>NC_086099.1:13065390-13373247 GCF_963921235.1 Mobula hypostoma | reverse complement strand
GTGCACTATGGTGGTGAAAGTGGAAACACTAGCAACGTGTGTCAAACCGTTCCGATACAGAACGTGAAGGTAATAAAAAGACTGCATCAAAATCAGACCATCTAGTTCCGCCTCAGGTAATCCTCAGGGTGCAGGGTTAAAGCAAAACTCACAACACGCTGGAGGAACTCAGAAGGTCCGGCAGCATCCGTGGAAAATATCGGTCGACATTTTGGGCCAGAACTCTTCGGCAGGACTGAAGAGGGAAGAGGCAGATGCCCTATAAAGAAGGGGGGAGGGTGGGAAGGAGAAGGCTGGTAGGTTCCAGGTGAAAAACCAGTAAGGGGAAAGATAAAGGGGTGGGGGAGGGGATGCAGGGAGGTGATAGGCAGGAAAGGTGAAGAAGGAATAGGGGAAAACACAATGGGTAGTAGAAGGAGGCAGAACCATGAGGGAGGTGATAGGCAGCTGGGGGAGGGGGCAGAGTGACATAGGGATAGGGGAAGGGAGGGGGAGGGAATTACTGGAAGTTGGAGAATTCTATGTTCATACCAAGGGTCTGGAGACTACCTAGACGGTATATGAGGTGTTGCTCCTCCAACCTGAGTTTAGCCTCGTCATGGCAGTAGAGGAGGCCATGTATGGACATATCTGAATGGGAGTGGGAAGCAGAGTTGAAGTGGGTGGCTACTGGGAGATCCTGTCTGTTTTGGCGGACGGAATGGAGGTGCTCGATGAAGCGGTCCCCCAATCTGCGTCGGGTTTCACCGATGTAGAGGAGGCCGCACCGGGAGCACCGGATGCAATAGATGACCCCAATAGACTCAAAAGTGAAGTGTTGCCTCACGTGGAAGGACTGTTTGGGGCCCTGAATAGTGGCAAGAGAGGAGGTGTAGGGGCAGGTGTAGCACTTGCGCTTACAGGGATAAGTGCCAGGTGGGAGATCCGTGGGGAGGGACATGTGGACCAGTGAGTCGTGGAGGGACCGATCCCTGCAGAAAGTGGAGAGGGGTGGGGAGGGAAAGATGTGCTTAGTGGTGGGGTCCTGTTGTAGGTGGTGGAAGTTGCGGAGGATAATGCGCTGGATCCGGAGGCTGGTTGGGTGGTAGGTGAGGACAAGGGGAACTCTGTCCCTGTTGTGGTGGCGGGAGGATGGGGTGAGGGCCGAAGTGCGGGAAATGGAGGAGATGCGGGTGAGGGCATCATTGATGACAGCAGAAGGGAAACCACGATCCTTAAAGAAAGAGGACATTTGAGATGTCCTGGAGCGGAAAACCTCATCCTCAGAGCAGATGCAGCAGAGACGGAGGAACTGGGAATAGGGAATAGCATTTTTGCATGTGGCAGGGTGGGAAGAGGTATAGTTGAGGTAGTTGAGGTAGTTATGAGAGTCAGTGGGCTTTTAGAAGATGTCAGTGGACAGTCTGTCTCCAGAGATGGAGACCGAGAGATCGAGAAAGGGGAGAGAAGTGTCCGAGATAGACCAAGTGAATTTGAGGGCTGGGTGGAAGTTAGAACTAAAGTCGATGAAATTGACAAGCTCAGCATGGGTGCAGGAAGCAGCACCAATGTACTCATCAATGTACCGAAGGAAAAGTTGGGGAGCAGTACCAGAATAGGTTTGGAGCACAGACTGTTCCACATAACCAACGAAGAGGCAGGCATAGCTGGGGCCCATGCGAGTTCCCATAGCTACACCTTTAGTCTGAAGAAAGTGGGAAGAGCCAAAAGAGAAGTTATTGAGTGTGAGAACCAGTTCCGCCAACCGGAGGAGGGTAGTGGTGGTGGGGAACTGGTGAGGTCTATTATCCAGAAAGTAGCTGAGGCTTTGAGGCCTTCTTGTTGGGGAATGGAGGTGTATAGAGATTGGACATCCATAGTGAAAATGAAGCGGTCAGGACCGGGGATCTGGAAGTTATTGAAGAGGTGGAGGGCATGGGATGTATCCCGGATGTAGGTGGGGAGGGACTGAACTATGGGTGACAAAATGCAGATACAAGTTTGGTGGGACAGGAGCAGGCAGAAACTATGGGTCTACCGGGACAGTCAGGCTTGTGGATCTTGGGGAGGAGGTAAAACTGAGCGGTACAGGGTGTGGGAATTATGAGTTTAGCGGCTGAGGCTGGAAGGTCTCCGGAGTTGGTAAGGGTGGTGATGGTGCGGGAGACAATGGTTTGATGTTTTTTGGTGGGGTCCTGTTCTGGGCTAAGTAAGAGGTGGTGTCAGAGAGCTGCCGTTTGGCCTCAGTGAGGTAGAGGTCCATCCGCCAGACTACTACAGCACCACCTTTGTCAGTGGGTTTGATGGTGAGGTTGGGATTAGTGCGGAGAGAGTGGAGGGTGGAGTGAACACACTGTTCAGAGGAAGTGAGGATGGAACAGGAGAGAGGAGTGGTGAAGTTGAGACGGTTGATGTCTTGGCGACAGTTGGAGATAAAAAGATTGAATGCAGGTAGAAGGCCCGGGCGGGGTATCCAGGAGGAGGAGGAGGAGGTTTGAAGATGGGAGAAGGCGTCCTCAACTCAGGTTGGAGGAGCAACACCTCATATACCGTCTAGGTAGTCTCCAGCCCCTTGGAGAACATAGAATTCTCCAACTTCCGGTAATTCCCTCCCCCTATACCTATGTCACTCTGCTCCCTTTCCCAGCTGGCTATTACCTCCTTCATGGTTCCGCCTCCTTTGTGTTTTCCCCTATTCTTTCTTCACCTTTCCTGCCTATCACCTCCCTGCATCCCCTCCCCCACCCCTTTATCTTTCCCCTTACTGGTTTTTCACCTGGAACCTACCAGCCTTCTCCTTCTCACCCTCCCCCCACCTTCTTTATAGGGCCTCTGCGCCTTCCCTCTATAGTCCTGACGAAGGGTTCCGGCCGGAAACGTCGACCGATCTTTTCCACGGATGCTGCCCAACCTGCTGAGTTCCTCCAGTGTATTGTGAGTGTTGCTTTGACCCCAGCATCTGCAGATTATTTTGTGGGTGCAGGGTTAGTTGTTAGCTGTGCGCAAAGGGGGATGTGTTATGGATAGATAGGGTGCGACCACCAGGATGTCATTGGATTGAGGTTTAGACCACGAGTTCATCGGGTTGTCAAATTGATAGAGTTGTTAAGAAGGCTTATGGTGTGTTGGCCTTCATTAGTTAGGGGATTGAGTTCAAGAGCCGTGAGGTAATGTTACAGCTTTATAAAATTCTGGTTAGACCACACTCGGAATATTGTGTTCCGGTTGGCTCATTATAGGAAGATTGTGGAAGCTTTAGAGAGGGCGCAGAGGAGGTTTACAGGATACTACCTGGATTAGAAAGCATGTCTTATGAGAATTGGTTGAGCAACCTAGGGCTATTCTCTTCAGAGTGAAGGAGGATGAGAGGTGGCTTGATAGTGGAGTACAAGATAAGATCAAGTAGTCAGAAACATTTTCCCAGGGTGGAAATGGCCAATACTAGGGGTTATAATTTTAGGTGAGTGGAGGTGAAAGGCAGTATTCCAGGCTTTTCAGGGTGTCTGGAACACACCTCAATGATTAGCCATTTGATCCGTGAGGCCAAGCAGAAAAAAGGCAACCTAACAGTTGTCTGGTTAGACCTCATGAACACCTACGGGTCTATTCCACATGACCTCATCCAAAAAAGACTTGACCCAATTTCCCAATTTACCCAATTTCCCTCGGGATCAATAAAGTGTGACTATGACTATGACCACTACTACATCCCAGTGGCTATTCGAGACATGATCCTAGGAGAATTCAAACTCAGATTTACATCAGCCCATTTCACAACTAGTTGGCAGGAACTCCAGAAGGGGATTCCAACAGGGTGCACCATCTTCCCCATCCTATTTATTATGGGAATGAACCTCCTAATATCAGCAGCAAAAGCTGTAACCCGCGGCCCGAAGCTGGAGTCGGGCATTGCTCAGCCGGCTCTACGAGGCTTCATGGACGACATCACTATAACGACTGTGTCACATGTCCAAGCAAGATGGGTATTGGAAACCCTGGGTAATGTAGCCACTTGGGCGAGGATGTCCTTCAAGGCCAAGAAGTCCAAATGCATGGTGATCAGAAAGGGCAAAGTTACTAGCATGTTTAGCCTCCAGGTTCAGGGTGAGGTCATCCCTTCCACCGAAGATAACCCGATAAAATGCTTGGGGGAGTGGTTTAATGTGTCACTGACAGATGGGGCCACTGTCACCAGTGCTGTGAAAAGCAGACAGAAAAATGGCTGAAGAAAATCGACAAATCCGGACTTCCCAGTAAATTCAAGACCTGGCTGTACCAATACGGCATTCTGCCCAGGCTTCTCTGGCTCTTCACACTTTACGAATTCCCCATGACTGTCGTAGAGGGCATCGAGAGGAAAACCAACAAGCACCTGCAGAGATGGTTGGGAGTTCCTCCAAGCTTCTCTTCAGTGGGCCTCTATATTCGATCTGGGCAGCTGCAGCTTCCCCTGTCATCTGTTGTGGAGGAATTCAAGTTGGCAAAATGCAGAGCCTTATTAAGCTTGAGAGATTCCAATGATGTCTTGGTAAAGCAAGCAGGCGTTACAACCAGATCTGGGCACAAGTGGGCAGCCAATGCAGCTGTGGAGGAGGCAGTGTGTTCTCTGAAGCTGCGAGATATCATCGGCAACCCCTGCGTCAGGCTGCAAGGCTTGGCTCAGTTCACTTCCAGAAGTGGGGAAACGCAAGCATGAGGAACAGGCGAGACATGATACAGGCAGAAATACGGATCCGTGAGGAAGAGAAGCGGATTTCAAAGGCAGTGGAACAAGGGTCCCAGGGTGCCTGGACAAAATGGGATCTGCCCAAGCGCAAGATCTCATGGGCAGAGTTATGGAGACTGGAGTCCTTCCGTATTTCCTTCCTCTTGCGATCCGTGTATGACACCCTTCCTTCACCATTACATCTGTACACATGGGAGATGAGAGAGGACCCGAACTGTAAGCTCTGTGGTCAAAAGGAGACACTGGCCCATATACTGTCTGGGTGTAAAACAGCTCTAACTCAAGGATGGTATAGGTGGCACCACGATAAGGTGCTTCTGGCTCTTGCTGACACACTGGAGCGAGAGAGATGCAAGAAGAGGACGGCTGGCACAGGTTTGAGGAAAGCCATCACCTTCATCAAAGAGGGAGCTAGGCCTTTAGTAACCAAACAACCAAAGCCCAATCTACGGCTAACGGCCAGGTCCTGGGAGATGAGGGTCGATGTGGGTCGATGTGGGAAGGAGGCTGCAGTTCCCAGATATGGTGCACACAACCCTACGCCCGGACATTGTACTGTGGTCAACCGAAGACAAGAAAATAATCCTGGTTGAGCTGACTGTGCCATGGGAGGAGGGATGGGAAGAGGCCCACGAGAGAAAGGCCTTGAAGTACCAGCCCTTAGTGCAGGAGTGCAAAGATAAGGGATGGCAGGCATGGCTGTTCCCTGTGGAGATCGGCTGCAGAGGTTTCCCAGCCAAATCAGCATTGTGGATGTTGTCAGCTCTGGGCCTGGACGAAAGGAGCAAAAAACAAGCAGCTCGTAGGATGGGGGGAAGAGGCAGAACGAGCCTCTTGTTGGATTTGGAGTAGGTGAGAGGAGGGGAGCTGGAAGCCAGGAGCAGATGGGCAGTGATTTGGCCACCACTGCTGGCCCACCAACTGGAGAGTGTCGTGGTTAAGGGTCGAAACACTCGGTGAAGGTTGGGAACCACCTGATGACATCTGCTCCTGGCTGAAGGCTACGGTTACCTTATAAGGTATCTGGAGAATGCACCCTAACAGGTGTATGTAACAAGCAATGGGGGAATGTGGGAAGTTTGTTATACAGAGAGCGGTGAGTGTGTTGAACACCTTGCTAGGAGTGGTGGTAGAGGCAGATACATTAGGGACATTTAAGAAACTCTTAGATAGGCACTGTGATGAACCATGGCATCATGAATGACTTATATCAGAATGCTGTTTCTTGATTTCAGTTCCGCATTCAACACTATTGTCACACAGACCTTGGTGAACAAACCCCTGCTCCTCGGTCTATATACACCAGTGTTGAACTTCCTGAACAACAGATCTCAGAGAGTCAGGATGCACAACTGCTCCTCCCTCTCCAACACGGGCGTCCCCAGGGCTGTGTGCTGACCACTGCTGTACACTCTGCTCACACATGAATACAGGACCAAACAGCCAAGCAATCATATAGTCAAGTTCACCGAAGACACGACAGTGGTGGGGCTCATCACCAACCACGAAGAGACGTCTTACAGAGAGGAGGTGGAAGAGATCGAAGCCCGGTGTCAGGCAAATAGCCTCTTCCTTAATGTCAACAAGACAAAGGAAATGGTTAACGACTTCAGGCGTAGTCACGACCTCCCTTAACGTCAGCACAGCAGTGGAAACTGTGAGCAGTTTCAAATTTTGTCTTGTTGACGTTAAGGAAGATGTTCTTTGCCTGGCACCAGGCCTTGATCTCTCCACCTCCTCTCCATAGGCTGGCTCGTCAAATTTATTATAATAATAATAATTATTATTATCTCTTTTCTCTTCCTTCTTTTTGTATTTGCGCAGTTTGTTGCCTTTTTGCACACTGGTTGTCGGGCCTGTTGCTGAGTGGTCTTTCACTGATTCTATTATGGTTATTGGATTTATTGCATATGCCCGCAAGAATATGAATCCTAGGGTTGTATATGATGAGATATATGTACTTTGATAATAAGCTCACTTTGAACTTTGAACTTGAGGAATTGATGCAAAGGCTGGAGTTGTTGACAATTGGGATAAGGCTGAGGCCATCGTCAGGTACGAAGGGGGTCAGAGAAACATTTGAGTCTGTTGATACATTAGTGCCATTATAAAGAAGGCACAATAGCATCTGTACTTTCTAAAATTTTGACACACCTATAGATTTGCAACGGAGAGTATACTGACTGGTTTCATCACGGCCTGTTATGGAATCACCAAAGCCTGGGAAAGGAAAAGCTACAGAAAGAGGTTGACACAGCCCAGCCCATCACAGGAAATACCCTCCCCACCACTGAGCATATCTACAAGGAGCACTGTCACTGGAAAGTAGCATCCATCATCAGGGACCATCCTAGGCCATGCTCCTTTCTCTCTGTTGCCACCAAGAATGAGATACAGGAACCTCAGGACCCACACCACCTGGCTTGGGAACAGTTACTGCCCCTCAACTATAAGATTTGGTACGTCACCAAAAACATAGAAACATAGAAAATAGGTGCAGGAGTAGGCCATTCGGCCCTTCGAGCCTGCACCGCCATTTATTATGATCATGGCTGATCATCCAACTCAGAACCCAGCCTTCCCTCCATACCCCCTGACCCCTGTAGCCACAAGGGCCATATCTAACTTCCTTTTAAACATAGCTAATGAACTGGCCTCAACAGTTTGCTGTGGCAGAGAATTCCACAGATTCACCACTCTCTGTGTGAAGAAGTTTTTCCTAACCTCGGTCCTAAAAGGCTTCCCCTCTATCCTCAAACTGTGACCCCTCGTTCTAGACCTCCCCAACATCGGGAACAATCTCCCTGCATCTAGCCTGTCCAATCCCTTTAGGATCTTATACGTTTCAATCAGATCCCCCCTCAATCTTCTAAATTCCAACGAGTACAAGCCCAGTTCATCCAGTCTTTCTTCATATGAAAGACCTGCCATCCCAGGAATCAATCTGGTGAACCTTCTTTGTACTCCCTCTATGGCAAAGATGTCTTTCCTCAGATTAGGGGACCAAAACTGCACACAATACTCCAGGTGTGGTCTCACCAAGGCCTTGTACAACTGCAGTAGTACCTCCCTGCTCCTGTACTCGAATCCTCTCGCTATAAATGCCAGCATACCGTTCGCCTTTTTCACCGCCTGCTGTACCTGCATGCCCACTTTCAATGACTGGTGTATAATGACACCCAGGTCTCGTTGCACCTCCCCTTTTCCTAATCGGCCACCATTCAGATAATAATCTGTTTTCCTATTTTTGCCACCAAAGTGGATAACTTCACATTTATCCACATTAAATTGCATCTGCCATGAGTTTGCCCACTCACCCAACCTATCCAAGTCACCCTGCATCCTCTTAGCATCCTCCTCACTGCTAACACTGCCACCCAGCTTCGTGTCATCCGCAAACTTGGAGATGCTGCATTTAATTCCCTCATCCAAGTCATTAATATATATTGTAAACAACTGGGGTCCCAGCACTGAGCCTTGCGGTACCCCACTAGTCACCGCCTGCCATTCTGAAAAGGTCCCGTTTATTCCCACTCTTTGCTTCCTGTCTGCTAACCAATTCTCCACCCACACCAATACCTTACCCCCAATACCGTGTGCTTTAAGTTTGCACACTAATCTCCTATGTGGGACCTTGTCAAAAGCCTTTTGAAAATTCAAATATACCACATCCACTGGTTCTCCCCTATCCACTCTACTAGTTACATCCTCAAAAAATTCTATGAGATTCGTCAGACATGATTTTCCTTTCACAAATCCATGCTGACTTTGTCCGATCATTTCACCGCTTTCCAAATGTGCTGTTATCACATCCTTGATAACTGACTCCAGCAGTTTCCCCACCACCGACGTTAGGCTAACCGGCCTATAATTCCCCGGTTTCTCTCTCCCTCCTTTTTTAAAAAGTGGGGTTACATTAGCCACCCTCCAATCCTCAGGAACTAGTCCAGAATCTAACGAGTTTTGAAAAATTATCACTAATGCATCCACTATTTCTTGGGCCACTTCCTTAAGCACTCTGGGATGCAGACCATCTGGCCCTGGGGATTTATCTGCCTTCAATCCCTTCAATTTACCTAACACCACTTCCCTACTAACATGTATTTCGCTCAGTTCCTCCATCTCACTGGACCCTCTGTCCCTTACTATTTCTGGAAGATTATTTATGTCCTCCTTAGTGAAGACAGAACCAAAGTAATTATTCAATTGGTCTGCCATGTCCTTGCTCCCCATAATCAATTCACCTGTTTCTGTTTGCAGGGGACCTACATTTGTCTTTATCAGTCTTTTCCTTTTTACATATCTATAAAAGCTTTTACAGTCCGTTTTTATGTTCTCTGCCAGTTTTCTCTCATAATCTTTTTTCCCCTTCCTAATTAAGCCCTTTGTCCTCCTCTGCTGAACTCTGAATTTCTCCCAGTCCTCAGGTGAGCCACTTTCTCTGGCTAATTTGTATGCTACTTCTTTGGAATTGATGCTATCCCTAATTTCTCTTGTCAGCCACGGGTGCACTACCTTCCTTGATTTATTCTTTTGCCAAACTGGGATGAACAATTGTTGTAGTTCATCCATGCAACCTTTAAATGCCTGCCATTGCATATCCACCGTCAATCCTTGAAGTGTCATTTGCCAGTCTATCTTAGCTAATTCATGTCTCATACCTTCAAAGTTACCCCTCTTTAAGTTCAGAACCTTTGTTTCTGAATTAACTACGTCACTCTCCATGTTAATGAAGAATTCCACCATATTATGGTCACTCTTACCCAAGGGGCCTCTCACGACAAGATCGCTAATTAACCCTTCCTCATTGCTCAAAACCCAGTCCAGAATAGCCTGCTCTCTAGTCGGTTCCTCGACATGTTGGTTCAAAAAACCATCCCGCATACATTCCAAGAAATCCTCTTCCTCAGCACCTTTACCAATTTGGTTCACCCAGTCTACATGTAGATTGAAGTCACCCATTATAACTGCTGTTCCTTTATTGCACACATTTCTAATTTCCTGTTTAATACCATCTCCGACCTCACTACTACTGTTAGGTGGCCTGTACACAACTCCCACCAGCGTCTTCTGCCCCTTAGTGTTACGCAGCTCTACCCATATCGATTCCACATCTTCCCGGCTTATGTCCTTCCTTTCTATTGCGTTAATCTCTTTTTTAACCAGCAACGCCACCCCACCTCCCCTTCCTTCGTGTCTATCCCTCCTGAATATTGAATATCCCTGAACGTTGAGCTCCCATCCCTGGTCACCCTGGAGCCATGTCTCTGTGATCCCAACTATATCATAATCATTAATAACAATCTGCACTTTCAATTCATCCACCTTATTACGAATGCTCCTTGCATTGACACATAAAGCCTTCAGGCACTCTTTTACAACTCTCTTAGCCCTTTTTAATGCTTGCCCTGGATTTGTCGGCCTGCCACTTTTACTTTTCCCCTTTGTACTTTTTGCTTCTACGCTCACTTTACACCCCTCTGTCTCTCTGCACTGGTTCCCATCCCTCTGTTGTGAACTAACCTCCTCACACCTAGCCGCTTGAAAATTTCTACAAATGTGCCGTGGAGAGCATTCTAACTGGCTGCATCACCCTCTGGTATGGGGTGGGGGGTGGGTATGAAGGTGCTACTGCACAGGATCGAAATGAACTGCTGAAAGTTCTGAACTAGCCTCATCAGCATCCAGGACATCATCAAGGAGTGATGCCTCACAAAGGCGGTGTCCATCATTAAGGAGCCCCATCACTGAGGTCATGCCCTGTTTTCATTGTTATAATTGTATAAGGGCTAAGGGTGTTGTAAAAGCAAGCCTGAAGGCTTTGTGTGTCAATGCAAGGAGCATTCGTAACAAGGTGGATGAATTAAAAGTGCAGATTGTTATTAATAAATATGATATAGTTGGGATCACAGAGACATGGCTCCAGGGTGACCAAGGATGAGAGCTCAACATCCAGGGATATTCAATATTCAGGAGCGATAGACATGAAAGGAAAGGAGGTGGAGTAGCATTGCTGGTTAGAGAGGAGATTAACGCAATAGAAAGGAAGGACATTAGTCAGGAGAATGTGGAATTGATATGGGTAGAGCTGCATAACACTAAGGGGCAGAAAATGCTGGTGGGAGTTGTGTACAGGCCACCTAACAGTAGTAGTGAGGTTGGGGATGGCATTAAACAGGAAATTAGAAACATGTGCAATAAAGGAACAGCAGTTATAATGGGTGACTTCAATCTACATATAGATTGGGTGAACAAAATTGGTAAGGGTGTTGAGGAAGAGGATTTCTTGGACTGTATGCAGGATAGTTTTCTGAACCAACATGTCAAGGAACCAACTAGAGAGCAGGCCATTCTAGACTGGGTTTTGAGCAATGAGAAAGGGTTAATTAGCAATCTTGTCATAAGAGGCCCCTTGGGTAAGAGTGACCATAATATGGTGGAATTCTTCATTAAGATGGAGAATGACATAGTTAATTCAGAAACAAAGGTTCTGAACTTAAAGAAGGGTAACTTTGAAGGTTTACAACATGAATTAGCTAAGACAGACTGGCAAATGATACTTAAAGGGTTGACGGTGGATATGCAATGGCAAGCATTTAAAGATTGCATGGATGAACTACAACAATTGTTTATCTGGGTTTGGCAAAAGAATCAACCAGGGAAGGTAGTGCACCCATGGCTGACAAGGGAAATTAGGAATAGTATCAATTCCAAAGAAGAAACATAAAAATTAGCCAGAAAAAGTGGCACATCTGAGGACTGGGAGAAATTCAGAGTCCAGCAGAGGAGGACAAAGGGCTTAATTAGGAAAGGGAAAAAAGATTATGTGAGAAAACTTGCAGGGAACATAAAAACTGACTGTAAAAGCTTTTATAGATATATGAAAAGAAAAAGATTGGTTAAGACAAATGTTGGTCCCTTACAGTCAGAAACAGATGAATTGATCGTGGGGAACAAGGACATGGCAGACCAATTGAATAACTACTTTGGTTCTGTCTTCACTAAGGAGGACATGAATAATCTTCCGGAAATAGTAGGGGACCGAGGGTCTAGTGAGATGGAGGAACTGAGGGAAATACATGTTAGTAGGGAAGTGGTGTTAGGTAAATTGAAGGGATTAAAGGCAGATAAATCCCTAGGGCCAGATGGTCTGCATCCCAGAGTGCTTAAGGAAGTAGCCCAAGAAATAGTGGATGCATTAGTAATAATTTTTCAAAACTGTTTAGATTCTGGACTAGTTCCTGAGGATTGGAGGGTGGCTAATGTAACCCCGCTTTTTAAAAAAGGCGGGAGAGGGAAACCGGGGAATTATAGACTGGTTAGCTTAACATTGGTGGTGGGGAAAATGCTAGAGTCAGTTATCAAAGATGTGATAACAGCACATTTGGAAAGCGGTAAAATCATCGGACAAAGTCAGCATGGATTTGTGAAAGGAAAATCATGTCTGACGAATCTCATAGAATTTTTTGAGGATGTAACTAGTAGAGTGGATAGGGGAGAACCAGTGAATGTGGTATATTTGGATTTTCAAAAGGCTTTTGACAAGGTGCCACACAGGAGATTAGTGTGCAAACTTAAAGCACACGGTATTGGGGGTATGGTAATTGACGTGGATAGAGAATTGGTTGGCAAACAGGAAGCAAAGAGTGGGAATAAATGGGACCTTTTCAGAATGGCAGGCAGTGACTAGTGGGGTACTGCAAGGCTCAATGCTGGGACCCCAGTTATTTACAATATATATTAATGACTTAGACGAAGGAATTAAATGCAGCATCTCCAAGTCTGTGGATGACACGAAGCTGGGCGGCAGTGTTAGCTGTGAGGAGGATGCTAAGAGGATGCAGGGTGACTTGGATAGGTTAGGTGAGTGGGCAAATTCATGGCAGATGCAATTTAATGTGGATAAATGTGAGGTTATCCACTTTGGTGGCAAAAACAGGAAAACAGATTGCTATCTGAATGGTGACCGATTAGGAAAAGGGGAGGTGCAACGAGACCTGGGTGTCATTATACACCAGTCATTGAATGTGGGCATTCAGGTACAGCAGGCGGTGAAAAAGGTGAATGGTATGCTGGCATTTATAGCGAGAGGATTCGACTACAGGAGCAGGGAGTACTACTGCAGTTGTACAAGGCCTTGGTGAGATCACACCTGGAGTATTGTGTGCAGTTTTGGTCCCCTAATCTGAGGAAAGACATTTTTGCCATAGAGAAAGTACACAGAAGGTTCACCAGATTGATTCCTGGGATGGCAGGACTTTCATATGATGAAAGACTGGATCGACTAGGCTTATACTCGCTGGAATTTAGAAGATTGAGGGGGGATCTTATTGAAGCGTATAAAATTCTAAAGGGATTGGACAGGCTAGATGCAAGAAGATTGTTCTTGATGTTGGGGAAGTCCAGAACGAGGGGTCACAGTTTAAGGATAAAGGGGAAGCCTTTTAGGACCGAGATGAGGAAAAATTTCTTCACACAGAGAGTGGTGAATCTATGGAATTCTCTGCCACAGGAAACAGTTGAGACCAGTTCATTGGCTATATTTAAGAGGGAGTTAGATATGGCCCTTGTGGCTAAAGGGATCAGGGGGTATGGAGAAAAGGCTGGTACAGGGTTCTGAGTTGGATGATCAGCCATGACTATACTGAATGGCGGTGCAGGCTCGAAGGGCTGAATGGCCTACTCCTGCACCTATTTTTTATGTTTCTATGTTACCATCGGGAAGGAGGTACAGAAACCTCAAGGCACACATTTAATGATTCAGGAACAGCTTCTTGCTGTCTGCCATCAGATTTCTGAATGGACATTGAACCCATAAACATCACCTCAGTACTTTTTAATTTCTATTTTTGCTCTACTTACTTAATTTAACTATTTAATATAAATATACTTACTGTAATTCAGAGTTTTTTTTCTATTATCATGTATTGCATTGTACTGCTGCTGCAAAATTAACAAATTTCACATTTGCCAGTGATACAAAACCTGATTCTGATTTGAAATTTGTTGCATCCAACCCCTTTGCAATAATGGGGAAAAAATCTATAACATTCCAGACCTTAATGTCCATGGTCTTCATTATGTTATGACACCATTTGACTGCGATGAGCAATGAGCAGTGACAGCTGTCAGCAGAGAAAGGGGACTCGATGTTTTCACTTCTGTGTGAAGGGCAGCATTTTTTTTTTACTGAGAATTGGCCAGAGGCTGTGAAAGACAAAATGGAGCGGACAGCTCCAGGCAGAACATGCAGTACAGATAACCATTCAAGCTGACTGTCATTGTCGGACATGTCAGGAAATCTGCTGGAAAGATGGTCAGGGAGAAATTGAATTGTATTCCTCAATTAACTCAGAACACTGTGCTTAAACCCTGGGATTTACAGTTGCAGTCAGTACCCTTTTTCTAATCAACTTGTCAGCTCCCGAAAGGGATCTTTATGATACTGGTTAATTTAAATGCCAGATCATCAGTATCAAATCATAGCAGGAGTTAGTTATACAATATATATATTTAAAAAACTTATGCAAGGGTAATGAATATGGATGACTAAAGAGAATTATAAAGGGAAAATTGTATACAATGAATTCAGATTCAGACTTATTTATCACATGTGCAAAGGTCTTCGGCACATTTATATAGCCAGGTTGCCTAAGACTTGCAAAGTACTGTATATGTCAACGTGGAGAGGAGAGCGAGGTTATACATCTGCCATGAGCAAAGGATGTCGGGAATGGAAACGGTGGAGTGCCACGGGAGGGGCGTGAGACAGGTGGCAGAGAAGGAATGCCAGTGACGGGAGGTGGCGTGGTTGCAGACACACCCAGCCCTGAGACACCAGGCAAGGTCATTTGATTCCAAACATTTGGTTTATTGATCATTACAGAATGTCCCTCTGGTGCTTCCTGCTCCTCCCCCTTCTCCCAACCATGATTCCCCTCTGCCTGCCCCCTTTCCATTCTCAGTCCACAACAAAGACCCATATCAGAATCATCACTCACATATGCAATGAAATGAGTCCTGACGAAGGGTCTCGGCCTGAAACGTCGACTGCGCCTCTTCCTATAGATGCTGCCTGGCCTGCTGCGTTCACCAGCAACTTTGATGTGTGTTGCTTGAATTTCCAGCATCTGCAGAATTCCTGTTGTTTGCAATGAAATGTGCTTTCTTTTTGTGGCAGCAGTACAGTGCAATACATAAAATTACTACAGTAGTGTGCAAAGGTCTTAGACACCCTAGCTAGATATATGTGCCTAAGACATTTGTACAATACTGAACATGGGACTGTATAGTCAAACATGTTGTTTGCGTGAACAAACAGCACAGCTAATGGTTTTCTGAGGGCATCCCACAATTGTCATCACATGTTCTGATACCAAGATAGTATGCCCACAAAGCTTGGTAGAAGAACACAGAACACAAAACAGAATATAACAAGCAACAAAACAAGCCCCTTTCCTCCCTCCCACCCACCCAGACACACAGACAGTCCACCACCTCCAGGAATTGAATGGAAAGTTTAATGTTTTTCAGGTTCAAGTTAAAGATCAGGTCAAAGATACTAATCCTCTCCCTCACTCTCTGTATACCCATGACTGCGTCGCCACCCACAGCTCCAATTTGCTAATTAAATTTGCAGATGATACTACATTGATTGGCCTTATCTCAAATAATAATGAGGCAGCCTACAGAGAAGAAGTCATCAAGTCATCACCCTGACACAGAGGTGTCAAGAAAACAACCTCTCCCTCAATGTCGCAAAAACAAGGGAGCTGGTTGCGGACTACAGGAGGAATGGAAACAGGCTAACCCCTATTGACATCAATGGATCTGTGGTTTAGAGGGGGAACAGCTTTTTCTTTTTCCAATATTTTTTATTGATTTCTATATAGAAGAATACAGTCCAAGAGAATACATATTATAAAACAAAAGAAAAAATACAGTATACAGATACAGTATATTGAATCACATTAACAAACTCCTTACTCTATATTCATATAGATTAGATTAATTCGTGTATTAGAATAAAAACGATTTTATTTTAAAAAAATCTACACCCACTACTGAAGTCGAAGCTGTTTGGGAAAAAGAAGAAAAAAAAACTTATCAGATAATAAAATATACTATTAACCAACTTCTGTACTTTAACAGGAAGTCAAAGATTATGAAAATAATTTAAAAACAGCCCCCACAAATTTTGAAAATCTTGGTTAGATTCAGAAATTGAACAACAAATCTTTTCTAAATTTAGGCATGCCAGAACATTCCGTAACCACCGAGCATGATTAGGCGGAACAGCATCCTTCCATTTAAACAAAAGCGCCCTCCTAGCCGTAAGAGAGATAAAGGCCAGAATGTGCAGATCAGATGTCTTCAAAATGATATCTTTCCCTCCAACAATACCAAATAGAGTAGTCAAAGGATTAGGCTTAAAATTTACTTTAAAGAGAACAGAAAAAGTTTGGAAGCAAACAACAGGAATTCTGCAGATGCTGGAAATTCAAGCAACATACATCAAAGTTTCTGGTGAACGCAGCAGGCCAAGCAGCATCTATAGGAAGAGGCGCAGTTGACGTTTCAGGCCGAGACCCTTCGTCAGGACTAACTGAAGGAAGAGTGAGTAAGGGATTTGAAAGCTGGAGGGGGAGGGGGAGATGCAAAATGATAGGAGAAGACAGGAGGGGGAGGGATGGAGCCGAGAGCTGGACAGGTGATAGGCAAAAGGGGATACGAGAGGATCATGGGACAGGAGGCCTAGGGAGAAAGACGGGGGGGGGGGTGACCCAGAGGATGGGCAAGAGGTATATTCAGAGGGACAGAGGGAGAAAAAGGAGAGTGAGAGAAAGAATGTGTGCATAAAAAGGAGTAACAGCTGGGGTACGAGGGGGAGGTGGGGCCTAGCGGAAGTTAGAGAAGTCAATGTTCATGCCATCAGGTTGAAGGCTACCCAGACGGAATATAAGGTGTTGTTCCTCCAACCTGAGTGTGGCTTCATCTTTACAGTAGAGGAGGCCGTGGATAGACATGTCAGAATGGGAATGGGATGTGGAATTAAAATGTGTGGCCACTGGGAGATCCTGCTTTCTCTGGCGGACAGAGCGTAGATGTTCAGCAAAGCGGTCTCCCAGTCTGCGTCGGGTCTCACCAATATATAAAAGGCCACGTCGGGAGCACCGGACGCAGTATATCACCCCAGTCGACTCACAGGTGAAGTGATGCCTCACCTGGAAGGACTGTTTGGGGCCCTGAATGGTGGTAAGGGAGGAAGTGTAAGGGCATGTGTAGCACTTGTTCCGCTTACACGGATAAGTGCCAGGAGGGAGATCAGTGGGGAGGGATGGGGGGGACGAATGGACAAGGGAGTTGTGTAGGGAGCGATCCCTGCGGAATGCAGAGAGAGGGGGGAGGGAAAGATGTGCTTAGTGGTGGGATCCCGTTGGAGGTGGCGGAAGTTACGGAGAATAATATGTTGGACCCGGAGGCTGGTGGGGTGGTAGGTGAGGACCAGGGGAACCCTATTCCTAGTGGGGTGGTGGGAGGATGGAGTGAGAGCAGATGTACGTGAAATGGAGGAGATGCGTTTAAGAGCAGAGTTGATAGTGGAGGAAGGGAAGCCCCTTTCTTTAAAAAATGAAGACATCTCCCTCGTCCTAGAATGAAAAGCCTCATCCTGAGAGCAGATGCGGTGGAGACGGAGGAATTGCGAGAAGGGGATGGCGTTTTTGCAAGAGACAGGGTGAGAAGAGGAATAGTCCAGATAGCTGTGAGAGTCAGTAGGCTTATAGTAGATATCAGTGGATAAGCTGTCTCCAGAGACAGAGACAGAAAGATCTAGAAAGGGGAGGGAGGTGTCGGAAATAGACCAGGTAAACTTGAGGGCAGGGTGAAAGTTGGAGGCAAAGTTAATAAAGTCAACGAGTTCTGCATGCGTGCAGGAAGAGCAGCGCCAATGCAGTCGTCGATATAGCGAAGGAAAAGTGGGGGACAGATACCAGAATAGGCACGGAACATAGATTGTTCCACAAACCCAACAAAAAGGCAGGCATAGCTAGGACCCATACGGGTGCCCATAGCTACACCTTTAGTTTGGAGGAAATGGGAGGAGCAAAAGGAGAAATTATTAAGAGTAAGGACTAATTCCGCTAGACGGAGCAGAGTGGTGGTAGAGGGGAACTGATTAGGTCTGGAATCCAAAAAGAAGCGTAGAGCTTTGAGACCTTCCTGATGGGGGATGGAAGTATATAAGGACTGGACATCCATGGTGAAAATAAAGCGGTGGGGGCCAGGGAACTTAAAATCATCGAAAAGTTTAAGAGCGTGAGAAGTGTCACGAACATAGGTCGGAAGGGATTGAACAAGGGGTGATAAAACAGTGTCGAGGTATGCAGAAACGAGTTCAGTGGGGCAGGAGCAAGCTGAGACAATAGGTCGGCCAGGACAGGCAGGTTTGTGGATCTTGGGTAGGAGGTGGAATACTTCCTTCCAATATTTTCCAAGACTTGGTCACATCCAAAACACATGAATAAGTGAAGCTTCTCCATTGTTACACCTATCACAGTACGGAGCTATATCCCTATTAAAACAAGGAGAGCAGCTTTAAGTTCCTCAGCATGGTCATCTCACGTGGTCTTTACATACTGGTTGTGTGGTGAAAAAAGCACAACAGTGCCACTTTCACCTCAGACAGTTGAAGAAGTTCAGCATGAGTCCCCAAATCCTAAGGACTTTCTACAGGGGCACAATTGAGAGCATTCTGACTGGCTGTATCACTGCCTGGTATGGGAACTGTACCTCCCTCAATCGCAGGACTCTGCAGAGAGTGGTGTGGACAGCCCAGCACATCTGTAGATGCGAAATTCCTGCTATTCAGGACATTTACAGAGACAGGTGCGTAAAAGGGGCCTGAAGGATCATTGCAGACCTGAGTCACCCCAACGACAAACTGTTCCAGCTGCTACCATCCAGAAAGCGGTATCGCAGGATTAAAGCCAGGATCAACAGGCTCTGGGACAGCTCCTTCCACCAGGCCATCAGACTGATTAAATCATGCTGACACATTTGTATTTCTATGTTATATTGACTGTTCTGTTGTACATACTGTTTATTACAAATTACTGTAATTTGCACATTCAGATGGAGATGTAACGTAAAGATTTTTACTCCTCATGTATGTGAAGGATGTAAAATCAATTCAATTGTCATTCAACCATACATGTGTGTACCACCAAACAAAACTTTCCTCCAGACCAAGGTGCACAACGCAGTACATATAATTCACACTCAACACATAAGTAATATTACCATGAATAAATTAAAAAATAATAAGGTACATTTATGACAAAGTTTAAAAAGTAAACAGTATAATGCTATTGGCACTTCATACTGGGGTTTTCTGACTGGAGGTCTGTGACTAGTGGTGTGCTGCAGGGATTAGTGTTGGGTCTGTTGTTGTTTGTCATCTATATTACTGAACTAGATGATAATGTGGTAAACTGGATCAGCAGATTTGATGACAACACCAAGACTGCGGGTGTAACACACACAAAACGCTGGAGGAACTCAGCAGGCCAGGCAGCATCTATGAGAAAGAGTACAGTCGACGTTTTGGGCCGACACCCTTTGTTGTGGACAGCAGGAAGGCGATCAAAACTTGCAACAGGATCTTGGCCAGCTGGAAGTTTAAGCAAATCCGCTGATAGAAAGGTTGTGAGTGGTGGTAAAAATCTTCTGAGGTGTATATATTTCAATGCTAGGAGTATTGCGGGGAAGGCGGATGAGTTGAGGGCGTGGATTGACACGTGGAATTATGATGTTGTAGCAATTAGTGAAACTTGGCTACAGGAGGGGCAGGACTGGCAGCTTAATATTCCAGGGTTCCAATGTTTCAGATGTGATCGAGGCAGAGGAATGAAAGGTGGGGGAGTAGCATTGCTTGTTAGGGAAAATATTACAGCAGTGCTCAGGCAGGACAGATTAGAGGGCTTGTCCACTGAGTCCTTATGGGTGGAGCTGAGAAACAGGAAACGTATGGCTACATTAGAGGGATTGTATTACAGACCACCCAATAGTCAACAAGACTTGGAAGAGCAAATCTGCAGAGAGATAGCAGGCAACTGCAGGAAACATAAAGTTGTGGTGGTAGGGGATTTTAACTTTCCATACATTGATTGGGACTCCCATACTGTTAGGGGTCTAGATGGTTTAGAGTTTGTAAAATGTGTTCAGGAAAGTTTTCTAAATCAATATATAAAGGGACCAACTGGAGGGGATGCAATATTGGATCTCCTGTTAGGTAACGAATGAGGGCAAGTGACAGAAATCTGTGTAGGGGAGCACTTTGGTTCCAGTGATCATAACACCATTAGTTTCAATTTGATCATGGACAAGGATAGATCTGGTCCTAGGGTTGAGGTTCTGAACTGGAAGAAGGCCAAATTTGAAGAAATGAGAAAGGATCTAAAAAGCGTGGATTGGGACAGGTTGTTCTCTGGCAAAGGTGTGATTGGTAGGTGGGAAGCCTTCAAAGGGGAAATTTTGAGAGCGCAGAGTTTGTATGTTCCTGTCAGGATTAAAGGCAAATTGAATAGGAATAAGGAACCTTGGTTCTCAAGGGATATTGCAACTCTGATAAAGAAGAAGAGGGAGTTGTATGAAATGTATAGGAAACAGGGGGTAAATCAGGTGCTTGAGGAGTATAAGAAGTGCAAGAAAATACTTAAGAAAGAAATCAGGAGGGCTAAAAGAAGACATGAGGTTGCCTTGGCAGTCAAAGTGAAGGATAATCCAAAGAGCTTTTACAAGTATATTAAGAGCAAAAGGATTGTAAGGGATAAAATTGGTCCTCTTGAAGATCAGAGTGGTCGGCTTTGTGCGGAACCAAAGGAAATGGGGCAGATCTTAAATAGGTTTTTTGCGTCTGTATTTACTAAGGAAGCTGGCATGAAATCTATGGAATTGAGGGAATCAAGTATGAGACCATGGAAACTGTACAGATTGAAAAGGAGGAGGTGCTAGCTGTCTTGAGGAAAATTAAAGTGGATACATCCCCGGGACCTGACAGAGTGTTCCCTCGGACCTTGAAGGAGACTAGTGTTGAAATTGCGGGGGCCCTGGCAGAAATATTTAAAATGTCGCTGTCTACGGGTGAAGTGCCGGAGGATTGAAGGGTGGCTCATGTTGTTCCGTTGTTTAAAAAAGGATCGAAAAGTAATCCGGGAAATTATAGGCCAGTGAGTTTAATGTCAGTAGTAGGTAAGTTATTGGAGGGAGTACTAAGAGACAGAATCTACAAGCATTTGGATAGACAGGGGCTTATTAGGGAGAGTCAACATGGCTTTGTGCGTGGTAGGTCATGTTTGACCAATCTGTTGGAGTTTTTCGAGGAGGTTACCAGGAAAGTGGATGAAGGGAAGGCTACATATTGTCTACATGGACTTCAGTAAGGCCTTTGACAAGGTCCCACATGGGAGGTTAGTTAGGAAAATTCAGTCGCTAGGTATACATGGAGAGGTGGTAAATTGGATTAGACATTGGCTCGATGGAAGAAGCCAGAGAGTGGTGGTAGAGAATTGCTTCTCTGAGTGGAGGCCTGTGACTAGTGGTGTGCCACAGGGATCAGTGCTGGGTCCATTGTTATTTGTCATCTATATCAATGATCTGGATGATAATGTGGTAAATTGGATCAGCAAGTTTGCTGATGGTACAAAGATTGGAGGTGTAGTAGACAGTGAGGAAGGTTTTCAGAGCCTGCAGAGGGACTTGGACCAGCTGGAAAAATGGGCTGAAAAATGGCAGATGGAGTTTAATACTGACAAGTGTGAGGTATTGCACGTTGGAAGGACAAACCAACGTAGAACATACAGGGTTAACGGTAAGGCACTGAGGAGTGCAGTGGAACAGAGGGATCTGGGAATACAGATACAAAATTCCCTAAAAGTGTTGTCACAGGTAGATAGGGTCGTAAAGAGAGCTTTTGGTACATTGGCCTTTATTAATCAAAGTATTGAGTATAAGAGCTGGAATGTTATGATGAGGTTGTATAAGGCATTGGTGAGGCCGAATCTGGAGTATTGTGTTCAGTTTTGGTCACCAAATTACAGGAAGGATATAAATAAGGTTGAAAGAGTGTAGAGAAGGTTTACAAGGATGTTGCCCGGACTTGAGAAACTCAGTTACAGAGAAAGGTTGAATAGGTTAGGACTTTATTCCCTGGAGTGTAGAAGAATGAGGGGAGATTTGATAGAGGTATATAAAATTATGATGGGTATAGATAGTGAATGCAAGCAGGCTTTTTCCACTGAGGCAAGGGGAGAAAAAAACCAGAGGACATGGGTTAAGGGTGAGGGGGGGAAAAGTTTAAAGGGAACATTAGGGGGGGCTTCTTCACGCAGAGAGTGGTGGGAGTATGGAATGAGCTGCCAGACGAGGTGGTAAATGCGGGTTCTTTTTTAACATTTAAGAATAAATTGGACAGATACATGGATGGGAGGTGTATGGAGGGATATGGTCCATGTGCAGGTCAGTGGGACTAGGCAGAAAATGGTTTGGCACAGCCAAGATGGGCCAAAAGGCCTGTTTCTGTGCTGTAGTTTCTATGGTTCTATGGAAAAATGGGCTGAAAAATGGCAGATGGAGTTTAACACAGACCAGTATGAGGTGTTGCTCTTTGGGAGGAGCGACCAGGGTAGGTCTTACATGGAGAGTGGTAAGGCACTGAGGTGTGCATAGGAGTAGAGGGATCTGGGAATACAGAATACATAATTCACAGGTAGACAGACAAACAACCAATGTGCAAAAGACAACAAACTGTACAAATACAAAAAGACAAAAAAATACATAAACAAAATATATTGGGAACATGAGGTGATGATATGATGTACAGAGTTAATACATATATGCTCTGCTATATTGTGATAGTCTAAAGGAGCAGAAGAGATATCTCTTCGTTAGTAACATCTTATTGAGGCAAATGGGATAAGGAAGTAGATTTTAATCAGGATATGGAAGTAGTAAGATAATAGAAATTTGATAGCAGTTGTTATGGAGACTCTCCCTATCTAGAAACTGCTCTATGCATTCTTGTTCATGTCCTTATAGAATGTGAACAGATTTTCATTTAATTTGACAACTGATCAAAATCAATTTTTCCACTGAAAGTTAACTTGAACCTATTTCCTGCAATATGTAGTGAGGTCATGGACCGTGTCTGAGTTGCAGAAGAGGAGGTGCTTGCTGTCTTGAGGCAAATTAGGGTGGTTAAGTCCCCAGGGCCTGACAAGCTGTCCCCTTGGATCTTGTGGGAGGTTAATGCAGAAATTACAGCAGCCCTGGCTGAGGTATTTAAAACATCCCGAGCCAAGGGTGAGGTGCCAGAAACCTGGA
This sequence comes from Mobula hypostoma, assembly GCF_963921235.1. NCBI lineage: Eukaryota > Metazoa > Chordata > Chondrichthyes > Myliobatiformes > Myliobatidae > Mobula > Mobula hypostoma. Next base: position 13,350,161 of record NC_086099.1, on the reverse strand, counting down.
ACCATTGTTCAAGGAAGTTTCTAAGGATAAGATGGAAAATTATAAACTGGTGAGCTTGACATCGGTAGTAGGTAAATTATTGGAAGGTATTCTTAGGGACAGAGTATAAAGGTGTTAGACACATACAGTGTATATATATATATATATATATAGCTAGGGTGCCTAAGACTTTACACAGTCTGTAGTAATTTTATGCATTGCACTGCTCTGCTGCTGCAAAAAACAACATTCATGATATGTTTGAGTGATGATAAATCTGATTCTGATATGGGTCTCTACTGTGGGCTGAGAGTGGGAAAAGGGGAAGGGATAGGGGAGCAAGTAGGAAATACCAGATTCTGAATTGATCAATAAATCAAGTGTTCGGAATCCAATGACCTCGTCTGGTGTCTCAGGGCTGGGTGTGTCTGCACCCACACCACCTCCCCCACCCCGGCACTCCTTCTCTGCCAGTTGTCTCACACCCATCCCATGGTGCTCCACCCTCGCCATTCTCAATATCCTTTGCTCACCGCAGATTTACAAACTTGCTCTCCACTCCACGTTGACAAATATAGTACTGTGCAAGTCTTAGGCACCCTGGCTATATATATGTGCCTAAGACTTCTTTGCACAGCAATGTGTAAGTACAGTATTTGGATAGGAAGGGAATAGTCAGGGAGCTGCATCTGGACCATAGCCCTCTATACCTTTCCCATCCAAACTTCTCTTAAATGTTGAAACCACACCTGCATCTACTACTTCCATTGGCAGCTCATCCCACACTCGCTCCACCCTCTGAGTGAAGAAGCTCCCCCTCAATATTTCACCTTAAATATTTCACCATTCGCCCTCAGCTTATGACCACCAGTTCTATCTCACCCAACCTCAGGTGTAAAAGCCTACTTGAATTTACCCTATCTGTACCCCTCATAACTTTTTACACCTCTACCATATCTCCCCTCACTCTCCTACACTAAGGAATAAAGTCCTAAACTCCAGTTGACATTCATGCCAAGAATATTCATCAGGACTGGAAAAAAAGGGAAAGAAGTCAGAAAAAGGTGGTGGAGTGGCTAGTGAGAGGAGTACCAACTGGTAGATGATAGGTGAAGCCAGGCGAGAGGAGAGGTGGGTAGGTCAGGGAGGAAGGATGAAATGAGAAGCTGGAGGTGATGGGTGGAAATGGTAAATGGCTGGAGAAGAAGGAACCTGATAGGAGAGGAGAGTGGACCATAGGTGAAAGGGAAGGAAGAGGGCACCAGAGAGAGGTGATCGGCAGGTGAGGAGGAGAGAGCGGGTAAGTGGAGAGCAAGAATGGGGAATAGAAAAAGAGAAGGCATGGAGAAAGTTCTAGCATATTCAACCTTTCCCTATAACTCAGGTCCTCAAGTATCGACAATTTCCTTGTAAATTTTCTCTGTACTCTTTCAAGACTATTGTTATCTTTCCCATAGGTGGATGAGTGGAACTATACACAATATTCCAAATTAGGCCTCACCATCATCCTATATAACTTCAGCATAACACCCCAACTCCTGTATAATTTGATTTATGAAGGCAACACGCCAAAAGCTCCCTTTATGACCCTATCTGCCTGTGGTGGTATTTTCAAGTTACTATTGGGGATATGAAATGAAGATGATAAGGAGATCAGTTTAGGGGCGAAATAAGAACTGAATAGGAAAGATGAAATCACCACAAACGCTCAGTGGAAGTAGACCCAAGATGGGTTAGTGACACGGAAGTGAATACCTTGGCGCAAGAGGACAGATTGTTTGAAAGCTGAAGAGAGAGTAGAGAGAGACTACAACTCATACTGATGGAAGAAGAGAATCTAAACACTGCAGATGCTGAAAATCTGAAACAAAAGCAGAAGACACTAGGAATCTCAGCAACCTAGATCAGATCTGTTAAAGATGAAAATGTTACCGTTTCAGGTCTGGAACCCTTCAGACGCCATTCTTTGTCTGATATCATTTTGTAGATGTTAGGATTAGAAAGGATTTATGTTTGATCTAATGAATTAATGTAAAAGTCAGATATTTTCATTGCATAAAGCACCAAGGCCAACATATTTAATATAAAATGCTCAAGATATTTGGATGTTCTGACTATAATGAGCATTAATGACTTGATCCCTTTCAGATAGTTTCTTAACTAGCCCAGGCGCGTGAACTGAATGAAGATCAAAAGAAACTGCATAAGGTTGTAGACTCGGCCAGTTCCATCACGGGTAAAAGCCATTCCACCATTGAGCACATTTTCAAAAGGCAGTGGTTCAAGATGGAGGCGTCCATCATAAAGAATCCTCACCATCCAAGACATGCCCACTTCTCATTACTACCATCAGGGAGAAGGAACAGGAGCCTGAGGACCCACACTCTAAGTTTATGAACAGCTTCTTTCCCTCTGCCATCAGATTTCTGAATGGCTCATGAACCCATGAAAAGTACCTTGTAATAGTCATAGTCATAGTCATACTTTATTGATCCCGGGGTTACAGTTGCTCCATAAATAATAAATAGTAATAGAACCATAAATAGGTAAATAGTAATATGTAAATTATGCCTGTAAATTATGATGGGGAGAAAGCAGGAAATTTGGGTGGGAGGGAAATGGATCAGCCATGATGAAATGGCAGAGCAGACTCAATGGGCTGAATAGCCTAATTCTGCTCCAATGTATCGTGGTCTTAGGTCTTATTCTTCTTTTTCGCTATGTATATATTATGCATGCATGTATGCATCTACCTATTTATCTTTTAATTAATCTATTTATTTATTTATTGCAACTCAAAAGCATTTTTTATGTCTTGCACTGTACTGAAGCTGCGAAAAGACAACTTTCATGGTGGGGCAGAAGCAGAATAATTGATAGAGGGAGGGTGAAGAGCACAAGCTGGCAGGTGATTGATGAGACCAGGTGAGGAGGAAGGTGGGAGGCTGAAGGGAGGGTATAAAGTAACTGGGAGTTGATAGGTGGAAAAGGTAAAGGGCTGAAGAAGATAGAATCTAAAAGGGGAGTAATATGGAAGGAAGGGAAGGAGGAGAGAGGTTATGAGAAGGTGAAGAGAACAGAAGGGGCAGGGGGGAAACCAGATAGGGAACATCAGGGTTTACTCTACTGGTAAATGTGCCATGCCAGTCTAGAGACAGCATCAGATGACCCCCTTAGTCTGTGACTAATATGCAGTTTGACAAAATCAAAATCTAATTTTAAAAATAGTGAATAATAAACAGTTCTCATCGTACCAGTTCATAGTGTCCTTTCTACACAATGCTTCACAGTTAATAATGGCTGACTCCTGCCTGATGGATTTGTAATAACAGCTCTTGTTCTGTATTTATATGATTACCTGGACATGCTAAAATGGCTTGAAACTGGCCTAATTAGCACAGGGGACAAGGAAATTACATTATTTCCTGTCAGCTTTTTAGCAAAGAGTCCCATTGATGTTTATATATCAGCTTTGAATATCCCAGGGTCACGTCCGGTCAGTAATTGAACTGTGTGTGTCTCATACTCGAGAGCGATTACAACATGAAGAATGCTTGTCACAACAGACAATACAATTAATTATGACGGAATACCAAATGTGTTGTATGTATCATTAGTAGACAATTTATTGCTGTTATGCAATGCTTATAAGAGCACAAGATTAAAGTGTTGCCTGATTGGATAGTTCCAATTTCCATGACAACCAACAATCACAGCAAGAGTTCTGGTTACCGTGGAAATCAAGCTTATCACATAGACATAATGATTTTGTTGAAAGTCAGTGTCTAAACAGCTAGTTTATCTTCTTGCCTGATTTTTGGATGAAAAGGAAACCTACTCCTTCAGATTCATATTATGGATGTTTCTAGTTTTCTTTTTAAACATTTTAAAAAACAAAAGTAAATATCTGTAGGTGTGGCTTTTCACAAATCCAGTTCATGACACAGCCAAAGGCCCCAAATTTAAGCTGCTGATACTACAGAAGCAGAGAGTGGGTATTAGTGAGGATATGATCACATATCACTCAGAGAGCGCTTGTTGGTCTGTTTAAAATGGCGGTTAATAGGTTGTTGATTAAAAAGGGCATCAAAGGTTATGGGGAGAAGGCAGGAGAATGAGGTTGATATATCAGAGGTAATAAATCAGCCTTGATCGAATGGTGGAGTATAGCTGATGGGCCGAATTACTTAATTCTGCCTTACATCTTATGGTCTTATGGTCTTATGGTCTTATGGTGACATTTTAACATGGACACATTATTATTTCTAGATATCCCTTCCCCTTCACCATTTAAAGGGCCAATCTAAAGATGTAACTTGGAAGAGAAAATCAAAAGAAGAAACTGCAGATGGTGGATACCTAAAATAAAAACAAAATGCTAGAAATACTCAGTAGTTCTAGCCGCATCTGTGGGAAGAGAAACAGAGCCATTATTTCAGGTGGAACCTCCTTCGTCAAAACAAATGTAGAGAAGAGAAAGTTCTTCCCCTTCTCTTCTTTTCCATTCCCCATTATGAGTCACCTCTTAGCTCTTCACTTCTCTTTCCTCTCCTGCTTATCACCTCTCTCTGGTATCCCCACCTGCTTGGTTTCACTTATCACTTTCCCCTATTCTGGGTTCTCCCTCCTTGCTTTCCAGTCTTGGTTAAAGGTCTCAGCCTGAAACGTCAACTCTTTATTCCTTTCCATGGATGCTGCCTGACCTGCAGAGTTCTTCCAGCATTGTGTGTGTGTGTGTGTGTGTGTGTGTGTGTGTTTTACTCTGGATTTGCAGCATCTGCAGGATCTCTTGTGCTTTTGATCTATACTCTCTTCTTTCTTTACTTCTTTTTGCCTTCACTTCTATTTCCTTTCTGGTCTATCAGATTAACCTGGCATCATTTATAGTTCCTGAAACTCAGAGGATGTAAATAAGCTGCAAAGGAATCAGGAACATCTTGCTGCTTCTACTCCCATAGCTTGCAAGAAGGGATGGCAGCCATTGAGGGCAAAGTAACAAGCAAGAGCCTTTCTTTAGAAGCAAGAAATATGAGATGTTAAACAAATGAGGCTCTCTTCTCTACCATATACACAGGAGATTCTGCCAGATGCTGGAAATCCAGAGTAACACACACACAAAACATTGGAACTGGGCAAGTCAGGCAGCGTTGATGGAGAGAATGAAACAGACAATGTTTCAAGCTGAGACCTTTCATCAGGACTGGAATGGATGGTAGAAGGAGCCAGAATAAGAAGGTGGCGCGGGGGTGAAGGTAAGGAGTACCAGCTAGAAGGTGATAGGTGAGGGGGAAAGTAGGTGGGTGGGGCATGGGGAATGAAGTGAGAAGCTGGAGGGGAGAGGTGGAAAAGGTAAAGGGCTGGAGAAGAAGAAATCTAATAGGAGAGGAGAGTGGACTATGGGAGAAAAGGAAGGAGGCGGGGCACCAGTAGGAGGTGATGGACAGGTGAGGAGAAGAGATAAGAGGGAAAGTAGAATGGGGAATGAAAAAAAAGGAGGGAGATGGGGGACAGAAATTATTAGAAGTTAGAGAGATCAATGTTTATATTATCAGATTGGAAGCTATGCAGGTGAAAGGCAGCATGGTAGAGTGGTGGTCAGTGCATCGCTTTTACAGCACCGGCGATCAGGGTTCAATGTCCGCTGCTGTCTGTAAGGAGATTGTATGTTCTCCCCATGACCTCTGGGTGCTCCTGTTTCCTCCCACATTCCAAAGGTGCATGACTTAGTAGGTAAATGGGTGTAACTGGGTGGCGTGGGCTCATTGGGCCAGAAGGGCCTATTTCTAAATAACATGAAGACTTGGTCCTCCATTGTGACAGCGGAGGGAGTCTTGTCCAGAAATGTTGACTCTTTATTCCTCTTCAAACACGTTGCCTAAACTGCTAAGTTCCTCCAGCATTTTGTGTGTGTTACTTTAGGCAAGTGGTTCCCAACCTGGAGTCCATGGACCCCTTGGTTAAAGGTAGTGTCGATGGCATAAAAAACATTGAGAACCCCTGCTCTGGAATGTAGATCAGGCTTATACAGGGCTTCCGAAGTGTTTAAAGTAACATCTCAGCAAAACTGTGCGGAGCAAACCATTTTTCACTAGCAGCACAGAAGGTACCCTCGAGTACCAAGCATTTACTCGTATATTTCACAAGATCACAAGACAAAGGAGCAGAAGTAGGCCATTCAGCCCATCGAGTCTGCTCCGCCACTCCACCATGAGCTAAACTATTCTCCCATCTAGTTCCAATTTCCGGCTTTTTCCCCATATCCCTTGATACCCTGACTAATTAGATACCTTTTTTCAAGACATTGAGTGCATCACTGGAACCAGCCTCCCCCCATGGACTCTGTCTATACTTCTCGATGCCTCCTTAAAGATTGAAGATTGTTTAATGTTATTTCCAGTATACATGTGTTAAGAAGAACAAAATAATTGTTACTCTGGATCTGACACAACACAAAAAAATAAAGAACGTAATGATAAAAACACAATAAATATAAGTACATAAGATAGCTTACATACATAGATTGATTGTATGTCCATAAAGTGATACTAGGCACAGGGGTGTTTGTACATGAGGTGACTCTGACAGGAAATGATAAAGTAGTGGTGGTAGGGAATGTGGAAAGTAGATTATTGGGTGGAGGTGTTGATCAGCCTTACTGCTTGGAGAAAGTAACTGTTTCTGAGTTTGGTGGTCCTGGCATGGATGTTACCTAGGCCCGTATAATCAAAGACCACACTCTCCCTGGACATTCTCTCCTCTCCACTCTCTCATCAAGCAGAAGATCCAAAAGTCCGCAAGCATTAACCAGCAAACTCAAGGACAGATCTATCACACCGTAAAGAGACTCTTAAACAGACCTCCTTGTTCAATAAGGTGGACTCTTGACCTCACAATGCACTTCATCATGACCTTGCACTTTACTGTTTACTGCACTGCACTCTTTTGGCAGCTTTTACACTTTATTCGGCATTGTTACTGTTTTATCTCATTCTAGCTCAATGCACTGTGTAATCATCTGATCTGTATGAATAGTATGCAAGACAAGCTTTTCACTTTCTTGGTACATGTGACAATAATAAACCAATTCCAATACATTGATTCTGCACCCTCAATTGCTTCTGTGTACTCAACTTGCTTTCATGAGTAAGACCCAGAAGGTCACAAATCTATTGACCTAGTGTGAAGTACAGATATCCAGGTTAATATTGGTCTAATTGAATGATTTACACATGTTGATTGGCAATTTGAGTCTGTTGCTAGGTAGGGTCACTTGATGTGGACTCCTGCACGCCAGTGATGTGGTATAAAGCTGCCTTCAGTGAATTTTAAACACATCTCATAACCACAACACACATACCTAACTCTGCAATATTTTGCAGGTTCCCTCAATATAATTCAATTAAAGTTTTAGTCACAAGAGGCACAGGTCACGAAGAGAATTATACTTTTAAGGGTGAATCTCTAATAGCTTTCAGGCAAATAAAACAAGAGCATATGAAGGAAAAGGCAGGAGTAAGCCATTGGGGCCAGATCTGCCATTTAATAAGAACATGGTTGCTGTGATCTGAGGGTACTCACACTATCTGTGTAAAATTACCCTGCAGGTCTCGTTTAAGCCTGTCTCCTCTTGTCTTGTATTGCGCCCTCTCATCTTGGACTCCCCAGCTCCAGAGAAAAGACTGACTGTCCACCTTATAATTACCTTCTCATGATTTTGTAAACTTCATTGAGGTCACCCCTTATTCTCCTGCACATAAGGGAATAAAGATGAGGTGTGGCCAAATTCTCCCTCTAACTCAGGCCCTCTCGTCCCAGCGGCAGCCTAGTAAATCTCCTCGGCACCCTCTCCAGGTCAACAGTATCTTTCCTATAATTTATATCTATTTATTGAGATATGGAGCAGAATAGGCCCCTCTGGCTCTTTGAGCCCTGCTGCCAGAAACCCCCAATTTAACCCTGGCCTAATCATGGGACATTTACAATGACCAATTATGAAACACCTCTGGATTTTGGGAGGAAACCGGAGCACCCGGAGGAAATCCACGCAGTTAAGGGGAGAAAGTACAAACTCCTTACAGGCAGTGGTGGGAATGGATCCCAGGTCACTGCTACTGTAAAACAGAGTGACTGTAAGTCAATGGTGTGGAAATGATTAATATAACTGAAGTTATTGAAGACATTGCCTCATTACTGCCTGAAATATCTGCAACATAATGTCCCTACTGCTAAACTAGATGCCCTGACTGACGAGGGCCAACATGCTAAAATGCCCTCTTCCCCGGCTTCTCTGTGTAGCCACTTACAGCAAACTGTGCATTTGTACTGCCCGATGCCTCTGTTCTACAACGCTTATCAGTGCCCTGTCATTCACTCAATAAGTTCTCTCCTGGTCTAACTGTCCAAAATTCATCACCTAACACTTCTAAATTGAAATCCAGTTGCCATTCATCAGCCCACCCCACCTAACTGATTAAGATTCCTTAGCAATTCATCGTAACTTGCTTTGCAACCAACAAGACCCCTTAATTTAGTATAATCAGAAAACTTGCTAATCAGGGAAGTCATTTACATAAATAATAAATCCAAATAATTTACATTAATAACAGATAAATGAGGTGCCAACACTGGATGTTGTCAAAGACCTTATTAAGCCCATCCACTGCCTTACCATCATCTATTCCCTTAGTCACACCTTCAAAATAATTTGTCAGAAATGAACTTCCATACACAAAACCATTCTGACAATTCCTAACCAGGCCTTGACTATTCAAGTGATGGAAGAATCAAAATCAGGTTTAGTATCACTGGCATATGTCACGAAATTTGTTGTCTTTGTGGCAGCAGTCCAATGTCCAATACAATATAATAATAGAGGAGAAAACCTGTGGATTACGCTCGGTGTGTGTATATATATATATATATATATATATATATATAAAATAGTTAAATTAAATAACTAGTGCAAAAATGAAAACAAAAAAAAATGAGGTAGTGATCATGGGTTCAATGTTTATTCAGAAATTGGATGGCAGAGGGGAAGAAGCTTTTCTTGAATCATTGAGTGTGTGTGTCTTCAGGCTCCAGTATCTCCTTCCTGATAGTAACAATGAGATCTTGTCCCTCAAAGTTTCCTCCAGTAACTTCCCTACAGCTGAAGTCAGGCTCACCGACCTAATTCTCTGGCCTGTCGATGCTAATTTGAACACTGGAACAACATCAGTTGCCTTCAGTCTTCTGGAACTTTGCCAGTGGCTAACGACAAAGCAAATATCTCCAGCAAGTTTTTTTTCCCTGTCCTCCCATAGGGTCCAGTGGTGAACTTGGTCTGGCCCTGGGGATCTACCCTCCTTAATACGTTTTAAGGCTGCAAATACTCCTGGATCTCAATACAACAATTTATATCTATTAACTTGATACCTATCGTTGCCTAATTTAAGGTAGTCCATTATTTTTATTTATTTATTGAGATAAGGAGTGGAGTAGGTCCTTCAGAATGCCGCTCAGCAACCACTGATTTAATACTAGTTTAATCATGGGACAATTTACAACGACCAATTAACCTACCAACTGGGATATCTTTGCACAGTGGGAGGTAACTGGAGCACCCGGAGGAAATCCAAAGCCACGGGGAGAACATACAAACTCCTTACAGGTCAGTGGCAGGAATTGAACCCGGTCACTGATACTGTAAAGCCTTGTGCTAAACGCTACACTACCATGCCGCCCTAGTGAGGAACTAGAAGCCAAGTATTCGGAAAACCAAAGTGGAGTCAAGTAGAGTCAACATAAAATGTAAATCTTGAAATGGAAATGCTAATGATTTTTAATGACATAAGGTTTGTGTGGAAAATGGGAAACTGGTGGATGATTTCACCTTGAGTTAAGGGGAACCTGAGGGGGAACTTCATTCAGGCGGTGGTGCGAGTGTGGATGTGGGTTTGATTTAAGAGACATTTGGATAGGCACGTGGATGAAAAGGGTCTGGAGGGTTATGGTCCAGGTGCAGGATGAAAGAACTGGGCAGCGTAATAGTTCAGCACAGACTAGATGGGCCAAAGGGCCCATTTCTGTGCTCTGCAGCTGTATGTCTCTATGTCTCTATGATTATATTTCCGGGAGCTATTTAGTAAAGACCAAAAGACATTGGAGGAGATTTTGGCCATTTGACCCGTTGAGTCCACTGCATCATTCCATCATGGTTGATCCAGTTCTCTCTCAACCCCATTCTCCTGCCTTCTCCCCGTAACTTACACATCAAATACACCCAATGGCCTGGCCTCCACAGCCACTTTTCACAATGAATTTCACAGATCCACCACCCTCTGGCTAAAGAAATTCCTCCACATCTCCATTCTAAATAGATATCCCCCTATTCTGACGTTGTGCCTTCTGGTCCTAGACTCCCCCCACTATAGGAAACATCCTTACCATATCCACTCCACCTAGGCCTTTCAACATACAATAAGTTTCAATGAGGACCTCCTCATTCTTCTAAATTCCAATGAGTACAGGCCCCATGCTCCTCATATGATAATCCTTTTACTCCCAGAATCATTCTTGTGAACCTTCCCTGAACTGTCTCCAATATCAGCCCATCCTTTCTTAGGTAAGGGGCCCAAAACTGCTCACAGTACTCCAATCGAGGCCCCACCAGTGCCTTATAAAACCTTAGCATCACTCCTTGTCAATCTTACCCTCGGCAATTAGGCTCTATAATGGTCAACCTGAAGCTGGGGAAGTGATGACTCCCTCTTGTTAGACTGTTTGAGGTAACTTATTCTTTATTCTTTTTTCCCTTCTAATATTTGTATATTTGTATATCTGTGCACTTGTAATGCTACTGTGACACTGTAATTTCATTTGGGATCCATGAAGTATCTCTCTTGTTTTTATATCTTTCGAAGTGAATGATAATGTTGCATTTTCTTCCTTCACCATCAACTCAAACTGCAAGTTCACCTTTAGGGAATCCTGTACAAAGACTCCCAAGGCCCGTTGCGCCTCGGATTTTTGTATTTTCTCCCCCTTTAGAAAACAGTCTACACTTTAATTCCTTCTATCAAAGTGTATGACCATACACTTTTTGGCACTGTATTCCATCTGTCACTTCTTTGTCCATTTTTGTAATCTGTCTAAGTTCTTTTGCAGCCTCTCTGCTTCCTCAACACTACCTGCTTCTCCACCTATCTTCATATTGTCCTCAAACTTGGCCACAAAGCCATCAACTCCATAATCCAAATCATTAATATACAATGTAAAAAGAAGTGGTCCCAATACTGACCCTTGTAGAACACCAGTAGTCACCAACAGCCAATCAGAAAAGGCTCCCTTTATTCCCACACTTTTCCTCCTGTCAATCACCAATGCTCTATCCATGCTAGTATCTTTCCCGTAATAACCATGGGCTCTTATCTTGCTAAGCAGTCTCATGTGTGGCACCTTATCAAAGGCCTGAAAATCCAAGTACACAACATCCACCAATTCTCCTTTGTCTATCTTGCTTGATATTTTCTCAAAGAATTCCAACAGATTTGTCAGGCGAGACTTTCCTTTAAGGAAACCATGTTGCCTTTGGCCTATTTTACCCTGTGCCTCTAAGCACCCCAAAACCTCATCATTAACAATTGACTCCCACATCTTCCCAACCGCTGAGATCATGCTAACTGGCCTATAAATTCCTTTCTTCTGCCTCCCTCCCTTCTTGAAGAGTGGAGTAAAATTTGCAATCTTCTAGTCCTCCAGAACCATGCCTATGTCACCCCTTTCTAAGGAGTTGATTTCAATTTTTACCAACAAAGCCATCCCACCCACTCTACCTACCTGCCTGTCCTTTTGACACAACATGTACCCTTGGATGTTAAGCTCCCAACTATGATCTTCTTTCAGTCATAACTCAGTGATGCCCACAACATCATTCCTACTGACCTTTAACTGCTCTACAAGATCATCTTCCTTATTCCATACACTGTGTGCATCCAATCCTGTATTTGTCACCCATTTCAATTTGTCCCCCTGTTACACTGCAACTCATCCCACTGAGTGCAACTCTGCCCTATCATCTGCCTGTCCTTCCTCATTCTGGCTTCTGCTCTCTCTCTAGTCCTGATGAAAGGTCTCAGCCCGAAATGTCAACTGTTATTCCTCTCCATAGATGATGCCCAACTTGCTGAGTTTCTCCAGCATTATGTGTGTGTTGCTCAAGATTTCCTGCATCTGTAGAATCTCGTGTTTAAGAATTGGAATTGGTCTATTACTGTCACATGTACTGAATACAATGATAAGTTTTTCTTACACATAGTTCATACAGATCTAATCATTACACAATACACTAAGGTAGTACAAGGTAAAATGATAACAACGCAGAATGAAGTATAACAGCTACTAAGACAGCACAGTGCAGGTAAACAAGCAATGCACAAACTGTGGAAGCAGTCTCCCACTTCTTGGCCTCATCACTCCCTGAGGGAGATCTGATAGTGGTTTAGGGCAGATTTGATAGTGGGTTTAATGGGAGATCTGGCAGATGGTTTAATGAGAGATCTGATAGAGTTTTATAAGATCATGAGAAGCATAGATAAAGTGGACAGAGAGTATCTGTTTCCCAGGGTTGAAATGCCTAATCCCAGAGGGCAAGATTTGAAGGGGAGAGGGGGTATGGGGGTATGTTCAAGGGGGATATGAGGAGTAAGTTTTTCACTGAAATTGTAAATGCCTGGAATACACTGCCTAGTATAGTGGTAGAGGCAATACATTAGAGGCTTTTAAAAGATGTTTGGATAGGATCGTAGATGCAAGGAAGATGGAGGGATATGGACATGTTATAGATAGGAGGGATAGTGTTTAGGTGTTGTTTGACTTGCATTTTAGCCAGTTTTGCACAACATTGTTGGCTGAATGGCCTGTTCCTGTTCTGTACTGTTCTATGTTCTATGTTCTATCTGCAATATAATGCCAAGACTGATTTAAAATATGACCAGAGGCCTTTCAAACATGCAAAGCACTGCTGCAGTCTATACGGAGTTGATTTAAATGTTTATAGAGTGCAGATGTTCCTGCCTCCTGTCACTGAACATTTAAGTTTAAACTGCAGGATGGCAAACTCTACTTATGTGTGCAGCCATGCAAAGGGACAGCTCTCCTCTGGGCTTCAGAATTTATGTAGGATACTGGCTGGTTGGGTCCAAGATTCTGTCTCGCTATCTTAAATTGAAGCAACCATCTACTGGAGAAATTCAGCAGGTCAAACAGTATCTGGGGAGGGAGATTAGAGATTAGCTTCATTTGTTAGATAGAGTCATAGGAAAGTACAGCACAGAAACTGGCTCTTCAGCTCATCTAGTCATGGTGAACCACTTAAACGGCCTACTCCCATTGACCTGCACCAGGACCATAGCCCTCCATACCCCCATCATCCATGGACCTATTCAAATTTCTCTTAAACGTTGGCATTGAGTTCGCATGCAGTACTTGCGCTGGCAGCTTGTTCCACACTCTCACGGCCCTCTGAGTGAAGAAATTATCCCTCAGGTTCCTGTTAAATATTTCACCTTTCACTCTTAACCTATGATCACTAGTTCAATCTCAGCCAACCTCAGTGGAAGAAGCCTGTTTGTATTTACCTTACTTATCCTTCCTATAGGTAGGTGACCAGAACTGCGCACAATTCTCCAAATTAGGCCCTTCCTTTGTCTTACACAATTTCAATATAACATCCCATCTCATAGAAGGAGGAGAAGTTGGTGGCGTGACGCAGCGTGCGCGGCCACTCCAGTGAATGATATCTGTAATCTGTCAAGTAGGGTACTGTGCACAATTCTGATTTGATGGAGATAGACAAGAGAGCATGGAGGAACATCTGGAGAAGCTTCTGAAATGCCCGCTTCGCTGCTGCTGCTACTGTGTGGTCCGGAATCTCGGGAGGAGAAGGCCCTGAATCCTCAGTTTTGCTTGTTTTGGCGGCTGGGGCGAGGTCGAAGGCACTCAGCAGAGGATGGCGTTCGGGAGGCGGTATCAGAGGGGCTGGTCAGAGGCTCGAAGTTTTCGGATGGATGGACTCAGTGTCGGCTGTGGTTGGGTGCTTCCAGTGCATCAGTAGTTGTCGGTGCCTGGAGGTTTATGGCAGGGAGTTTCTCCCTTTTGCTGCCTGCTATCGGGGACTCAGGAGTCAATCGGGACTTTGAGACTTTTTTTTTACTGTGCCCATGGTCTGCTCTTATCAAATTATGGTATTGTTTTGCACTGCTGTAACTATATGTTATAATTATGTGGTTCTGGCAGTGTTAGTCTTTGGTTTGTCCTGTTTTTCTGTGATATCACTCTGGAGGAACATTGTATCATTTCTTAATGCATGTATGCATTTCTAAATGACAATAAACGAGGACTGAGTGTTCTCATAATCTAATCTCCCGTAGTCAATATTTTGATTTATGAAGGACGATGTGCCAAAAGCTTTCTTTATGACCCTATCTACCTGTGTCACACTTTGAATGAACTGTACACGTACATCAAAACATACAGTTGAGGGTCTCGGCCTGAAACATCGACTGTACCTCTTCCTAGAGATGCTGCCTGGCCTGCTGCGTTCACCAGCAACTTTGATGTGTGTTGCTTGAATTTCCAGCATCTGCAGAATTCCTCGTGTTTGCGTTTTCAAATACAGTGAAATGCAATGTTTGCGTCAAATCAAATCTGCAAGGATTGTGTTGGGGTCAACCTGCAAGTGTTGGCACACTCTGGCATTGGCATAGTGTTGGAAAGCACTGTTTTTTAAAAATAATAATTTTAAAAGATTTGCACTTATTAACAATCTCGAGTATTTTTCACACTCACTGGCAGAAAGTGGTAAAGCAGCTAAACTAACGGTTTATCACCTTTGTCATTTTTCATTGGCTAAGAATTAGCACATTACTCATGTGACACAACTGTTTCAATTATATAGCCTATTAACTAATTAATTCTCTATCTCAAGAATTTTCCTTATCTTATTATAAAAGTGATAGATTTTTCAGAGGCTCCATCTTGGATTTTTGACTTCTTGGTTTCTTCTCTGTTCATTTGTCTTTGCACCCATACACCTCTTAGATTAGATTAGATTAGATTATGAGGACACTCAGTCCTCGTTTATTGTCATTTAGAAATGCATGCATTAAAAAATGATACAATGTTCCTCCGGTATGATATCACAGAAACACAAGACAGACCAAGACTAAAACTGACAAAAACCATATAATTATAACATACAGTTACAACAGTGCAAAGCAATACCGTAATTTGATAAGAGCAGACCATGGGCACGTTAAAAAAAATGTCTCAAAGTCCCAATAGCCCCAACATCTCACGCAGACGGTAGAAGGAAGAAAAACTCTCCCTGCCATGAGTGTCCAGCGCCACAGACTTGCCGATGCAGCATCCTGGAAGCACCCGACTACTGTCCAACTCTGAGTCTATCCGAAAACTTCGAGCCTCCGACCAGCCCTCTGACACTGAGCACCATCTCTGCCGAGCGCTTTGACCCCGGCCCTGGCCGCCAAGCACCAGGCAAAGCCAAGGATTTGGGACCTTCCCCTCCGGAGATTTCGGATCACACAGTAGCAGCAGCAGCGAAGCAGGCATCTCAGAAGTTTCACCAGATGTTCCTCCGTGCTCTCACATTTGCCTCCAACAAATCAAAATTATGTACGGCCTCCTACTTTACAGATTACAGATATTCATCACTGGAGAGGCCGCGCGCGCTGCGTCGCGCTGCCATCTTCTCCTCCTCTGAGCATTGTTTCTCAGCTCTTTATTTAGTTTGCTTAGTATTTGTATGTTTGTTTGTACTCTAAAATAAACTTAAATCTTGGAACTAAGACTGCTCATTATTCCCGACTCCTGGAAGAACCCCAAGGATCAGAAAATAAACAGAGATCTAACAATAGCATACCCTCAACTAACTAACCCTAACCGGTACATCTTTGAAACGTGAGGGAACCAGAGCACCCAGAGCAAAAATGAACAATCGTGAGGAGAGTGTACAAAGTCTTTACCAACAGCGGCAGGAACTGAACTCTGTTTGGTAATCACTGACGCTCCAAAGCATTGCGCTAAGGAACTATAGACATTTTGGGTCAAAAACATGCATTAATCCCGATGCTGGGTTTCAACCTGAATTTCAGTCTGTGTCCTTTCACTCCACAGATGCTGCTTGGCCTGCTGAGTTCCTCCAGTAGGCCATTTGATACGCCAGATTCCATTATTTTTAGTCTGTTGTGTCTTTACCTTAAAAAGGTACACCATATCTGTAGTGTTAAAGGATAAAAAATTAACGGATAGAAATTTAACAGAAATAAAAAAAATGCCAGGTCAATATTTAGAAAGATATTCACTATCTAAATCAGGTACGAGAAAATCTGCAGATACTGGAAATCCAAAACAAAATACACAAAATGCTGGAAGAACTCAGCAGGTCAGGCAGCATCTATGGAAAGGAGAAAAGAGTCAACGTTTTGGGCCGAGACCCTTCTTTAGGGCTGAGAAGGAAGGGCGAAGATGCCAGAATGAAAAGGTGGGGGGAGGGGAAGGAGGCTAGCAGGAAGGTGATAGAAGAAGCCAGTTGGGTGAGAAAATCAAGGGCTGGACAGGAAGGAATCTGAAAGAAGAGGAGGGTTAACAATAGGAGAAAAGGAAGGAGGTGGTAATAGGCAGGTGAGAAGAAGTGAAAGATTTGGAGTGGGGACTAGAGGAATGGGGGGTGGATGGTATTTGTTCATCGGAAGGAGAAACAGATGCGTTTTGATAAAAATGCAATCTAACATGTTAAATTTTCTTTTCATTTAAAACCTCCAATCTATTTCACACGTCCATCTAGTTTGGAGGTACTTCACTATCCCTTCAGTTTGGTTGGGCAAAACTTAAGAACTTGCATAAGAATATCTTCACCCTATAGATGGCAGTAGTTCAAGAGGGAGATTCATTACCAGAGCAGCATGGTAATGTAACGGTTAGCATAACGCTTTACTGTGCTAGTGGCCGGGGTTCAACTCTTGCTGCCATCTGAAAGGGGATTGGACGTTGTCCTGGTGATGATGTGAGTTTCCTCTGGGTGCTCCAGTTTCCAGGTAGTAGGTTAATAGGTTAATTGGTCACTTGGGATTATTTGGGCGGTGCAGGCTCGTTGAGCCAGAAGGGCCTGTTACCGAGCTATATGTCAAAATAAGA
The DNA here is from genome assembly GCF_963921235.1 of Mobula hypostoma. Lineage (NCBI taxonomy): Eukaryota > Metazoa > Chordata > Chondrichthyes > Myliobatiformes > Myliobatidae > Mobula > Mobula hypostoma. The sequence goes on along the minus strand of NC_086099.1, from coordinate 13,332,986 downwards.
AATTTTTTAAAATGGATCAGCTTGTGGAGGATGCTGAGGGTTCTGGCCTTGTTGCAATACTCACATCCTTTGGATTATCTGTTTCCTCAAGTGATTTGTCGAGCATTTTCTGCATGTTGTTTTTATTTCAATGATGGGAATTTAATATTCTGGAACAACATATTATTTTATACTCATGGAGAAAATCTGTAGTTTGCTCTGTGAGAGATACACTCATTGGTCACTTTACTAGCTACCTTCTCTACACCTGCTTGTAAATGCAAACATCTAATCAGCCAATCATGTGGCAGCAACTCAATGCATAAAAACCTGCAGACATGGTCAAGAGATTCAGTTGTTTTTCAGATCAGTCATCAGGATGGGAAAGAGCGACATGCACAAAAGATCCAAAGTGCATTCACTATCAAGGAATGCATAAATTATACACCTTGAGATTTGTTTGCTCACGGGCAACCACAAAGCAGGAAATCCCAATAACCCAATTTTAAAAAAAGAAAGACCATTCCACTCCGCTGAGAAAGAGGAGAACTGTGCTTCGGCTTTGCGATACACCAGCAAGGCTCATCCTTCAAACCATCTTCGCCTCCACTTGCTTCTTCATTCTTTACGATGATAGTTAACCAGAATTTACTTCAGAAATGGTGTTATTAGTAGTGTAGGAGGAAGTCCGCAGGTCAGGAAGCATCAACGGAAAGAATAAACAGTCGATGTTTCGGGCCGAGACCCTTCATCAGGACTCTGATAAACAGTTGTTGACTGTTTATTCATTTCCATAGATGCTGCCTGCCCTGCTGAGTTCTTCCAGCATTTTCTGTGTGTTGCTCTGGAATTCCAGTACTTGCAGAATCTCTTGTGTTAGAATGAGGAATGAATGTGATCTAAGTGACTTTTAACCATGGAATGATTATTGATGCCAGAGTGGGTGGTTTGAGTATCTCAGAAACTGCTAATCTCTTGGCATTTTCACACACAGTCCCTAGAGTTTACAGAGAAAGGTATGGAAAACAAAAAAAAACATCCAGTGAGCAGCAGTTCTTTGGGCAAAAATGCCTTGTGATTGAGAGGTCAGAAGAGAATGGCCAGACCAGCTCAAGATGACTGGACGATGACAGTAACTCAAATAACCACATGTTACAACAGTGGTGTGCAGAAGAGCATCTCTGAATGCAAGGCACATCAAACCTTGAGCAGCAGCAGATCATGAACATACACTCAATGGTCACTTTATTATGTTCAGGAGGTAACTAACAAAATGGCTACAAAGTGCATACCTGTGCATGAAAACCCTTAATGAGGAAGATTAGGAAAGCAAGTGGGGTGATGAAGGGCAGAGGAAAAGAAGTAATGAATGCGCGTAGTACGAGAGTGATCAATTGAGTTAAATATAATGTCCTGCTAATGGGTTGTCTATTGGTGGGTCTTCAGGTGGCTCTCCAGAAGCCATCCTTAGATCCACATATTAATCCAGGACATTAGGGTTGATTCCCTTGATGGAGAATGCCTGTGAGTGACTTTGTTTATCACCCTGGAGGCTGACGCACAGGCAGCCACTGCACGATCCTTGACAGGTCGGGATCAGGGTCCAGCGGCACAGAATGCGAGATGACTGGGAACCCTTCACTGCCGCAGCCCACTTTCACCTTCACTCCCCTCGTGATGTGTCGGCAGCTGCTGCCAGCTCCACCGCTGAGGTCTCGTGGATCACTCTTTGTTTAGAACTTCCCCCCTGACCTTACCGCCATGGGTGACCCTACCAGGAGCTAAGTATCGGACGGCTGAACTCCAGAAGACACCACTCTCAGAATTTGAGGAGCTAACAAGCCTCTCCACCATGACAAGGTGATGATTCTTGATGAAGAATTGTGACTACATGTGTATCTTGGCCTTGATATAACGAGCCAAACATAGCACCATTCAGATTTATTGACATAGCATATTTATATCTTAGTTAGAGATACAGCACAGAACAGGCCCTTACAACCTACCTATTTAACACTAGGTTAATCACAGGACAATTTACAAAGACCAATTCACCTACTAACTGGTTACATCTTTGGACTGTGGGAGGAAGCCAGAGCACCCAGAGGAAGCCCTTGTGGTTCATGGGGAGAACATATAAACTACTTACAGATAGTGCCAGAATTGAACTCTGAGCTCTGGAACGCTAACCACTATGCTAGCGTGGTGCCCTTTACCTTTGTTTTGATCGCATGGAACACAGAACATTACAGCACAGTACAGTCCCTTCAATCCACAATGTTCTGCTGACCTTATAACCTGCGCTGTAATAGAACTCAACATACTGACGAGTTTTACACAATGGACCGTAATGTAATGTGTGCATAACAGATCTGAAACCACTTAAACAGGAGTGACAGAAGTCAGTTCAGGAGCCCCTTATCAATGTGTAGAACCAAGAGGAGATGGTAGTACTGTGACTAGTGACTCTACCCAGGTACTTACACACCCTGGAGTTAAGTAGCTTCTGTTGATCATTTACCTTCTTATTTTTAAAATTAAACTATAAATCGATTGATTTAACTGCTCCCTGATAAGATGGGAAAATAGTATCTTGGTTTCAACAACACTTTATGTTGAAATACCAATTAGTCCTCAGGAAACTGAAAGGACAGATAACAAAAGATCATGGGAATGCAATAGCGAAGGCTTTGCAATAATCGTCTGTCTGTGTATTTACAGATCAGATACCTTCACTTGATATATACTACAGATTCTGATTTTAACATTCCTCTATGTGTCATGACCTTAGATATATACTTAAAATATTCTTTGCCCCTCATTCTTTTCCTAAGGCAACCGCATCAGGTGGCGAATGTTTCATACAAATTGAATGCCATGCCAATACCTCATCCAAGAATCTATTATTAATGTATAAACTTGGATTGTGTTGTCAGGACAACTATATTTAAAAGGCATACTTTTATCACTTTATATCCACAAGGAAGTATTCTTTTGCACAAACAGTTACTTGCACATTCTGTTTTCTAGGATTGCTTTTAGATTTATGTTCAGTGTTTATTTTTGTTTTTTTTATATAGTGTTCTTTAATGCTGAAATTGACCTGGAGTAAGAATCATTTTGTTCTCCTTTACACATATGTGCTAAAGAATGACAATGAACATTCTTGAATCTTGAAGCTTTTGCTTAATATCAAAATAAACTTTATTCATAATTAAATTAAAGGCATCCGTTAGTCTTGCGAGACCATGGATCTGTGCCTGGAAAGTCTTCACTCTCCAGGGCGCAGGCCTGGGCAAGGTTGTATGGAAAACTGGCAGTTGCCCATGCTGCAAGTTTCCCCTCTCGACGACACCGATGTTGTCCAAGGGAAGGGCATTAGGACCCATAGAGCTTGGCAACGGTGTCGTCACAGAGCAATGTGTGATTAAGTGCCTTGCTCAAGGATACAACACGCTGCCTCGGCGGGGGCTTGAACTCACGACCTTCAGGTCGCTAGTCCAATGCCTTAACCACTTGGCCACGCGCCCACTTATTCATAATAATAGAATAACAAACACAAGAGATTCTGCAGATGCTGTAAATCCGGAGTAATACACACAAAATGCAGGAGGAACTCAGTAGGTCAGGTGGCATCTATAGGGAAAATAAACAGTTAACATTTAGGGCCGTGATCCTTCATCAGGACTAAAGAAGGGCCTTGGCCCAAAGCATCAATTTTTCTTATTTCTTTCTATAGTTGCTGCCTGACCTGCTGTGCTCCTCCAGCATTTTGTGTGTATTTACAAGAATAAATGCTTTAAATAGTGTTCTATTGGTTCCTTAAGGTTGTCAAAGCTGGGGGTTGGGGTTGGAGTGGTGGTGGGGATAAGCTCAAATAGCCTCTGACAACTAAGTCGAGCTCCTGGCTTTCAAATATGGTTTAGCTACTGAGCCTGGCAGAACCGTTTCTACTGACAGGAGAAGGGGCAAAGGTGGGTTACTGGTGCCTTAACACCAGCCATTTTGGACAGATGGGGCTCGTCAGCTGTGGTTGGTAGCTCATCGAGGAGAAGGAAAACTCTGATCTCAAATCTACGCTACCTTACAGCTGTTACCCACTCATGGGTATACTCACTATAATACAAAACAGTATTTTGTGTTATCGGCAAGCTTCCCTGGATGAGGTGGATCATAATGTGTGAACACAATGTCTGACATCACCATTTCTTTTACCTTTTTCAACCTTTGTCCTTTGCTATTTCTTCCTGATCTGCAGTAATGAGTTCAAGAGGAGGAGCACAGTAGCCAGGTTTGTCAGGAACCTGTTATAATAATTGACAAATCCTAAAAAGGACTGCAACTGTGATATGTCATTTGGCCTTGGGGCATCCACTACTGCTTGAAATTTCTCGGCACACTTGTGTAAATCCTTGAGTGTCAGTGGTGTGACTACAAAACATGAATCCTAGTTTAAATAACTCACACAGTCAATCTCCAACTGAGCCACATACACCAAAACACATTCCGCTTCCTTTTGTTTCTGTTTATGAAGCTTAAAGTGTTCTGTAGTCAACAATGGTTTCGATTTTAAGTATTCCTGCATCACATTCACGATGTCAACAAAACTCATTCTGGCTGGTTTTCTTGGAGCAACTGAACTCCTAAGCTCCTGTATGCTTTTTCACCCAATGTACCCAGCAAAGATGACACTTGTTTTTCATTGGATATTTCATTTGCTTCAAAATACAGTTTAATTTACTCAGTATACACATCCAGTCATCTCTTGTAAAATCGAATGTGTCAATTTTCTGATGTAGCCAGCCCCTTACCTTTTTTCAATATATGATTATAATTACTCGGTACTCACTGGTTGTGAACTTCTGAATTTGTCTGCTTCCTGCCTTTTTTTGAAACTCTACCATCTCCTTTTCTGAAAAAGTACATGCTGCACTGTTTCACTCACCTTTTCTCACTGCGTTTTTTAAAACTTGGATGTCTCGCTGCACTTTTTTTTAACTTGAGCACCTCACTGCACTTCAACAGGTACATAGTCACCTTGGGTTCATAGAACGTAGAAAACCTATAGCACAATAAAGGCCCTTCAGCCCACAAAGCTGTGCCGAACATGTCCTTACCTTAGAAATTACCCAGGGTTACGCATAGCCCTTTATTTTTCTAAGCTCCATGTACCTATCCAGGAATCTCTTGAAAGACCCTATCGTTTCTGCCTCCACTACTGCCGCCGGCAGCCCATTCCACACACTCGCCACTCTGTGTAAAAAACTTACCCCGGATATCACCTCTGTACCTTCTTCCAAGCACCTTAAAACTATGCCCTCCTGTGCTAGCCATTTCATCCCTGGGAAAAAAAACTCTGACTATCCACACAATCAATGCCTCTCATCATCTTATACACCTCTATCCGGTCACCTCTCATCCTCCGTCGCTCCAAGGAGAAAAGGCCGAGTTCACTCAACCTATTTTCATAAGGCATGCTCACCAAACCAGGCAACACCCTTGTAAATCTCCTCTGCACCCTTTCTGTGGTTTCCACATCCTTCCAGTAGTGAGGAGACCAGAACTGAGCACAGTACTCCAAGTGGGGTCTGACCAGGGTCCTATATAGCTGCATCATTACCTCTCGGCTCCTGAACTCAATCCCACGATTGATGAAGGCCAATGCACTGTATGCTTTCTTAACCACAGAATCAACCTGCACAGCTGCTTTGAGTGTCCTATGGACTCGGACTCCAAGATCCCTCTGATTCTCCACACTGCCAATGGTCTTACCATTAATACTATATTCTGCCACCATATTTGACCTACCAAAATGAACCACCTCACACTTATCTGGGTTGAACTCCATCTGCCACTTGTCAGCCCAGTTTTGCATCCTATCAATGTCCCGCTGTAACCTCTGACAGCCCTCCACACTATCGACAACACCCCCAACCTTTGTGTCATCAGCAAATTTACTAACCCATCCCTCCACTTCCTCATTCAGGTCATTTATAAAAATCACGAAGAGTAGGGGTCACAGAACAGATTCCTGAGGCACACCGCTGGTCACCGACCTCCATGCAGAATATGACCCATCTACAACCACTCTTTGCCTTCTGTGGGCAAGCCAATTCTGGATCCACAAAGCAATGTCCCCTTGGATCCCATGCCCCCTTACTTTCTCAATAAGCCTTGCATGGGGTAGCTTGTCGAATGCCTTGCTGAAATCCATGTACGCTACATCTACTGCTCTACTTTCATCAATGTGTTTAGTCACATCCTCAATAAATCCAATCAGGCTCGTAAGCACAAGCTGCCTTTCTTGAAGCCATGCTGACTATTCCTAATCATATTATGCCTCTCCAAATGTTCATAAATCCTGCCTCTCAGGATCTTCTCCATCAACTTACCAACCACTGGAGTAAGACTCACTGGTTTATAATTTCCTGGGCTATTTCTACTCCCTTTCTTGAATAATGGAACAACATCCGCAACCCTCCAATCCTCTGGAACCTCTCCTGTCCCCATTGATGATGCAAAGTTCATCACCAGAGGCTCAGCACTCTCCTCCCTTGTTTCCCACAGTAGCCTGGCGTCCAGCCCCAGTGTCTTATTCAATTTGATGCTTTCCAAAAGCTCCAGCACATCCTCTTTCTAAATGTCTATATGCTCAAGCTTTCAGTCCACTGTAAGTCATCTCTATAATTGCCAAGGTCCTTTTCTGTAGTGAATACTTTACTTTATTGTCGCCAAACAATTGATACTAGAGCGTACAATCATCACAGTGATATTTGATTCTGCGCTTCGCGCTCCCTGGAGTACAAATCAATAGTAATACTGAATACTGAATCAAAGTATTCATTAAGTACAGGAGCAGTTTATAAAAATCAAGAGAGTTAAGGTAAATGGTCCTAATCTTTTCCACAGTGTTAGGGAATCCAAAACTAGGGGTCACAGATACAAGACAAGAGGTGTGATTTAAAAGAGGCCTGACTCTTATCTACAATTTTCCATCTCATTCTTCTCTAAAACCCTGATTTGAATCCACTTACTTCTGAACTTTTATTGTTGATCTGCTGGCTAACACAAAACCTTCCCAGAGTAAAAATGCTGAGAAGGAGATAGTGAAGAGGAAAGATTGGCCTTAATTTGGCAGCTTTCATAACTCTGGAGCCATTCAGTAGTCGTTTTAGCCGATGTAGAAAATAGAATTACAGGAGAGATACTGTGTTAGAAATGCAATAAAAATATCAGATATATTCAATGAGCTTTTTACTTCATCTCCCCTCCCTCACTCGCCCACCTACCCCTCACCTTCCAGATTGTACTCCTTCCCCTACCCACCGCCACTTCCTTATTCCGGCTTCTGCTCCCTTCCTCTCCAGTTCTAATGAAGTGCTTTGGCCTGAAATGTTGACTCTTTATTCCCGTCAACATCTGCTATCTGACTTGCTGAGTTCCTCCAGCATTTTGCGTGTGTTGAGCATAATCTCCAACATCAGCAGAACCTTTTGTGTGTACTAGAGACATCATGTTGCAAAATCATAACTCATTGTTCCTCATCTACACTATTCATTCTTTCAAACATAAAATAGAAGCTTGATGTTGTCATAACTTTCATTTGTTTGATTTGCTATGAGAACCTTACGAGGCTGAAGTTCAAGCTTATTGTCATCTAACTGTACATGTCTACAACCAAATAAAACAATGTTCCTCTGGACCACAATACACCCGCAAACCATAAATCATGCACAGAATATAAACTAAAGTATTACCGTAATTAAGTTAATGCAATGTTATTCAAAATGCATGTAGTGCACAGCACAGGTAAACAGTAAACAGCTCAATGTCCTAATAATGAGACCTTGGTGGTGGCAGGGTATTCATTAGTCTCACAGTCTGAGGGAAGAAGCTGTTACTCAGTCTGGCAGTCCTAGTCCTGATGCTTCTGTACCTCCTTCCTAATGGTAGTGGGTCAAAGAGATTGTGGGAAGGATAGCAGGGATCCTCAACAATGTTTCAATCCCTTTGTTCTACAACGTTCCTGGTAAATGTTACAAATAGGAGGGAGACCCCGGTGATCCTCTCTGCGGTTTTTACTATCCTGTATAGGGTCTTGCGGTCCGATGCCTTGCATCTTCTGTATGACACAATGGTACAGCCAGCTAAGACACTCCTGGTGGTGCGGCTATGGAAAGTTGTTAGAAATGGGGACGGGGGGTGGTGGGGGGTTCCTTGCACATCTCAATCTCCTCAGAAATGTAGACACAGCAACCATAGATGCTTTATATAATCAAAGTACCAGAGGTCCCTTGAGAAGGTTCTGTAGCAGTGTGCACCATGTTTTCCATCTCATTGTAAAACATGGTAGCAGTATTGTAATTTGAAACTGCTCAGCACATGTACTGTTCCAAAGAAAAGGTTCTGAATGCTGAGAGATTGAATTCATTTTGGAGCAACACACTCAAAGTGAATTCTATCTCCTGTGGAAATGGGATGGTGAGATTTCTGATCTTTTTGCTCACCTTTGACATGATTGTCTTGTGTCCCATACAAGAAGGAACACATTGTGGATAGGCCTGATCAATTCCCAGCTGAATCTTGATTGTTTAGTAATTGTATAAACAGGAGGTAGACTGGTACAGTGTAGAAAGAGACAGAAATCCCAGTGAGTCAAGGTTCTATATTTATTACAAAGGAATGTTTACAGTATATTGTACTATGCAAAATCTTATGCACATACAGCTAAGTAGCTAGGGTGCCTTAGATTTGTCAATGTGGAGAGGAGAGCAAGTTTGTAAATCTGGCAGGAGCAAAGGACGTTGAGAATAGTAAGGGTGGCGCGCTGCAGGAGGGGCGGCAGAGGTAAGGGGTGGCGCAGGTGCAGACACACCCAAACCTCAGACACCAGGCAAGGTCATTTGAGTCCAATTGATTGGTTTATTGGTCATTGCAGAATGTCTCTCTGGTGCTTCCTGCTCCCTCCCCTCTCCCTTCCCCTTTTCCCAACTATGATTCTCCTCTCCCTGCCCCCTTCCCACACTCGGTCCACAACACCGGGGTGGCAGGGTGGAGATATGTCTCCACCAAAGAAGCGTAAGACACTGCTTCCCTCGGCTTGCCTGCACCCTTGGGCAAGGAGTAGAATCGGCTTAGAGCCCCCACCCCGGTGATCAGGGTCACATGAAGCCATGGGAGCAGGTGGTGGATGGTTGTACGAGCAGCTGGTCCATATCCCAAGTTCTGGTTATGCGACCACTGACACCAGTCAGACAATCCCTGAAGAGTATTGATAATGGTTGGGGTCACTCATCTTGTAAAGACACTGCCCAGAAAGAGGGCAAAGGCAAACGCAAACCACTTCCGTAGAAAAATTTGCCAAGAACTATTGCCCACAAGATACAACACAGGACATAATAAATGAACTATAATAAATACTTTATTATAGTTGTTCTTTTGATGATGTTATCTTTGACAATAATAATTAGTATTCGTGCTACTCACAGAAGGTGGCATTGTAAAGAAGTAGGGAACAAGTTAAGCTAGATTATATTAGCTTTATCTGTCAGAGGTATATCAAAGCATACAGTGAAATGCGTCATTTGCGTTAATAACCAAAACAGTATGAGCATGAGGGTGTGCGGGGTGGAGGGTGGGGGAGGGGGAGCCCACAAGTGTTGCCATGCATCCAGTGACAAGTCCAACTTTCAAGGCGGAATTTGGGTTTTTGGGTTGTTATGGTATCTTATCCCTGAGTCACTGTATTAACTCAGGCCAGGAAGAGACAGAATGAAATGGCTCCATTTTTGCTGTATTGGTAATGTGGTGTCCAAGGTTACATCACGTGGGAAACCAAGTCTGGTTGAATGATTATGGATCACTACATGATGTAGCACATGCCAGTGGATACCCAAGCAACACTACATTATATTTATGTCATTTTGTTGTAGATTATTTTTAGAAAGTATTTCTGCTGGAACGAATACCCTTCGAGTAAAGCCTTTTCTTTGCCCTTTATTCTCATATATGACAACTGAAAGTGTATGACAGATGTGCCCTTGTTGACTACCGGGGCAATGTCACAGCTGGCTTGACTTATTTATTAGTGCGTGAGTTTGCCCATTGTTTCATCTTCACCTTTCATTGAAAAAAACAAAACACAGGGTGCAATCATACACAATAGTGTGGTGTTTATTTGTCATTAATATCAGCTTCCTGCACTTTCTGCCAATTTATTCCTCCTCCTTTCTTGTGACACTACTCGAGCGCATTTCCAAATTTTGTTCATGGTGAGATATAAAGATGAGCTTTTTTGCTCTCATGTACATCTAAACATAGAGTAAAATGTGCTGTTTATGGCCAATCAAATCAGTGAGGAATGCACTGAGCAGCCTGCATGTCGCCAAGCTTCAGGTGGCAGCATCGCATGCCCACAGCTTACTGATGTTAACCAGACATCTTTGGACCGTGGAAGGAAACCGGCGCAGCCGGAGGAAATTCAGGTGTTCATAAGGAGAACATGCAAACTCTTCACAGAATGCAGCCAGAATTGAACCCTGATCTTACGTCTGGCACTGTAGAGCAACTGCACCAACCACCACACTACCATGTCACCCCAATGTATGCAAACTGTGCACTGATTTAGTGAGTAATATTTCTCACTTTAAGTATGTTATCCCTTTAAGTTTGGTGTCCCGTGACCAACTCTCTGGGTTGAAATACTTTGTAATATCTGTGCAAAGACTGTCCATGTAAAGGCATCCGTTAGTCTTGCGAGACCATGGATCTGCGCCTGGAAAGTCTTCACTCTCCAGGGCGCAGGCCTGGGCAAGGTTGTATGGAAGACACCAATGTTGTCCAAGGGAAAGGCATTAGGACCCATACAGCTTGGCACCAGAGTCGTCGCAAAGCAATGTGTCATTAAGTGCCTTGCTCAAGGACACAACACGCTGCCTCAGCTGGGGCTCGAACTCACGACCTTCAGTCCAATGCCTTAACCACTTGGCCACATGCCCATACTGTCCATGAAGAGCTCTTAAATAAGTAAACTGAACTCATTTTGGCTGAATTCCTCATAATTACTGTATAGTCTAAAATGTACTTTGAAGTTAAGAAGCTTACATGAAACTATATTGTGCACAGATACTGTTAGTAATAAATTCCTCTCTTTCATTTTGAGGTGACCAATGCCCAATAAAGTAATTATAATAATTTAAAATTATTAACACAAGGAAGTCTGCAGATGCTAGAAATCAGAGCAACACACATAAAATGCTGCAGGAACTCAGCAGATCAGGCAACATCCATGGAAATGAATAAACAGTTGACAGTTCAGGCCAAGACTCAATAAAAAGGTGGAGGTAGGAAAAGGAGGATGGCTAGAAGAAGACAGATGAAGCCAGGTGGGTGGGAGAGTTAAAGGTCTGGGCAGGAAGGAATCTGATAGGAGAGGAAATTGGACCATGGGAAAAAGGGAAGGAGGAGGGAACTCAGGGGGAGGAGATAGGCTCGTGAGAAGAAGTAAGAGGCCAGAGTGGGGAATAGAAGAAAAAGGGAAGAGGAGTGAATTTTTTACCGGAAGGAGAAATCAATATTCATGCCATCAAGTTTGAGGTTACCCAGATGGAATATAAGGTGTTGCTCCTCCACTCTGAGGGTGTCCTCATCTTTCCACACGAGGAGGCCATGGACCGGCATGTCAGAACGGGAATGGGAATCAGAATTTAAAATTCACCTTGTTTCCTTGGGGGGGGGGGGGAGGTAAAATGAATCTTTGAAGCCTCACTCTCTATTGCAAGGCATGTCATATAGGAGATGTATTAAGATGAAGGATTGGCTGTCTGCTTAGTCAAGAGGCTTCTAACCGGGAGTAAAATATCAAGTGGCAAGTGCAGGATTTCCAAATTTTAATGCAAGACGTTCGCTATCAGTGTGAGAACTGATTCATCATCCACCTGTCAGGTTGTGGTGATCAGAAGTGGCAATGTAACATGATTCTACACCAGGGTGCATTTTCATTAGTAGAATCCATCTCTAACTGAAATTAAGGAATTACTGCATGATCCCAAAAGTTCGTAATTTTCATCTACGTATTCTCTTTGTTTGATACGTTAAATGCACCGAGGTGTCTGAACATGTTCCCTTCTCAGGGATAGGATTCATGGACATTTGGAGGACCATGGATCAGTTAGAGAGAACCAGCTTGGCTTTGTGCGGGGCAGCTCAAAACTTGGTTGAGTTTTTTGACGAGGTGACAAGGGTGACAAGGTAGAGCTGTGGATGTTGTCTGCATGGATTTGAGTAAGGCATTTGGCAAGGTCCCTCATGGAAGTCTCATCCAGAAGATTAAGATGCAGGGGATCCATGGTGCATTGGCCATTTGGATTCAGAACTAGCTTGTCCATAGAACAAAGGATCTATGAGGTCAAAGGGACTCATTCTAGCTGGAGGCCTGTAATTAGCAGAGTTCCACAGGGATCTATACTGGGACCGTTGCTGTTTGTGATGAATATAAATAGCCTGAATGAAAATGTAGATGGGTGGGTTAGAAAGTTTTCAGATAGTTGATGAAGATTGGTGGCATTGTCGATAGCATAGATGACTGGGAAAAAATACAGTGAGATATAGATCATTTGCAAATATGGGTGGAGAAATGGCAGATAGAGTTTAACCAAGCCAAACATGAAGGAACGTTATACCTTGGTAAGTCAAATGTAAAGAGACAGTACGAGATAAGGTCAAGACCCCTACAATGTCAATGAGCAGAGGGATCCAGGGGTCCACGTTCATAGCTCCCTGAAAGTGGCTGCACAGGTTGATTGAGTGTTTTTGAAGACATCTAGCATGTTGGCCTTTATTAGTTGAGGCACTGAGTTCAAAAGTCAGAAAGGTATGCTGCATCTTTATAAAACAAAGAATAGTGGGTGCCTGGAATGTGCTGCCTAAGGTGGTGGCAGATGCAGATCCAATAGGGGCTTTTAAGAGACATTTAGATAGGCAAATGAATGTGAGGAAAATGGAAGGAGATGGGTATTGTGCAGGCAGAAGGGATTAGTTTAGTTGGCCATTTGATTACTAATTTAGTTGGTTCAGCACAACATTGTGGGCCAAAGGGCCTGTTCCCGTGAGGTACTGGTCTATGTTCTATGTACAGTGTTGCCCAACAGTACAACACAAGGCTGGGTGAACATAGAACATCACAGGCCCTTCAGTCCACAATGTTGTGCTGATCTTTTAACACTCTAAAATCAATCTTACTGTAATTACACCGGTCCAACGAAATAATGGCCACACATCATGCAGATCTCCTTGAAGATTTATTTTTATCTCTCTCTCTCTTTCTTCAGCAGACACCGTGAAAACTACAAAGAAAATAAAGGATATAAAAGGTCTGAAGCATACATCTCTCAGTCTTTGAAACTAGTGTCTGCCGATAAACAGGCCCAAAACACGTTAGCACAACAGAAGCGTGCTGAAATCAAATAAAATCACTGACAACGTATCACACTGTCCATGTAAGAGCACACCAAGAACACTACACACAATATAAACAAATGAAAACAATTACCCTGTGCACCTCTTGGACCACATTCAGAATGAGATTATTTTAGGGCCATCTGTCTTTCTCTGCTTCCATGTTGGTTCTGACCCATAATGCCACAGTCATGCTCTTATTAAACTCTGGTCATGTGACCCATTGCACTCTACATTAAATAAGCCTTACATACAGAGCACAAAATGCTTCATCAAACAATATTTTAAGGTGATATGTTTTAAATACATTTTTTATCAATGTTATCTTTTTAACATCTTATTCATTACATTTTAATCTTTTTTGTTATGGCTATGAACTCAAATAATCATGGATTTATGACAGAAACATATAAAATAAACATGTCTCTGAGATAGTAACACTAACCCTTTCCTTCTACATAGCCCCCTATTTTTCTTTCATCCATGTACTATCTAAGAGGTTCTTAGATGTCTCTAATGTGTCTGTCTCTACCACTACCGCTGGCAATGCATTATATGCACTCACCACTGACTATGTAAAAGACTTACCTCTGATATCTCCACTATATTTTCCTCCAATTGCCTTAAAATTATGCCCCCTTGTACTAGGCATTTCCACCCCGGGAGAAAAGTCTCTGACTGTTCACTTTACTGTGCCTCTCATCATCTTGTACCCCTCTATCAAATCTCCTTCCACCCTTAAGTCACCAGGCCGTTGTTGGCTTCCTGCAAGGGGAAGTTCCCACACCTGGCTCCCTTTCTTGTCCTTCTGAAAACCTGCGAACATGCTGGGATCTGTTCCTGCATTCTCTGCTGGCAGATAAATTCCATCCAATGGTTTGCATTCCCCCCACTCCCCATCAATTTTGATTACACTATTGACCATCATGGGAGGGAGTCTCAGGTTAAAACTGTCTCAGCCTTTGTAACGCTGTGGTCAGGGGGATTTCAACCTTGCCTGATAGATTCCAGCTCAGGATGAATCGTTCTTTCAGGGGCAATTTAGTATCTATCGTTTTGTGATGTTTGCCTTTCAAAGCGTCATGTAAATCCAAGTTGAGTAAAAGAAATGTACTCATCAAAATTCAGCAGCAGCTCATAAATACAGGAGACTGTGCAGACGCTGGAAATCTTGAGCAACATGCACGCAAAATGCCGGAGGAACTCAGCAGGCCAGGCAGCATCTATGGATAGGAATAAACAGTTGATATTTTGGGCTGGGACATCAGGGCTGGAGGGCAAGGGGAGAGAAGCCAGAATAAGAAGATGGGGAGAGGGGAAGCTGGCAGGTGATAGGTGAGACCAAGTGAGGGGGAAGGTGGGTCAGTGGGGGAGGGGGTGGAGTAAGAAGCTGGGATGTGATATGTGAAAGAGGGAGAGGGATGAGGAAGAAGGAATCTGATAGGAAAGGACAGTAGATCATGGAATAAAGGGAAGGAGGAGGGGAACCAAAGGGAGGTGACAGGTAGGTGAAGAGAGGGGAGCCAGAATGGGGAATTGAAAAAGAGAGAAGAGGAAGGGGGAGAAATTACCAGAAGTTAGAGAATTCGATGTTCATGCCATCATGTTGGAGACTACCCAGACAATATATTTGGCTACACTCCAACTTGAGTGTGGCCTCTTCGCGGCAGTAGAGTAGGCCATAAAGTGATCAGACAGGGCCCCAAACAGTCCTATCAGATGAGGTGACATTTCACCTGCAAGCCTTTTGAGTTGTCTACTGTATCCTCACTGAGAACCAACGTAGATTGGGTGACTGCTCTGTCCATTTCAGAAGGTGGGATTTCCCATTAAGACACACAAAATGCTGAAGGAACTCAGCAGGTGAAACAGCATCTGGAGAGGAATAAATAGTCGATGTTTTGGACTAGAACCAGTGGCCACCCATTGCAATTCAACTTCCCATTCCCATTTCAACATGCCTGCTTGTACTCCTTGCCCTCTCCTCACATTCTAGCTTCTTACCCTTTCCTCTCCAGTACTGATGAAGGATATCGGCCCGAAACAGCAACTGTTTATTCCCTTCCATCAGTGCTGTCTGACTTGCTGAGTTCCTACAGCACTTTGTGTGTGTGTTCCTTCAGCAGCAGATTTGACTTAAAACACTCACAAATTTCTGCAAATGTACATTCTAACTGGCTGTATCACCATCTGGTGTGGGGGTGGTGGTGGTGGTGGGTATTACTGCTCAGAATTGAAGTACGCTGCAGAGTTGTAAAATTATTCAGGGCCATCATGGGCACTAACCTTTGTAGCACCCGAGACATCTTCAAGGAGCAGTGCCTCAAAAAGGCGGCATTCATCATGAAGGACCCCCATCAGCCAGGTCATGCCTTGTTCTCATTGCTTCCATCAGGAAGGAGGTACAGAAGTCTGAAGACACACACTCAGTGATTCAAGAACAGCCTCTTCCCCTCTGCCATTCAATTTCTGAATGGACATTGAACCCATGAACACTACCTCATTGTTTTTTTATTTCTGTTTTTGTACCACTTATTTAATGCAACTGTTTTATATATGTATACTTAATGTCATTCACAGTTTTCTTCTATATTAGGAGGCAGCGAACATAACATGATTGAGTTCACTGTGAAATTTGAAAAAGAGAAGCCGAAATCCGATGTGTCGGTATTTCAGTGGAGTAAAGGAAATTATAGTGGCATGAGAGAGGAACTGGCCAAAGTTGACTGGAAAGGGACACTAGCGGGAAGGATGGCAGAGCAACAGTGGTTGGAGTTTATGCGAGAAGTGAGGAAGGGTGCAAGACAGATATATTCCAAGAAAGAAGAAATTTTCGAATGGAAAAAGGATGCAACCATGGCTGACAAGAGAAGTCAAAGCCAAAGTTAAAGCAAAGGAGAGGGCATACAAGGAAACAAAAATTAGTGGGAAGACAGAGGATTGGGAAGTTTTTAAAAGCTTATAAAAGGAAACTAAGAAAGTCATTAAGAGGGAAAAGATGAACTATGAAAGGAAGCTAGCAAATAATATCAAAGAGGATACTAAAAGCATTTTCAAGTATATAAAGAGTAAAAGACAGGTGAGAGTAGATATAGGACCGATAGAAAATGATGCTGGAGAAATTGTAATGGGAGATAAGGAGATGGCAGAGGAACTGAACGAGTATTTTACATCAGTCTTCACTGAGGAAGACATCAGCAGTATACCGGACTCTCAAGGGTGGCAGGGAAGAGAAGTGTGCACAGTCACAATTATGACAGAGAAATTACTCAGGAAGCTGAATAGTCTAAAGGTAGATAAATCTCCCGGACCAGATGGAATACACCCTCGTGTTCTGAAGGAAGTAGCTGGGAGATTGCAGAGGCATTAGCGATGTCTTTTCAAAAGTCGATAGATTCTGGCATGGTTCCGGAGGACTGGAAGATTGCAAATGTCACTCCACTATTTAAGAAGGGAGCAAGGAAGCAAAGAGGAAATTATAGACCTGTTAGCTTGACATCGGTGGTTGGGAAGTTGTTGGAGTCGATTGTCAAGGATGAGGTTATGGAGTACCTGGAGGCATATGAGAAGATAGGCAGAACTCAGCATGGTTTCCTTAAAGAAAAATTCTGCCTGACAAACATATTACAATTTTTTGAGGAAATTACAAGCAGGCTAGACAAGAGAGATGCAGTGGATGTTGTATATTTGGATTTTCAGAAGGCCTTTGGCAAGGTGCCACACATGAGGCTGCTTGACAAGATAAGAGCCCATGGAATTATGGGAAAGTTACATATGTGGATAGGGCATTGGCTGATTGGCAGGAAACAGAGAGTGGAAATAAAGGGATCCTATTCTGGTTGGCTGCTGATTACCAGTGGTGTTCCACAGAGGTCCGTGTTGGGGCCGCTTCTTTTTACGTTGTACATCAATGATTAGGATTATGGAATAGATGGCTTTGTGGCTAAGTTTGCTGATGATACGAAGATAGGTGGAGGGGCCGGTAGTGCTGAGGAAACAGAGAATTTGCAGAGAGACTTGGATAGATTGGGAGAGTGGGCAAAGGAGTGGCAAATGAAATACAATGTTGGAAATTGTATGGTTATGCACTTTGGCAGAAGAAATAAACGGGCAGACTATTATTTAAATGGGGAGAGAACTCAAAGTTCTGAGATGCAACGGGACTTGGGAGTCCTCGTACAGGATACCCTTAAGGTTAACCTCCAGGTTGAGTCGGTGTTGAAGAAGGTGAATGCAATGTTGGCATTCATTTCTAGAGGGATAGAGTATAGGAGCAGGGATGTGATGCTGAGGCTCTATCAGGCACTGATGAGACCTCACTTGGAGTACTGTGGGCAGTTTTGGTCTCCTTATTTAAAAAAGAATGTGCTGACATTGGAGAGGGTACAGAGAAGATTCACTAGAACGATTCTGGGAATGAGAGGGTTAACATATGAGGAACGTTTGTCCGCTCTTGGACTGTATTCCTTGGAGTTTAGAAGAATGAGGGGGGACCTCATAGAAACATTTCGAATGTTGAAAGGCATGGACAGAGTGGATGTGGCAAAGTTGTTTCCCATGGTGGGGGAGTCTAGTATGAGAGGGCATGACTTAAGGATTGAAGGGCGCCCATTCAGAACAGAGAAGTGAAGACATTTTTTTAGCCAGAGGGTGGTGAATCTATGGAATTTGTTGCCACAGGCGGCAGTGGAGGCCAAGTCATTGGGTGTACTTAAGGCAGAGATTGATAGGTATCTGAGTAGCCAGGGCATCAAAGGTTATGGTGAGAAGGGGGGGGAGTGGGACTAAATGGGAGAATGGATCAGCTCATGATAAAATGGCGGAGCAGACTCGATGGGCTGAATGGCCGACTTCTGCTCCTTTGTCTTATGGTCTTATTATCATGTATTGCATTGTGCTACTGCCACAACGTGAACAAATTTCACGATATATGCCAGTAATAGTAAACCTGATTCTGATACAGATTCTGATTTTAATTGTTTCTTGAAATGTTCCAGTGTTATGCACCTATTGCAGTAGCAGGAAGGAGAATTCAAACAACCATAAAATGCAAAGAAGAGGGATAGTAATGTTTGCTTAATTCTTTTATCGCTCTGCTTATTGTTATCAGTATCACCGGCTTTACACTGAGGCCAGTCAAACAATCACAATAGACAAATTGATCAGAGTATCTCACTGATTGGCACCAGAATTCTATGGAAATCTATGAGTAGATGTTTCAGCAAACATGGGAAACAAGTAAAGGGAGAGATTCCTACACGATTCAAAATGGGCTGGACAACATTTTCCCATGAACAAGTCAAAAAATATCCTTGTCACACAATGTCATGACGCTTGCAAACTTTAATATAGATTAGATAGAATGTTGTGTTCACAATTATTAATGATTTTAGATTGTTTGTAGAAAGATCTAAATAAAGCCGAGAATCTTACAAGTCGAAAGTGAAATGGAGAGGGCTCTGCAGCTCATTTTCTCAATATTATTTATTATTTACTTATTTATCATTATTTTATTGTTCTTCTTCTATTTGCACACTTGGTCAATTTTTGCATATTTGTTCTTGTTGGTCTTTATTTGTGTGGCGTTTTTTATTGATTCTATTGTATTTCTTTGTGAGTGCCCAGAAGAAAATAAATCTCAGGGTAGTATATGTTGACCATATGTACTTTGAACTTTGAATTTAAAAGTTTTAGATATATAACAGTGGATATAAAGGAACAATTAAAGAACGGAAATTAATAAGGCTGTTCTGGAAGCCCAAAATCACCCAAAGCCTGAACACTACTCTAATGTTTTAATATCGTGCACTCCTTATCAGCATACATTTCTATCTGTTTATAAATATTGTAATGCACACTTAGTGGCCACTTGATTAGGTACACCTGTACATCTGCTCATTAATGCAAATATCTAATCAGCCAATCATGAGGCAACAACTCAATGTATAAAAAACACGCAGAGGGGCTTGGCCAACACATCAACTGTTTATTCATTTCCATAGATGCTACCTGACCTGCTGAGTTCCTCCAGTATTTTGTGTGCGTTGCTATGGTCAAGATGTTCAGTTGTCATTTAGCCCAATCATCAGATCTACTTACTTTGACCATGGAATGATCATGGGCGCCATTCAGTGTAATTCAAAAAACTGGTGATCTCTTGGGATTTTCTTGCACAATAGTCTCTAAAGGTTACAGATCATGGTACAATGAACAAAAATCATCCAGTGAGTGGCAGCTGGGTGGGCGAAAATGCCTTGCTAATGAGAGTGGTCAGAGGACAATGGCCAGACTGCTTCAAGCTGACAGGAAGGTGACAGTAATCACCCATTACGACAATGGGCATCTCTGATTGCACAATGCATCCAATCTTGAAATGGATGGGCCACAGAAGCAGAAAGCCATATGGGATTCACTCCTGTGCCTAATAAAGTAGCCACTGAGTGTAGATTCATTTGAGGTGAGGGCCTCCATTGGTCAGAGTTGTCCATGGAAATTGCGTCCTAACTGCCTAGCTTTGCAAGCCTGGGCAGTACGATATGGAGAGCTAGCTGTTGCTCATGTAGTGAGCTCAGCCTCTCCACACATCTGAGGAATCTAAAGGAACGGCAGAGACCAATGCAGTTTGGTACCAGCAGTGTCACAGGAGTTGCCAGTCAGCATTGCCCTCAACATAGGACTGCCTGAGGAATTGCAGCTCTGGATTTTTCCCTTGGAGTTTATCCCAAAACCTTCCCCATGAGTAGCTACAGCCACAAGGAAACAGAGGTTCGAGCCCAGTTTTTCTTCTCCTAGATGAACTGCCAACCATGGCTGACGAGTTCCATCTACCCAAAGTAACTAGTTTTAAGGTGCCAGTAGCCCACCTTTGCCCCATTTCCTGTCAGCAGAAACAGTTCCACCAGACTTAGTAGCTAAGCCGCACGTGAATGTCAGGAGCTGGACTTGGTTGTCAGAGGCTGTTTGAGGATCGCACCTCAGTATTTTTTTTCGATGGGAGTTGTTGATTGGAGTACTGGACACAAGCGTTGCCACATTGGTCCAGTGAAGAGCTATAAAAGCCCTGTCTGTATAAATGAGGGGTATCGTGTAGCGGAGTGTCATCGTGGGAGCGGTTGTTGTCTGAGTCAGAGTAGTAAGGCTTTGGCTCAACAAGGCTTCGGTGAGAAAAGATGGAGGCAAGTTCATTTCTTATTTCTTTTCTTTTTTTCTGAACTAACTCTTGAGAGAATAGAGGGCATGTCTGCAGATTCAGTGTTCTGTTCTGGGTGTCAGATGTGAGATCCCCGATAGCCACATCTGCACCAGGTGCATCGAGATGCAGCTCCTTAAAGACCTGATTAGGGAACTGGAGATTCAGCTCGATGACCTTCAGCCAGTTAGGGAAAGGGAAGGGGTGATAGACATGAGGGAGGTAGTCACCCCAAGGCTACAGGAGACAGATAAATGAGTGAATGTCAGGAAAGGGAAGGGAGAACATCAGATATTGGAGAGTACCCCTGTGGCTGTCCTCCTAACAATAAGTATTCCAATTTGAGTACTGTTGCCGGGGTGACCTACTTGGAGGAAGCAACAGTGGCTGTGCCTCTGGTACAGAGTCTGGCCTTGTGGCTCAGAAGGGCAGAGAACTGAGGAGGATGGCAGCAATGATCGGGGACTCTATAGTTTAGGGGGACAAACGGATGATTCTGTGGACGCAAAAAGGAAACACGGATGGTAGTTTGCCTCCCGGGTGCCAGGGTCTGCGGTGTTCCTGAATGCGTCCACAATATCCTGAAAAGGGAGGGTGAGCAGCCAGAAGTCATGGATCATATTGGTACCAACGACATAGATAGAAAAAGGGAGGAAGTCCTAAAAACGAATACAGGGAACTAGGAAGGAAGCTGAGAAGCAGTACCTCAAGGGTAGTAATCTTGGGATTGCTGCCTACTGCCTATGCCATGTGGCAGTGGGGATAGGAATAGAGTGCGGTGGTGAATAAACGTGTGGCTGAAGAATTGGAGCAGAGACAGGTATTCAGATTTCTGGTTAACTGGGACGTCTTCTTGGGCTGGTGCAACCTGTTCAAAAGAGATGGGTTGCACAAATCTGAGGGGGGGGGGCGCGCAATATCCTTATGGGCAGGTTAGATAGATCTTTTGGGAGTGGCTTAAACTAATATGGCAGGGGGATGGGAGTCAGAATGATGGAGCTGAGGATGAACCAGCAGGTTTACAAGTAGATGATGGGTGTAACATGAATGTAAGGAAGGACAAGCCAATGATTGGGTACAAATGCAGACAGAGCAAAGAGTTAAATTGTACCACAGAGGCAAAATTCATAAGGGCGATAAATGCAGGACTGAAGGTGCAGTATTTAAATGCATGTAGAATTCAGAATAAGGTGAACAAACTCGTGGCGCAATTCGTTATTGGTAGGTATGATGTTGTGGGCATCACTGAATCATAGTTAAAAGAAGGTCATAGTTGAGAGTTTAACATACAAGGACGTACTTTGTATAGAAAAGACAGACGGGAAGGGATAGGTGGTGGTGTGCGTGTATTGGCAAGAGGTCTTTAGAAAGAGGTGACATAGGGTCAGAGAATGTTGAAACTTTGTGGGTGGAGTTAAGAAACTGCAAAGGATAAAAAAAAAATCATGGCAATCATAAATAGGCTGCCAATAGTAGCCAAGATGTGGGGTTGAGATTGCAAAGGGAGCTGGAAAGGGCATGTAATAAGGCTAATGTCACAATTGTAATGGGGGTCTTCAATATGCAAGGGGATTGGGAAAATCAGATTGGTGTCAGATCGCAGAAGAGGGAATTTATTGAATGCCTACAAGATGGCTTTTTAGAGCCAACTTGGAGAACGACGATCTTAGATTGGATGTTGTGTAATAATCCAGGTTTTATTAGTCATCTTAATGTAAAGGAAGCCTTAGGAGACAGTGATCATAATATGATTGAATTCGTACTGCAATTTAAGCATAAGTCACATATATCAGTATCACAAAGGAATAAATGGAATTACAAAGGCATGAGAGAGGAGCTTGCCCAGGTGGATTGGAGGAGGATACTGGCAGGGATGATGGCAGAGCAGAGGTGGCTGAAGTTTCCGGGAATAGTTCACAAGGCGCAGGATAGAAATGTCCCACAGAGGTTCTCAAATGACAGGGCTGGGCAACCGTGGCTGACAAGGGAAGTGAGTGAATGGAAGTTGGATAATTGGGAAATTTTTAAAATCCAACAAAAGGCAACTAAAAAGCCATAAGAAGGGAAAAGATGAAATATGAGGGCAAACTAGCCGATAATATAAAGCAGGATTTTAAAAGTTTTTCAGTCATATAAAGAACAAAACGGAGGTGAGTGCTAATATTGGACCACTGGAAAATGATACTGGTGTGGTGGTAATGGGGGACAAATAAATGGCAGATGAACTTAATAAATATTTTGCTTCACTCTTCACTGTGGAAGACACTAGCAGAGGTCTGTGAGTGTCAGGGAGCAGGAGTGAGTGCCATTGCTATTATGAAGGAAAAAGTGTCAGGCATACTGAAAGGTCTTAAGGTGAATAAATCACTTGGACCAGATGGACTACATTCCAGAATCCTGAGAGAGGTTGCTGAAGAGAGAATGGAAGCATTGGTCATGATCTTTCAAGAATCACTTGATTCTGGCATGGTCCAGGGGACTGAAAAATTGTAAATGTCACTCTGCTACTTAAGAAGGGAGGAAGGCAAAAGGAAGGAAATTATAGGCCAGTTAGCCTAACCTCAGTGGTTGGGAAAGTATTGGAGTTCATTATTAAGGATGAGGTTTCAGGATAAGAAAACATAGAAACATAGAAACATGGAAAACCTACAGCACAATACAGGCCCTTCAGCCCACAAAGTTGTGCGAATATTTCCCTACCTTAGAAGTTACTAGGCTTACCCATAGCACTCTATTTTTCTAACCTCCATGTACCTATCCAAAAGTCTCTAAAAGACCCTAATGTATCCGCCTCCACCACTGTTGACAACAGCCCATTCCACACATTCATCACTCTGAGTAAAAAACATTCTCCTGACATCTCCTCTGTATTTACTCCCCGGCACCTTAAACCTGTGTCCTCTTGTGGCAACCATTTTAGCCCTGTGAAAAAAGCCTCAGACTATCCACACAATCAATGCCTCTCATCATCTTATACACATCTATCAACTCACGTCTCATCCTCCGTCGCTCCAAGGAGAAAAGTCCGAGTTCACTCAACCTATTCTCATAAGGCATGCTCCCCAATCCAGGCAACATCCTTGTAAATCTCCTCTGCACCCTTTCTATGGTTTCCACATCCTTCCTGCAGTGAGGCAACCAGAACTGAGCACAGTACTCCAAATGGGGTCTGACCAGGGTCCTATATAGCTGCAACATTACTTCTTGGTTTCTGAATTCAATTCCACGATTGATGAAGGCCAATACACCGTACGCCTTCTTAATCACAGAGTCAACCTGTGCAGCTGCTTTGAGCGTCCTATGGGATTGGACCCCAAGATCCCTCTGATCCTCCACACTGCCAAGAGTCTTACCATTAATATTATATTCTGCCATCATATTTGACCTACCAAAATGAACCACTTCACACTTATCTGGGTTGAACTCCATCTGCCACTTCTCAGCCCAGTTTTGCATCCTATCAATGTCCTACTGTAACCTCCGACAGCCCTCCACACTATCCACAACACTTGGAGACTAATGATAAAATAAGTCAAAATCAGCATGGTTTCTGTGAAGGGAAATCTTGCCTGATAAATCTGTTAGAATTCTTTGTGGGTGGACAAAACAGAGGCAGTGGATGTCATTTACTTAGATTTTCAGAAGGCATTTGATAAGGTGCCTCACATGAGGCTGTTTAACAAGATAAAATCCTATGGTGTTACAGGAAAGATACTGGCATGGATAGATGAACGGCTGACAAGCAGAAGATTGTGAGTGGGAATAAAGGGGGCTTTTTCTGGTTGGCTGCCATCTTGTAGGCATTCACTAGTGGTGCTCCTCAGGGGGTCAGTATTGGGACTGCGGTTTCTCACATTGTTTGTCAATGATTAGATAGTGGAATTGATGTCTTTGTGGCAAAGTATGCAGATAAAACCGGAAGACCATAAGATAGAGGAGCAGAAGCAGGCCATATGGCCCATCGAGTCTGCTCCGCCATTCAATCATGGGCTGATCCAATTCTTCCAGTTATCCCCACTCCCCTGCTATCACCCCATACCCTTTGATGCCCTGGCTAATCAAGAACCTATCTTTCTCTGCCTTAAATGCACCCAATGACTTGGCCTCCACAGCCACTCATGGTAACAAATTCCACAGATTTACCACCCTCTGGCTAAAGTAATTTCTCTGCATCTCAGTTCTAAATGGACGTCCTTCAATCCTGAGGTCGTATCCTCTTGTCCTAGACTCCCCTACCATGAGAAATAACTTTGCCATATCTAATCTGTTCAGGCCTTTTAACATTTGGAATGTTTCTATGAGATTCCCCCCTCATTCTCCTGAACTCTGCTAAATTCAGCCCAAGAGCTGCCAGACGTTCCTCATACAGTACCCTCTCATTCCTGGAATCATTCTTGTGAATCTTCTCTGAATCCTCTCCAATGCCAGTACGTCCTTTCTAACCGACTCAACCTGAAGGTTAACCTTTAGGGTATCTTGCACACAGACTCCCAAGTCCCTTTGCATCTCTGCATTTTGAATTCTCTCCCCATTTAAATAATAGTCTGCCCATTTATTTCTTCCAACAAAATGCATAACCATACACTTTCCAACATTGTATTTCATTTGTAACTTCCTTGCCCATTCCCCTAAACTATTTCAGTCTCTCTGCAGGCTCTCTGTTTCCTCAACACTACCTGCTCCTCCACCTATCTTTGTATCATCAGCAAATTTATCCACAAATCTATTAATCCCATAGTCCAAATCATTGACATACATCGTAAAAAGCAGCAGTCCCAACACTGACTCCTGTGCAACTCCACTGGTAACCGGCAGCCAGCCAGAATAAGATCCCTTTATCCCCACTCTCTGTTTTCTGCTGACCAGCCAATGCTCTACCAGATGATAAGGAGAAAGGTGGAGGGGTAGGTAGTGCTGAGGAAGCAATGCAATTGCAGCAGGACTTAGACAAATTGGAAGAATGGGGGAAAAAAGTGGCAGATCAAATACAGTGTTGGGATATGTATGATAATGCATTTAGGTAAAGGAACATTAGTGCAGACTATTATGTAAATGGGGAGAAAATTCAAACATCAGAGGTGCAAGGAGACGTAGGAGTCCTCATGCAAGACTCCCAGAAGATTAATTCACAGGTTGAGTCTGTGGTAAAGAAGGCAAATGCAATGTTGCCATTTATTTCAAGGGGAGTAAAATATAAAAACAAGGAGATAATGCTGAAGCTTTATAAGACACTAGTCAGACCACACTTGGAGTATTGTCAACAGTTTTGAGCACCTTATCTCAGAAAGGATGTGTTATCAATGGAGAGAGTCCAGAGGAGGTTCACGAGGATGATTCCAGGAATGAGGGGGTTAGCATATGAGGAGTGTCTGGCAGTTTTGGGCCTGTACTCTCTGGAATTTAGAAGAATGCATGGGGATCTCATTGAAGCCTTTAAAAAAAAAAGGAGACCAAGTCCATGGGTATATTTAAAGCAGAAGTTGATAGATTTCTGATTGGTCAGGGCATCAAGGGATATAGTGAGAGGGCTGGTGTATGGGGTTGAGTAGGATTCGGGATTGACCATGATGAAATAGTGGAGCAGACTCGATGGGCTGAATAACCTAATTCTTCTCCTATGTCTTATGGTCTTATGGCCATTGAGAACATTTAATAGGTAGTGGGAGCATATCCTCATTACCACCCCCAGCTATAAGAACTGAGATAGAGCTAAGAAACAACAAGGGACAGTGAGCATTGGCAAGGGCTGTATATAATCCACTAACCAATTGTGGTAATACAGTGTTTACAATAAATTGGGAAATTTCTTTTATACAATGATAATACAATAATCATACCAGTTTAACAAAATAGATTGAGCAAACCAGATTAGAAATAATAGAATGAAGGAGTCTATCAATACAAGTATGCTGGAGAAATTATTTTAAAGGAGAGATGTTAAACCCCCAGGGCCCAATGACCTGTCTCCCAAGGATTGAAAGAGGTGAGTTTCACCTTCACAAGTACGGAAAGAGGTTAGGGTCCCTAACCAAACGTTCTTTTTCTGGCTGAGGTCTTCCAGAATTTCTGATTTTGTTTAAAATTCCAATAGCTACAGTTTTATGCATACATTTTGCTAGAAGATTTCAGCAGGTCAGGCAGAATCTATGGAGAGGAACAAGCAGCCAATGTTTTGGACTGAGACCTGATGAACATCGAATCTATATTCCTCTCCATAGACCTGTTGAGTATCTGCAGCATTTTGTGCATGTTGTTCTGGATTTCCAGCATCCACAGAATCTTTTGTGTTTATGTCCTGGAATTTATTGTGTTGCAGCAACAACACAATGAAATACAAAAGGTTACAATAATAAATGTATAAACCATAGTGCAGTAGTGTTCATAGGTTCATTGTCCATTCAGAAACCTGACGGCAGACGGGAAGAAACTGCTTCTAAAACATTAAGTGTGTGTCTTTAGGCTCCTGTACCTCCATCCTGATGTTAACCATTGAGAAGCGGGCATGTCGCAGATGGTGAGAATGGTGAAAGTACTTTGTGATAGATGTCACATATTTGAGGCATTGCCTTCTGAAGATGTCTTTGAAGACTGAGAGAGGGAGAAATTTCTTAAACCAAAGTGCAGTTAATCTCTGGGTCC
Source organism: Mobula hypostoma (assembly GCF_963921235.1). Classification (NCBI taxonomy): domain Eukaryota; kingdom Metazoa; phylum Chordata; class Chondrichthyes; order Myliobatiformes; family Myliobatidae; genus Mobula; species Mobula hypostoma. Next base: position 13,305,724 of record NC_086099.1, on the reverse strand, counting down.
TTTATCCAAGAATCTGTGGAGGTCTAGTTACTGAAATGAAAACTTGATAGTTTATATATTCTATGGGATTACTGTGGAAGAGTGCCTTTGAGATGAGTGATCAGCCATTATTTTATTGAGTGGACACAAACACCAGGAAACATAGAAACATAGAAAACCTACAGCACAATACAGGCCCTTCGGCCCACAAAGCTGTGCCGAATATGTCCTTACCTTAGAACTACTTAGACTTATCCAAAGCCGTCTACTTTTCTAAGCTCCATGTATCCATACAGGAGTCTCTTAAAAGACCCTATCGTTTCCGCCTCCAACGCCACCGCCAGCAGCCCATTCCACGCACTCACCACTCTCTGCGTAAAAAGCTTACCCCTGATGTCTCCTCTGTATCTAAATAGGAGCTCAATGGTCTACTGATAATATTTCTTCAATTTTTGGAGAAAGGGAACTAAGTTGCCCTTGATGCACTATCAATTACTCCAAAAGACTGGAAGTAGAGTAAATACTGAAAGGCTTTTATTAACAGTAAAATGGGTCCTCGTCCATGCTGTGTCTGTCCTGGACTGAGAGGAGGAGCAGTGGCACAATCGCCTTTATTCAGGGATCTGTGGGAGGAGCCACAGGAGCAGTCAGCAGAGGGGCGTGTCCAGACGGGTAACCCAGTTACAACATATATACTTGGCTTACCACAGCCCTATTTTGTCTTTCACCCATCTCCTTCACAGAGTTTAATTTGGCTGTTCAATAATATTCTTTTTTATTTTTAAAAAAGCATGGTTACATCGTCTCCTAAAAGGTGTAGGGTGTGTTGGCTTCATTAGTCAGGAAATTGAGTTCAAGAGCTGTGAGACAATGTTGCAGTTCTAGAAAACTCTGGTTAGACCACACTTGGAATATTGTATTAAATTCTGGTCATTTCATTATAGGAAGGATGTGGAAGCTTTAGAGAGGGTGCAGAGGAGATTTGCCAGGACGATGCCTGGATTAGAGAGTATGTCTTATGAAGGTAGGTTGAGTGAGCTAGGGCTTTTCTCTTCGGAGATAAGGAGAATGAGAGGTGACTTGATAGAGCTGTACAAGATTAAGATAGTAAGAGGTATAGATAGAGTGATCAACTTGAGATGGAGATCTTTTTCCCAGGGTGGAAAGGCTAATTCTAGGGTGGAGGGTGGTATAACTTTCAAGTGATTGGAGAAAAGGATAGGGGGGATGTCAGTTTTTTTTTTACAGAGAACGGTTGATACATGGAACATGCAGCCGGGGTGGTGGTAGAGGACGATACCGTAAGGACTTTGAAGATACTCTTGGATAGGCACGGTGAGGCTCGTGGCAGCATTCCACTCCCACAGGCCTAAATGACTTCTGTCCAGTTGCACTCAGCCCCGTCATTGCAAAGTGCTTTGATAGACTGGTTCTATCACATCTGAAATCCTGACTGCCCACTACCCCAGACCCCCATCAATTTGCCTATCGCACCAACAGGTCAACAGAGGATGCCGTCTCCACAGCACTTCACTCTGCCCTGACCCACCTGGACAGCCCCAACTCTTACGTCAGACTGCTGTTCATTGAGTTTAGTTCAGCATTCAGTACTGTGATCCCCTCCAAGCTGATCGCCAAACTTCGCCAGCTGGGTATCAGCTCGTCCCTCTGCAATTGGACCTTGGACTTTCTGACTAACAGACCCCAATCAGTTAAGTTAGACAACCTCTCCTCATCCAATCTCACCCTGAACACTGGTGTGCCTCAAGGCTGTGTGCTGAGCCCTCTTCTGTACTCCCTTTTCACCTATGACTGCGTTCCTGTACATGGTTCTAATTCCATAATCAAGTTCACAGATGACACCACCGTGGCTGGCCTGATCAGAGGGGATGACGAGACGGCCTACAGGGATGAGGTCCAGCACCTGGCCACGTGGTGTGCCGACAACAACTTGGCACTTAACACCCAGAAGACCAAGGAGATCATTGTAGACTTCAGGCATGCTGGGAGCCACACTCACGTCCTCATCTACATCAGCGGAGCTGTAATGGAGCATGTAACAAGCTTCAAATTCCTTGATGTCCACATTTCCGAGGATCTCACCTGGTCCCTGAACTCCTCCATCCTGATCAAAAAGGTGCAACATAACCTTTATTTCCTGCGGAGCATCAAGAAAGCTCACCTCTGTCCCAGGATACTGATGGATTTTTACCGCTGTACCATTGAGAGCATACTCACCAACTGCATCTCAGTGTGGTATGGCAATTGTCCTGTATTAGACCGTAAAGCACTCAAGTGTGTGGTGAAAACTGCCCAGTGGATTATCGGCACACAATTGCCCACCATTGGGAACATCTACCATAAACGCTGCCTGGGCAGGGCGAAAAGCATTATCAAGGTTGCTTCTCACCCTAACCATGGACTTCTTACTCTCCTCCCATCCAGTAGGCGCCACAGGAGACTCCACTCCCGCACCAGCAGGCACAAGAAGAGCTTCTTCACTGAGGCTGTGACCCTGCTGAATCTCACATCACAGCGCTAAGCAGTATTGCACCCATATTGTACTGTCTCAGTACTTTTATATTTGTGTGCTGTAGCACTTTTTATTTGCAGTTATTTTGTAAATAAAACTATTCTTTGCATTTCTGGTTAGATGCTAAATGCATTTCATTGGCTTTGTAACTGTACTCAGCATAATGACAATAAAGTTGAATCTAATCTAATCTAAGTGGATGTAAAATAAATGGAGGGCTCCGTGAGAGGGTGAGCTTGTAGTGTTTTGTGTTCTATGCTTTAGATAATAATGGCCACTTATTTTCAGTTTAATAACTTTTGCTAATTTTAAGTTATGCCTTGCAATAAAGCATGCACAAGAGGAATACACAGCATTTTCATCTGCAATTCTCTCTGAAGACCAAGGGCACCTGCGGACAGCACAGGAAGAAGCTATTTCCATGACAGATGATGTTTCATTAATCTCATATCCCAAAACCCATTTCCCCTACATTTCAATCATTTTATGCAATCAATGTTCCTCTTTGGCTGTTTTAAAATTCCAATTATATTGCATCACACAGTGTTCTCCCCTGTTTGCAGCATGTAAGTGTAATATTAATGCTCTACATAATCGTTTACCTTAACCTATCTATCTACACTCTTTGAGCTTTTAAAAACTTGATTTTCTTTTACGTTTCCATTTTGCATTCTTTCTTTCATTTTCCCTTCAAGCATTATTCCTTTTTCAAAGTACAAGATTTGTGCTACAGGCTTGGTGGAGCCCCATGTTCCCTCTATAGTCCAAGCTTGTGGGCATAGATATCTTTTTCTACTAGACACAAAGCAGTTTAAACTGTGCACAAAAGGTTGTCACCCTCTACCTCAAAAGTTTGTCACCCTCTACCTCATTGGCATGTGAAGTATTCTTCACAATCATACATAATCACATTTCTTTTTCCGGTTCCTGATGCTGACAAACTGGAGTTTGCGATGATTTGACTGCAGCCTTTAGAACAAGCTTATTTATACAGTTTTTATTGAAGAAATTATTGATTCATATGTCGAATTCCAAAGAAGCAAAGGGCATGAGACGCAAAAGAACTGTTAGCTCATTAAAAGCGAAATGGCTTAATGAAACAGTAGAAACTGCTACACTGAAAGTTCATGAGGTCAGGAACATGCAACTATGAGCAATATCTATGTACGGTACAGAAAATAGTGTTACCTGCATATATTGTCATGATGTAGAATTTGCTGGAGAGCAAAAGTTGCTGGAGAATTTGCAAGTGGGAAGAAGGGCAGTGATATTTGGGAACTTGACTTTTTAAAGCATCATTTAGCAGGTAAGTTACATATGGATGGTGTGCAAAAGCTCTGGCAAGAAAATCCTTCGTTACCCACTGCAGGTCTGCTACATATGTTTTGGGAGAGTGCAGATGAATGAGAGAAAAAAATGATCAAACCAGGAGATCAAAGTTCTCATTGACAGTGTCTTGCTAGCTGTTAAAATGACTACATCTATATATAAAATACAGTGTGCACACGGTGTTGGCATTGGGCAAAAAATTGCACAGCACAAGATTTTTGTGCACACTGGTCACTACAGATGAGAGGGAAGATTGGTGGAGCCTTATCAGAACTTAATTACTGATGCTGATTTTAAATACTGAGCTATTTTGAAAGCGAAGTCACATATATGGCGATTACAGACTTCCTATGGTGCTATGGAAGACTTTCTGCTTGGTTCCTGTACCCAAGAAGGTGACTCCATCTGGACTTAATGACTACAGACCAATTGTCCTCACACCTCATGTGATGAAGGTGCTTGAGAGGCTGGTTCTGACTTACCTTGGACCGCAAGTGAGATCTTCACTGGACCCTGTACAGTTTGCCTACCAACCTCGTGTGGGAGAGGACGATGCCATCACCTACCTGTTGCAGCAAACTCAGTCACACCTGGATGATGCTGGTGGCATTGTGAGAATCACATTTTTTTGACTAACAAGTGCATTCAATACAATTCAGCCACTTCTGAGTGAGAAGCTGCGAAGGATGGGCGCAGACAATTCCACTGTCTCCTGGATTATTGACTAGCTGACAGATAGAGCCCAGTTTGTACAGCTGGGTATTTCTCTGTCTGAATTGGTGGTGAGTGGTACTGGAGCCCCACAAGAGACTGTCCTGTCTCCCTTTCTGTTCACACTGTACACCTCAGACTTTCAGTACAACTCTGAGTCTTGTCACTTGTCAGAGAGAAGTTCTCTGATGACTCTGCTGTGGTTGGGTGTATCAGAGATGGGCAGGAATTGGAATACAGAGGACTGGTGGACAAGTTTGTGGAGTGGTGTGGGAGGAATCACTGACTTCTGAATGTGGCCAAAACCAGGGAGATGGTGATTGATTTTAGGAGGAAGAAGACTGTGAAGAGTCCTGTGTACATTCTGGGAGAAGAGGTTGCAGTGATGGGGGAGTACAAATACTTGAGTGTTCAATTTCACAACACACTTATCTGGAAAATCAACATCAAGGCTGTTTACAAGAAGAGAATGAGCAGACTCCATTTTTCAAGGAAACTTAGATCCTTCAATGTGTGTAGCAGGAAATTGGAGATCCTTTATCAGTTTGTTGTAGTGAGTGCAGTCTTCTTTGCGGCTTTATGTTGGGGGAGCAGCATTGGTGCTGGTGATGCAAAGAGACTAAATAAATTCATCAAAAAGGATGGATCCATCCTTAGCTACAACCCAGACTCTTTTGAACTCGTGGTGGAGAGGAGGTCACTCAACAAACTCTTATCCGTTTTGGACAATCTGGCACATCCTCTCCATGACCTACTGAATAAGCAGTGGAGCACCTTTCGAACAGACTCATTCAATTCCGTTGTCACAAGGGTCATTGCAGAAAACCTTTCCTATCAACCGCAATAAGCATGTACAACAGTTTATCTCTGTGTAACAGGAGAACTCACATCATAGTACAGTAGTCTCTGCTTTATAATTTTGTACATTATTATTGCACATTGGTGCATTACTATTGCATATATTATTATTTTGTACATTATTATTAGTTAAGTCTGCACACTGCAAAGTGTGCTTTTAAATGTTGCTGCTGTAATGAAAGAATTTACCACTCGGGATCAATAAAGCACTTATTATTATTATTATTATTATTACTACAGCACGGGGTGTCGGAGTTCAAAGTTCAGTTCCAACGTTTCCTATAAGGGGTTTGCATGTCCTCCCTGTAAAGGCTTTTAATTGGTCATTGTAAATTGTCCCACGATTAGGCTAAGGTTAAATAGGTAGGTTCCTGGGTGGTGCAACTCATTGGCCAGAAGGGCCTCTTCCACACTATATCCCTAAATAATAAATTAATGAGACAACTCACAATCACTCTCATTGTCGGTCTTTTTTTTTAATGGGTTCTACTGGGTTTCTTTGTTTTGTGCCTGTCTGTAAGGAGACGGATCTCAAGGTTGTACACAGTATACATACTTCGATAATAAATGGATTTTTAAACTTTGATTTGTGGGAGGAGAGGAAAGGGTTGGGACTGCCTTTAAGTTCAGGATCAAACCTATCTAGGAGGTGTAGGTAGGACATAGGCATAGATAGTGAGATACTCCTTTCCTGTCCTGATGAAGGGTCTCAGTCAGGAACGTCAACCGATTACTTCCCTCCATAGGTGCTGCCTGACTTGCAGAGCCCCTCCAGCATTTTGTGTGAGTTGCTCTAAGATTTCCATCATCTGCAGAATCTCCTGTGTTTTTTCCTGAGGAGGATATGTCAAACACAGGAGGGCAAAGGGTGAAGGATAGAGGTTTTTTTTTTACACAGAGTGTGGTAGATGCCTGGAACACCCTGCCAGAGGACGGAATGCAGCAGATACAATAGCAACATTTAAGAGATATTTAAAAGATTCAGGTTCACACTTATTTACTGTATAACTGGGCTGCAAGATGAAGACAGGAGGGTACGAAACCGAGAGGGGCGTATCTGGGATGCCAGGTAGCACCGTTGAGCCCTCTGGAGATTTCGTGAGCTTATCAACTAAACGTCAAAGAAGGAGGGTGCCCACCTGATGACCCCGATGACGTACCTACCCTCCCTCCTTGTCACCACTCCAACCCACTGCCAACATCGAGAGTGCCAACTTACCATAGGGATTGAAACATCAAGTCCTAGTAGCTCTACTGTATCACATGTACATTGAAACATTTGGGGTGGTGGAGTGGAGATACATCACCAGCAAAGGAGGTGTAAGGTGCGCCTTCCCTCTGCTAGCCTGCAGGTCACCCTTGGGTAGGTTTAGCACCTGCTTAGACCCCCCTCCCCCTCCGATCAGGGTCATGTGAAGCCATGGGAACAGGTGGTGGATGGTCATATAAGCAGCTGGTGCATATCACAAGTCCTGGGTATGCAGCCACTGAAGGGTATTGATAATGGCTGGGGTCACCTGTCTTGTAAAGTCACTGCTCAGAAGAAGGCAATGGCAAACCACTTCTATAGAAAAAATTGCCAAGAACAATCATGGACATGGACCATCATCGCCCATACAAAATGGCACAGAATAACAACGATGATGACATTAAGACATACAGAGAGATGTGTCATTTACATTAACAACCAACACACCTCAGGATGTGCTGAGAAAAGATGGCAAATGTTGCCACATATTCTAGTGGTAATGTAGCATACCCACAATGCTTGGCAGAACAACACAGAACACAACAAGCAACAAACCAATAACAAAACAAGTTCCTTTCCTTTCTCCCACATTACCTCTCACCCATCCACACACACGACAGTCCTCCGACTCCAGTACTGGCCTCTGGGCCTCCAGGCCTTGGCCGTTGGGTTACGATTTTGGGACTCCGATCAGGGGATTAGTTTAGATTGTTATCGTGATTGGTACAGGCACAGTGGGCTGAATGGCCTGTTCCTATTCTCTACTGTTCCCTGTTTGAAACAAGTTAGTACAGTTTATCCTGGTGAGGACACATTTATGAAAATAAATGGGTGTGGTGATGCCAATATTCAAGCAAGAGTATGCAATAGCTGGTCCCGCAATAACAAGCTAAACTCGTGAAAACCTTTGCTGAGCGCTCTGTGTAGATTCCTCCAAAGACCACAAGTGAAATACATCATGATGGCATCGGTAGATATGTTTGCAAAGAGAGCTCTTGGCACTTTGGCCTTCATAAGTCAAAGTATTGAGTGCAGGAGATGGGATGTTATGTTGAAATTATATGAGACGTTGATGAGGCAAAATTTGGAGTATTGTGTGCAGTTCTGCTCATTTACTAACAAGAAAGGTATCAGTAAGATTGAAAGAGTACAAGGAAATTTATGAGGGTGTTGCCAACACTTGAGGACCTGAGTTATGGGGAAATGAATTGGTTAGCATTTTGTTCCCTGGAACGAAGGAGAATGAGGAGAAATTTGATAGAGGTATACAAAGACAAATGCTAGTAGGCTTCCTCCACTGAGGTTGGTGAGACTAGAATTGGAGGCCATGGGCGAAGGATGCAAGGGAACATGAGGGGGAATTTCTTCACTCAGAGGGAGGTCAGAGCGTGAAACAAGCTGCCTGTGGAAGTGATGGGTTCAATTTCAACATTTAAAGGATATGGTCCTGGTGCAGATTGATAGGAGTAGGCAGTTTAAATGGCTCAGCACAGATTAGATGGGACGAAGTGCCTGTTTCTGTGCTGTACTTTTCTATGACTCTGCGACTCTATAAGAGAAATTCTGACAGGTACGTGGATGGGAGGGGTGTGAAGGGCTATGCCTGACTGCAGATTGATGGGACTAGGCAGATCAATAGTTCGGCACAGAAACTAGATGGGCCAAAGGGCCTGTTTCTGTGCTGTAGTGTTCTATGACTCTGTAACTCCAGATCAATTTCTGTAACCAATGAATGAATTTTGGCATTGCTACAGGGAAGTTGTGTTGTGGTGTCATAAGACACCTGATTAGCGTTGTGAGAAGGAGCCCCCAGTTGGAATAGTTTGACCCAGACCCACTCAGGAAAATAATAGGAAGAGCATGTAAGTGGAGCATTGAATAATGCACCATGACACTTTGACTGCTGCCGTCCTGGAGCCGAACAACAGAATGGCCCCGCCTTCCCTCCTACTCTTTTCATCTTGTTTATTGCACACACAACAGGAGGTTGCTCACACTCTCTTCAAAAACTGGCAGATGTGTATTGTGTCAATGCCCATGGGTTACAGAGTTAGACTGCAGATGGAAAGGCATTCTCCTGAAGCTCAGTTAACATATAAGCAAGAAGCATTTAAAATAAGTCATACATTTGGGACAATATTAGCCATAGCATTTTGGCATTCTCACTGGCTGCGCCACCCACAAAATGCTGGAGGAACTCAGCAGGACAGGCAGCATCTATGGAGAAAAGTAAAAAGCTGACGTTTCGGGCTGAGACGCTTCAAAGACGCTGCCTGGCCTGCTGCGTTCCTCCAGCATTTTGTGTGTGTTGCTTTGGATTTCCAGCATCTGCAGGCTTTCTTTTGGGAGCATCATGCCCTAGTATGTAGGGGCTGCTGCACAGGTTCAAGCTAAGCTGCAGAGAGTTGTAAACTTGGTCAGCTCTATCATGGGCACGAGCCTCTGCAGCATCCAGGACATTTTCAAAGAGTGATGCCGTGAAAAGGCAGCATCTACCGTTAAAGACCCTCATCACCCAGGATAGGCCTTCTCTCATTGCTACCCTCAGGAAAGAGGCACAGGAGCCTGAAGCCACATATTCAACGATTCAGGAACAGCTTCTTCCCCTCTGCCAGTTTCTTGAATGGACATTGAATCTATGAACATTACCTCACTACTTAAAAAAAATTATTTTTGCACTACTTATTTAACTATTTGATATATATATACTTACTGTAACTCGCAGATTTTTTCCATTATTATGCTTTGTATTGCACTGTTCCGCAAAGACACAAGAAATTTCACGACTTATGCCCGTGATAGTAAACCTGATTCTGATTCTGCAAATACTCCATCGAGTTAAAATGTGTTTATTTATTTAGAGATACAGCCCGGAACAGGGCCTTCCAGCCCAACGAGTTACACTGCCCAATGAGCCACACCCCCCAGCAACCCACCGATTAACACTAGTCTAGTCACAGGACAATTTACAATGACCAATTAACCCCGAGCTGCAATGGTGTTGTGCTCATCGCTACACTACCATGGTGTGTCAGTTATTAAATGATCAAATTGGAAAATTAGCTATCATTAAAAACTGATAATACTCAATCTTCCATTAACTGGTATGTCTAACCAGTATGTCTTTGGAATGTGGGAGGAAATTGAAGCAGCCATAAAAACCCTCGCAGTTCAGAGGGAGAACATGCAAACTCATTACAGACTACACCACAACTGAACTCCCCGAGCTATTGTACTAACTGCTACGTTGCCGTGGTGCATTAATCAGGAAGTTATCAAACTGGATAGTCAGATATCATTAAAAACCAATAAAATTCAGTGTTCCATTAAACTTAATAAAAGCTGGCATTTGGAGAGTGTGTGAAGTAACCTGATTGGAGATATCTTAGAAGTTTACATACTTGATTGAATAAGTTTTACCAGGCAAACCAATTTCATTGACAGCACACTGAGGATTACATACAGTTGTTACAGAATTGGAATCAGATTTAATTTATTGTTTAGAATGAAGGGGGATCTCATTGAAACCTTTCACATATGAAGTCCTAGATAGAGTGGATGTGGAGAGGATGTTTCCTATAGCAGATGAGTGTAGGTCCATAGGGCACAGCTTCAGAATAGATAGACGTCCCCTTAGAACAGAGATGAGGGGGATTTTATACAGCCAAAGTATGGTGGATCTGTAGAATTCTGTAGAATTCATTACCACGGGAGGCTGTGGAGGTCAAGTCATTGGGTACATTTAATACGGAGGTTGATGTCTTCTTGATGAGTCAGAGCATCAAAGATTATGGGGATAAGGCAGGAAATGGTGTAATAAATCAGCCATGATGGAAAGGCAGATCAGAATTGATGGGATGAATGGCCTAATTTTGCTCCTATGTCTTATGGTCTTTTAGATAGATACTTTATTGCTCCCAAAGAAAATTACAGTGTCACAGTAGCATAAAGTACACAGATATACAAATATTAGAAGTGAAGTAGAAAGAATAAAACAAAGTTACCTGAAACAGTCTAACAGGAGGGGGCCATCACTTCCCCAGCTATTATAGAACCTAATGGCAAGGGTAAGAATGACCTCATGTTGAGAGAGCCTGTGCCTCCTCCCTGGTGACGGTAACAAAAAGAGGGAATATCATGATGGTGAGGATCCTTAATGATGGATGGTGCCTTCTTCAGATAATGCCTCTTGAAGATATCCTCAATAGTGGGATGGGTTGTGCCCACGTGGCAGTGGAAGAGTCCATAAACCTCTGTGGTCTGTTGTTTTTCTGTGCTTTGAAGCCTCCACTGTAGATCTGTAGAATTTTGTGGAAATATTTGGTGGTATATTACATCTCTTCAAACACTTAAAGATCATCAGCCACTGGCACTTCATCTTCATAATTGCAGCAATGGTTTGGGCCCAGTATAGATCTTCAGATGCTGGCACCTAGTAAATTGAACCTGCCCACCCTTTCCACTGCTAACCTCTTGATTAGGTATGTGTTCTTCTGACTTCCCCTTCCTGAATTCCACAGTCAGTTCCTTGGTCTTGCTGACTTTGAGTTGTTGTTGCAACACCACTCAACTAGCCAATCCCTCGCATTCCTGTACACCGCCTCGTTGCCAACTCAGATTCTGCCAACAATGTTGTTTGTGTTGAACTTAGTCACACAGTCAGGAGTGTAGATAGAGCAGAGCAGTGGGCCAAGCATGATTCCTTGAGGTGTGCCTGTATTGAATGTCAGTGTGGAGGAGATGTTATTACTGACACGCAATGAAGAAGTCAAAGGTCCAGTTGCAGAGGGAGGTACAGATGTCCAGATTTTAAAAGTTGGATATTATTACTAAAGGAATTATGGAGTTGAACAGCGAGCTGTACAACAGCCTAATGTATGCATCTCGCAGTCGTCTAGGTGTTCCAAAGAAGAGTGGAAAGCTAGTGAGATCGCATCCACTGTAGACCTGTTGTGGCAGAAGGCAAAATGCAGTGGGTCCAGGTCCCAGCTTAGGGAAGAGTTAATTCTAACTATACTCAACCTTCCAAAGCACTTCATCACAGAAGATGTGAGTGCTAATGAGTGATAGTCATTGAGGAAGCTCACCCTACTCTTCTTGGGAACCAGTGTACGGTTGTTGCTCTTTTGACGCAGGTGGGGACCTCAAATCACAGCAGTGAGTTGTCGAAGGTTCAAAGGTTCATTTATTATCAAGGCATACAACTCTGAAAGTTTTGTTCTACAGATCGCAATGAAACAAAGAAAGAAAAGAATGGCAAAACAATCATCAACCCCCAAATCCCTCCTCCCGCACAAAAAAACTAATAAAATCAGAACAAGCACATTGACCCCCAAATCCCTATCCCTTGCACACAAAAAAGACAAGGAGCATTGGGTGAAAAATGCAGTATACAAAAAAGACTGAAAAAAAAGTCCACAGTCCAAGTCCACATCCAAAACACAGAAAACCTGGGCAACGCTCTCCCTCTCCATAGAAGAGCAATCTCACCACTGACAAAAAGTCTCTCCTCTCCGTAACAGAGTGATGTCACCAGTAATAAAAATGCAGTCTCCCCTCTCTGACAGGAGAGTGATTACCCCAGCAATAAAAAGGCAAGCAGCCAGCATTTCAATCTCCCTCATGGCTCCCACAGTGGGAGCTTTAATTTGGCAAAATCTCGTCATGAGGCTCCCGCACACTGCCTCTGTCTTCTGGAATCCCCTCGGAGACTGCAGAATGCTAAAACACTGAAACAATCTCCAAACTGCAAATCACAGGCTCCAACAGTTCCGGAATCACATTCAAGTAAAAACAACATGTAAAAGACATTAAAGAAGTGAAATAACACACATCAAAGTTGCTGTGAACGCAGCAGGCCAGGCAGCATCTCTAGGAAGAGGTACAGTCGATGTTTCGGGCCGAGACCCTTCGTCAGGAAAATATATGGTTTCATGATCTATCCAGAAGATATTGACTAAAGGAACATTGTACACAGGTGCCACCTTGACCAGAAGTCCTTGAATACTCCAGCCAGTGGGTTGGCACAGGTGTTTAGTACCCTGCCAGATACACTGATGCCATACGAGGCTTCACCCACTTGAAGGATATCTGGACACCAGCCTCCAAGGCAGAAATCACAGCGTTCTCAGATGCTGTGGGAATTCACAAGGGTGTAGTGTTATTCTTCCACACAGTGCAATGGTTAACTGTAGTAAGGAAACAAAGATTTATAGCTACAGTGATATATTATTTTATCAATACATTGATCTTGAAGGGTTCTAGTACAATATAAACTCTGTTAAATCGATAGTTTCAGTAGTAGCCTAACATAACACTTTGTCTTATTTTACAGATGTGTTTGCTGCTTAGCACAAGGTATCTAGTCCTGTAACAGATTATATTGTAAAAAGCTTCACTGTTGGCTGATGCCTACCAATAAGCCAATATAGCCGTGGTGTTAGCATACGTAAAGCATCAGAACATTGTTAGCGCATTTTCCCAGATATTGCTGGCTTTGCCCTCACATTTCCCTCATATTTTTGGTGACATCACAACCATATACTGAGACTGAACAACACAACTCACTTCCACCTCCACCCACAAACCCACCCCTCCACACCCCATCATCACTGCTACTTGATCATTTCCTGTCAGAGTTACCTCCTGTACCTAGCGTCACTTATTGCCATACAATCAATCTTAGCATGCAATCAAGCTCTCTTAGGTATCTATGTTTAATGTGTCTTTTTTAATTATTGTGTTCTTTATCTTATTGTGTTTTTTATGCTGCATCGGATACTTGTGTATTGGAAATTGGGTAGCGGGGTGGAAATGCAGCTTTAACAAAGGAGGCATGAGGTGCTCCTTCCCTCCGCTAGCCTGCAGGTCACCCTGGGGCAAGGTGTAGCACCTGCTTAGCCCCCCCAGTCAGAGTCACATGAAGCCATGGGATTAGGTGGTGTATGAGCAGCTGGTGCAGATCACAAGTCCTGGTTTTGCGACCACTGACACCAGGCAGACAATCTCTGAAGAGTATTGACAATGGCCAGGATCACCCATCGTGTAAAGGCACTGGCCAAAAGAAGGCAATGGCAAACCAATTCTGTAGAAAAATTTGCCAAGTACAATCATAGTCAAAGACTATGAACACCCATGTCACACAACATGGAACATAACGATGATGATGACTGGAAATAACATTAAACAATCTTGAATCCTAAAATGCTGGAGGAACTCAGCAGGTCAGGCAGCATCTATGGTGAGGAATAAAGAGTCAACGTTTTAGCTGAGACCCTTCAGGTTAGCACATCCTCTTTTAGGCAAGGGAAACAAGCTATACTTAATATTCTAAGTGAGGCTTCCGCAGCTGAAACAAAACTCCCATTCACATGAGTTTTCTCTGGGTGCCTCAGTTTCCTCCCATGTTCAAAAGGCACATGGGTTAGGGTTAGTAAGTGTGGACATACTATGTTGGCACCAGAAGCATGATGACACTTGCAGGCCGACCCCAGCACAGCCTAAGACTGTGCTGAACAACGCATTTCACTTGCCATCGATGTTGAATGATGTTCAATGAATGAACTGAAGTTGAGGATTTTTCCACTTTGTCTTTCTGGAATTATGCATCGAAAGTAGGTCACTCACTTATGGGAGACCTGAGGGGGAATTACCCAAAATATGTCTTATGTTTGGTCCTTTTGTAACACCCGCTTCTCTCGAGCATGGACCTAGGAACAGCTTTCAAATTATTTTTTGCTACATTAACCCTCGTCGCATTGGTCAGACCACACTTGGAGTATTGTGAGCTGTTCTGGGCCCGTTATCTAAGAAAGGATGTGCTGGCATTGAAGAGGAGGTTTGCAAGAATGATCCCAGGAATGAAAGGGTTAACATTCAAAGAGCTCTGATGGCTCTGGGCCTGTGCTTGCTGGAGTTTAGAAGAATGAGGAGGGAAAAAAGAGGAAATTGGGAAAATCATTGAAACCTATCAAATATTGAAAGGCTAGATAGAGTGGGTGAGTCTAGGTCCAGAGGGCACAACCTCAGAATAGAATTTAGAACAGAGATGAGGAGGGATTTCTTTGCTATTTCTTTGTTATACCTGTGTAATCCATTGCAATACATGTCAGTGGAGGCCAAGTCATTGGATAAAGTTAAAGTGGGTGTTGATAGGTTCTTGATTAGTCTGGTTGTCAAAAGTTATGGGGAGAAGGCAGCAGAATGGTGTTGAGAGGGATAAATAATCAGCCATGATGAAATGGCGGAGCGGAGTGATTGGGCCAAGTAGCTTAATTCTGCTCCTATGTCTAATGTTCTTATGAGCTATTCCACTTACTGACACAGGTCATATGACCATTGTCACACTGATGTTAGAGCTCACTGTAGCAAGCTGACTGTTTCAATTTCCAACATTAAACATTGATTTGTTGGCTGCAAAGTGCTCTAAAATATCGTTCCAAGGATGTGAAAATCATCACAGAAATGCAGGCTCCTGGGAAATTGACACAGTTGTCTCATTTTTAATTGTGGTCTGACCCTGGTTCAGTTCTCAGGGTAGACAGCCACAGTGTGCCTCCTACATGTGACTTTCACACGTGCTTCCACAACACAGCCAGTCTCTGTTTCTGAACAAACAGGTGTCATTTTTTTAAAAAGAGGAAATTGGGAAAATTAGCTGTTTGCAGGGGCTAGAAGCACAACAAAAATTGAAATTTATTGGACAATGGCAAAAATTAATGACTGAGAAATTATCCAGAATTATATCAGCTTACAAAGATTTGATTTAAAAAAATCATGCCCATGGTTTTGATTTCCATTAAAAGCTAAAAATAAAAGTGCTGAACCAGGACCATATAAGTATGGAAATTTTGTCAATTCAGCAATGACTAATTCTCAGCAAGCAGGAAATACGTTTCCTGCTGATGTCTGGAAGGAGTTTATACATTCTACTCATTACTGCGTGCGTTTCCTCCGGATGCTTCGGTTTCCTCCCACAGTCCAAAGTCATGCAGGTCAGTAGGTTAGATGGTCACTTGGGTGTAGTAGCACGGATGGGATCGTTGGTTGGTCCAGATGGGCCTTTTACTGTACTGTATCTATAAATGTTGGTGCTTATGTTCAACTTACGTTTTACTGAAGGAATTCAAATCATTCTCTGTTTTTGAATTTAATTTTGCTTTAGTTATAAAACAATATATATATATTTAAATTTACATAAGGACATAAGAACACAAGAAATAGGAGCAGGAGTAGGCCGTCCGGCCCATCAAGCCTGCCCTGCTATTCTATAAGATTATAGCTGATCTGTCTGTAAACTCAACTCCATTTACCTGCCTTTTCCCCATAACCCTTATCTCCCCTCCTATATAAAAATCTATCTAACTGTATCTTACATATATTTAGTGAAGAAGCCTCAACTGCTTCCCTGGGCAGAGAATTCCACGGATTCACCAGCCTCTGGGAAAAACAGTTTCTCCTCATCTCCATGCTAAATCTCCTCCACTGAATCTTGAGGCAATGTCCCCTAGTTCTAGTGTCACCTACCAATGGAAACAACTTTCCTACTTCTATCTTATCTATCCCTTTCAAAATTTTGTATGTTTCTATAAGATCCCCTCTCCTACTTCAGAGTTCCAGAGAGTATAGTCCCAGGTGACTCAATCTCTCCTCATAGGTTAACCCCTTCACCCCTGGAATCAACCTGGTGAACCTCCTCTGCACTGCCTCCAAACCAGTATATCCTTCCTCAAGTATGGAGACCAGAACTGCACACAGTACTCCAGGTGTGGCCTCTCCAGTACCCTGTATAGTTGCAGCATGACCTCCCTGCTCTTGAATTCAATCCCTCTAGCAATGAAGGCCAACATTTCGTTTGTCTTCTGAATAACCTGTTGTACCCACAAGCCAACTTTTTGTGAATCATGAACAAGCACTCCCAAGTCCCTCTGCACAACAGCATACTGCAATCTTTTACCATTTAAATAATAATCTGCTCTTCTATTATTCCTTCCAAAGTGGATGATCTCACATTTACCAACGTTGTATTCCATCTGCCAGACCTTGGCCCTCTCACTTAACCTATCCATATCCCTCTGCAGACTCTCCACATCCTCTGTACAATTTGCTTTTCCCCTCAGTTTAGTGTTATCATCAAATTTTGCTACGCTACACTCAGTCCCCTCTTCCAAATCGTCAATTTCAAATCTCTTACTATCTCTTCTTTCAGTTAGTTCTGACGAAGGGTCTTGCCCGAAATGTCGACTGTACCTCTTCCTATAGATTCTGCCTGGCCTGCTGCGTTCACCAGCAATTTTTATGTGTGTTGTTTGTTATATGACATCCACTTGTTCCCCTCTATCCACTGCACTCATTATGCCCTCAAAGAACTCCAGTAAATTTGTCAAACAGGACCTGCCCTTTCTGAATCCATGCTGCATCTGTCTAATGGAACCACTCCTTTCTAAATGTTTCGCTATTTCTTCCTTAATGACAGCTTCAAGCATTTTCCCGACTACAGATCTTAAGCTAACTGGCCTATAGTTGCCCGTCTTTTGCCTACATCGTTTTTTAAAAAGTGATGTGACATTTGCTGTCTTCCAATCCGCCGGCACCTACCAAGAGTCTACAGAGTTTTGGTAAACGGTTATCAACGCGTCTACTATTACCTCTGCCAATTCCCTCGGCACCCTGGGATACATCCCATCAGGACCAGGGGACTTACCTACCTTTAGGCCCTCTAGTTTGCTCATCACTATCTCTTTAGTGAGAGTGATTTTATCGAGGTCCTCACCTCCCATTTTGTCCATAACATCCTTCTCTGGCATATTAGGCGTGTCCTCTACTGTGAAGACTGACACAAAATAGTCATTCAATGCCTCAGCCATTTCCTTATCACCCAATATCAATTTCCCCTTCTCGTCTTCCAAGGGCCCTACGTTGACTTTAGCCAGCCTCTTTCGCTTTATATATTTATAAAAATTTCTCCCACCTTTTTGGAATCTCAATAGTTACATATCATGGAAGAAAGTTTTGTCCTTCTGCCGTTAGGGTATGTAAAGATTTCTAGCATGTTTGCATAAAAGGAAAACGTTGACCTGCTCCTTGTCATTTCTGCCACTTGTTCAAAGAATAAGTTCATGTTTCTGGTAGCTATTTTTGAACTCTTCCCGTTCAAGCACAAAACATGATTCCTACGCCACTCTCTGGATGAGACAAAACAACTCATCGTAGTCTACATTGTTTAATGTAGAAACATTAAAACAAAAGTTCTAGTTATAGAGAGGACTATTATAGCACAGAAACAAGCCCTTCGGGCACACCTAGTCCATACTGAACTATTATTCTGCCTAGTCTCATCAACCTGCTCCCGGACCATAGCCCTCCATACCCCTCCCATCCATGTACTTATCCAAACATTCTTTTAAATGTTGAAATTGAACTTACATCCATCATTTCCACTGGCAGCTTCTTCCATAGTCTCACCACCCACTGAGTGAAGAAGTTCCCCCTCAGGCTCCCCTTCACTATTTCACCTTTCACCCTTAACCTATGACATCTAGTTCTACTCACCCAATCTCAGTGGAAAAAGCTTGTTTGCACTTACCTTAACCAAACTCCTCATAATTTTGTATATATCTATCAATTCGAACCTCTTTCTCCTACACGGCAGAGAATAAAAACCTAACCTCTCCAACCTTCCCCTGTAACACAGGTTCTCAGAACCCAGCAACATCCTTGTAAATTTTCTTGGAATTCTTTCAATCTTATTGATATTAATTTTATTTTGGAGGATTTGACTGCAACATTCCTGCTCCCCAGCTGAGGGAATAGCTCCATTGCAGTCTACAATGATTATGGTTATAAAATTATACTTTATACTTTATTGTCGCCAAATTGATACTAGAACGTACAATCATCATAGTGATATTTGATTCTGTGCTTCTCACTCCCTGGGTTACAAATCGATAGTAAATATTAAAAATTTAAATTATAAATCATAAATAGAAAATAGAAAAATGGAAAGTAAGGTACAGGTTTCCCCCGCCATCCGAAGGTAGAGCGTTCCTATGAAACGGTTCGTAAGCCGAAATGTCATAAAGCGAAGAAGCAATTACCATTTATTTATATGGGAAAATTTTGTGAGCGTTCGCAGACTCAAAAATAACCTACCAAATCATGCCAAATAACACATAAAACCTAAAATAACAGTAACACATAGTAAAAGTAGGAATGGTGTGATAAATACACAGCCTATATAAAGTAGAAATACTTTTCCACAATCATCACTGAACTGTTCTCCGTAGCGAAAATCTCACACAAGCGCCGTCGGCAGAAAATCTCACGCAAGCGCTGTTGGCAAAAACACGGCGCAAGCACTCTCCAGTAACCTTTAAGCTATGAAGCTGCCAAATCATACCAAATAACACGTAAAAATACGCAGCCTATATAAAGTAGAAATAATGTCTGTAGAGTGTAGTATCACTTACCGGAATCAGGACAGCACCGAGCACACTGATGATGGTGTGTTAGACGGAGTCATTGCAGGTTGGCTGGTGCAGTGGCCCACACCCTCCAGGCCGCCGACAGATACCGAACCGTGAAGCATGCAGGGGTCCAGCAGTAGCCGGGAGGCACCCAGCACATCATTAAGAAAAAAGCCGAAATGAACATGCTAATTAATTAGGTGCTGCCTGCACGTAATTGTCGGCCCAGATCAGAGACGATTGCATCGCCTTTGATCTGGGCCGACATTTACGTGTGGGGCGGCATCTAATTAATTGTCATGTTTATTTTGGCTTTTTTCTTAAAGATGTGCTGTGTGCCTCCTGGCTACTGCTGCATTCTCCGCGAATCGGTACAGTATCAGTCTGGGGCCCAGGTGTTGGGGTCGTGGGACACAGGGGTGTCATCTCATCGTCGATCAGGGCAGGCAGCTCATCTTCTCCTATAACTGCCTGCCTCGATTTCGAAGGTCGAGGTTCGTCGTCTGCTGTGGCTGATGTGGAAGGCTTGCTTGACTGCTGAGCCTCGTGCATTTTTTCTATCACACAGTTCTTTGTAAGGACTCAAGCCATGCTGCAAATATCTCCTAAACCTACGTACCCTTTAAAAATTAATGTCGTACTTATCATTGCAGCAAAAATCTCACGCAGTTGCTTCACGTTCATTTCGCTACTGCATTCGGTTTCGATTTTTATCCTTTCCTCTTCCAATTGCATCAGCTTTTCACCTATCAATTCTTGGTCATGGGATGCCAAAACCTCTTCAACATCATGGTCGTCAGCTTCCACAAGCCAAACTCACTTTGTCCTTACTTCGTTCACCACGATCAAAACGCTTAATTATGTCTAGTTTTACGCTAAGTGTGACACCCTTATGAGCTCTTTTAGGCTTTCCCAATACGTCAGAACTCATCTTGCAAACAGCTGCTCACAGGCACATGTTAAAGCAATGCCGTTCCGAATCCGGGGGAGAGCGGCTGCTCGGGGCGCGCGCTGATTTTTTGCGCGCTGAATTTTTTATCGTGCACTGCTTTCTTTTTGTAACAATGAAAACACCTTCTGAAAGCGAAAACGGGGTACTAATGTAGGTCTTTTGTAACAGTGAGGTTTCGTAAAGCAAACGTTTGAAAAGTGGGGGACACCTGTAGTGCAAAAAAACCGAGAGGCAGGTCCGGATATTTGGAAGGTACGGCCCAGATCCGGGTCAGGATCCGTTCAGCAGTCTTATCACAGTTGGAGAGAAGCTGTTCCCAAATCTGGCCATAGGAGTCTTCAAGCTCCTGAACCCTCTCCCGGAGGGAAGGGAGACGAAAAGTATGTTGGCTGGGTGGGTCATGTCCTTGATTATCCTGGCAGCACTGCTCCGACAGCGTGCAGTGTAAAGTGAGTCCAAGGACGGAAGATTGGTTTGTGTGATGTGCTGTGCCGTGTTCACGATCTTCTGCAGCTTCTCCCGGTCTTGGACAGGGCAACTTCCATACCAGGTTGTGATGCACCCTAGAAGAATGCTTTCTATGGTGCATCTATAAAAATTAGTGAGGGTTTTAGGGGACAGGCCAAATTTCTTTAGTTTTCTCAGGAAGTAAAGGCGCTGGTGGGCCTTCTTGGCAGTGGACTCTACTTGGTTGGACCAAGTCAGGTCATTTGTGATATTGACCCCAAGGAACTTAAAGCTTTTGACCTGTTCCACTTGCGCACCACCAATGTAAATTGGGTCGTGCGGTCCCAAATTGAACAGCCACAGCACTACAGTGCTTTTAACATAACAGTTGATAAGAGCAAGGAAGGGGGCACAGGGTGGTATGGTAGCATTGTAGTTAATGTAACATTTTACAGCGCCAGCAAACAGCCATCAGCGTTCCTGCTGCTCTCTTTAAGGAGATTGTAGGTTCTCCCTGTAACTGAGTAGGTTTCCACAGAGTGCTCAGTTCCCTCCCACATTCTAAAGATGTACAGTTAGGGTTAGGATTAGTGACTTGTGGGCATGATATGTTGGTGCCGGAAGCATAGTGCCACTTGTGCACTGCCCCCAGCTCAATACTCAGACTGTGTTGGCCGTTGGTGGAACCAACACATTTCACTGTACATTTTGATGTACATGTGACAAATAAAGCTAATCTTCTCGTTTTGGAGCTTTAGCGCTGTATACATCCTAAAAACAGCAATCGTTTTATTACATTTCCCATTTCCTTTCTAATGAGAACACTCTCACTTTAAGTAATCGCTCCTCATAATCCAATACAAAATATGTGGAAAAGCATGTTAATTTTACAATTAATATTATTTAATTTTTCCCCAAGTCTTGCTGCACAATGGATCCAGAAGGTTTTTTCTAATACTGCTTTCAACTAATTACTTTTTATATATTAGTTACTCTCATTCACCATTTGGAATACATACATTTCATCAAGTGGGAACTAGAAACAGTAATAATCTGCAGGTGCTGGAAATCCAAAGCAACACACACAAAATGCTGGAGGAACTCAGCAGGCCAGGCAGCATCTAGGAAAAGAGTACAGCTGATGTTTTGGGCTGAAATCTTCAGCAGGACTGAAAATTCATTCTCTTGCAGGCATTCACAGGAAAATAAAGAAATGCAGTCAATATAGTATAAAAAATTATCCATAACAAAGACTGGCAAACATCCAACGTACAAGAGGACAAATTATGACAATAATAAATGATCAGAATCAGATTTACTATACTTGGCATATGTCATGGAATTTGTTGTTATGCACCAGCAGTACATGATAAATATAGAAAAAAACTGGATTACAATGAGTATATATATGTATATTAAATAGTTAAATAAAGATGAGTAGAGCAACAGAAAGCAATATTAGTGAGATAGTGAAGTAAATAAGTAATGCTGAGAACATGAGTTGGAGAGTCTTTGAAAGTGTGCTAATAGGATGTGGAGTCAATTGAGTGTGGAGATGAGGGAAGTGATCCACACAGGTTTAAGAACTTGATGGTTGAGGAGGAATAACTATTCCTGAACCTGGTGGTGTGGGACCCGAAGCTCCTGTACCTCCTTCTCAATGGTAGCAGTGGAAAGAGGATGTGGCTTAGAAGGGGTCCTTGATGATGGATGGTGCTTTCTCATGGCAGCACACCCCATAATTGTGCTCAATTGGGCTTTGCCTGAGATGGACTGGGCTGCACCACTTTTTGTAGACATTTCCATTCCTGGACATTCTGAAAATAAGTTTTTTTCAGAAATTGAGAGTCTGGGTGGCTTTTTCATTCAATCACAATATTTTACTCTTCATATGTATTGCCATGCGTGCTTGTACATTAACACTCAGTGACCACTTTATTTGGTACACCTGTACACTTGCTCATTAATGCAAATAATCAGCCAATCAATGCCTAAAAGCTTGCAGACGTGGTTAAGAGATTCAGTCCAAGCACCAGAATGGGGAACAAATGTGATCCAAGTAACTTTAACCATAGGATGACTGCTGCTGCCACATGGGGAGCATCTCAGGAACTGCTGATCTCCTGGGGTTTCCATCCACAACAGCCTCCAGAGTTTATAGAGAATGGTACAAACACCTTGTTAATGAGAGATGTCAGATGACCAGACTGGTTCAAGTTGATAGGAAGGTGATAGTAAACTCAAACAACCAAGAGCATCTCTGAACACACATGTTGAACCTTTAAGCCGATGGGCTACAGCAGCAGCAAACCATGAACGTACACTCAGTATAGATTGCAAAACTGAGCATAGATTGCAAAATCCATGCATTGCAATCTATCAATCCATATTTGAAATTATGCCTATCTATTGCTCCAATTTGTTGTTCACTTTGAAGGCTGACAGTGTAAAGTGCAAACATCCCTGTGCTTGCTTCAGAGAGATTGATCTGATCTGCCCTTTCTTTTCCGTTCATGTATGTGTTCATATATTCACATCAGTGTGCTGCTTTGAACCTATATCAAACCTGCTGAGGTGATACCAGACTCAGACAAAAGGACATAGTTTCAACTCAAACATGAGGATATCTGCAGACGCTGGAAATCCAAAGCAACACACACAAAATGCAGGAGGAATTCAGCAGGCCTGGCAGCATCTATGGAAAGGAGTAAACAGTTGACATTTTGGGCTGAGACCTGTCATCAGGACTGGAAAGAAATCAGAATACACTGACTTCTCTTTCTTTCAGGTACTGATGAAGGGTCTTGACAAACGAACAAGTGCAAAAGAAGACAAGCTGTGCAAATACAGAAAAAAATAAAGAAATAAATACTGAGAACATGAGTTGGGATCAGTTCAGAGTTGAGATGAGTGAAGTTATCCACGCTCATTCAGGAGCCTAATGGTTGAAGGGCAATAACTGAATCTAAAACTCTTGTGCTTCCAGCTCAGTGTTCACATGTATCAGATAACAGTACATTTAAAATAATACACCTTATACATGTCTTCTAACTGCAAAATTTATACTAGATCTATACCAGAGTTTTTAAGAAGACAAATGGAATGCTTGCCTTTATTAGTTGAGGCATTGAATTCAAAAGTCAGGAAATTATGTTGCAGCTTTATAAAACTCTAGTTAGGCTACATCTGGAGTTTTGAGTACACCCTTCATTAAGGGCCCCATCACCCAGAACGTGCCCTCTTTTCTTTGCTACCATCAAGCAGGAGGTACAGGAGCCTGAAGACACACACTCAACATTTCAGGAACAGTCTCTTCCCCTCTGCCCACAGATTTCTGATGGACAATGAATACATGAACACTACCTCAGTATTTTTCCCTTCACTTTTTGTACCACTTTTTAAATTTAATTTTCTTTTTTTATATATCTTATTGTAGATAATAATTTTTATTATTATGCACTGTAATATACTGATACAAAACAAGAAATTTCATGACATATGCTAGTGATATTAAACCTGATTCTGACACAGTTCTGTATACCCCACTATAGGAAGGATGTTGAGGCTTTGGAGAGGGTACGAAGGAGGTTTACCAGGATGCTGTCTGGATTAGAGGGCATGTGGTGTAAAGAGAGGTTGGACAAACTTGGGTTGTTTTTTCTAGAACGGTACAGGCTGAGGGCATATCTGATAGAGGTTTATAAGATTATAAGAGGCATAGATAGAGTAAACAGACTGTATCTTTTTCCCAGGGTCGAAATGTCTGATACTAGAGGGCAGGCATTTATAGTGTGAGGAGGTAATTTCAAAGGAGATGTGAGGGACAAGTTTTTTTAAACAGAGAGTGGTGGGTGCTGAAATGCACTGCCTGGGGTGGTGGTAGAGGCAGATACATTAGGAACTTTTAAGAGACATTTAGAAGGACACATGAATGTGAGGAAAGTGGAAGGGCTCTGACATCTTGTAGGCAGAGGGGATTAGTTCAGTTGGCCATTGGTTAATTGGTTTGGCACAGCGTTGTGGGCTGAAGGGCCATTTCTTGTGCTGTACTGTTCCATATTCTATCTTGAAATAGTTCTCCCATTATGCATTGCATTGCAGAATCATAAGTGGATTTCAAACAATAATGAAGAGCCAATGGCCTGAAAATGGTAAATAACAGAAGTCTTACGATAGGATGGTTTGATGTGACAAAGGTCATCAGGCATTTTAAAACAGTGTGACTGGAGAAAATTCTAATTCTTTAAGCTAAAGAGAGGATAAAAATAAAAGCATTTCAGGAACAAAATCTTCCCGTCTGCCAACAGAATATGGAATGGACAATGAACCAACCCATGAACACTACCTCACTATATTTTGGCTCTCTTTTTGCACTACCTATTAAATTTAAATTATATATATATTGCACTGTACTGTTGCCACGCAAACCAACAAACTTCACAACAAATTTTACTTTTCCAAAGCAGTAAGGCCAATCAACACTTCCACCCATTAACCCCTCCCCCACCACTTTATCACTTCCTGTCAGAGCCACCCTTATGTGCAGACACTCCTAGCATCACTTTTTGGACAAAAAAAATCAATTTATGAATATAAACTATCTTATTTGTTTATACTTAATGCCTTTTAAAATTATTGTGCCCGTTATCTTATTGCGCTATTATTGGTGGGTTTTTTTGTGTGATTCATCAGATCTGGAGTAACAATTATTTGTTCTCCTTTACACTTGTGTACTGGAAATGACATTAAACAATCTTGAATCTTGAATATGCTGCTGATATTAAACTTGGTTCTGAAGTGCAAGCGTTCATCATCTGAAGTGGTGTGGAAGCAAATTCTGAAGAATTGTGACAGATGACACTGAGCATTCGCTTTTCATTTAAATACTGCTAAAGCTGCGGTAAATTCCCAGTCTTTGCTTGTTACTTGCCCTGCGACTGTCCTGCCTGAGGCTGATGAGATTCATTCAGTAACGTGACTCATTTGTGGCGTGTGCTGCTCCAAGGTTGATGTGACAGCTTGCCTCTAAGCCTGCAGCAGTGAATAGGCGATAGCATCATCATTCTGAATTTCAAATTTAAAAATCTGCAGGAAAAAAGATCCAGCTTTAGATTCACAATTCATCAAAATCCACATAAATCCAAAACAATTCAAAATGAATGGTGTTTCTAATCACACATGAAGTAACTTGTACAAATCACACAGAATTTAAATGTCGATTTTTCCATTCCTAAGCTATGTAAATGCAAATTCTGAGTGTTTCCGCTCCTGAACAGTAAGGTCAGACTAATGAAGTCAATATTTTTGTGTTGTGTTCATAAATAAATGATTGGAAAGGTCTTAAGATGATAAAATGGTTTCATGTTTTGGAACATAGTATTTATTAGAACAGTTTCCATTCTTATGACGCTTTGTTGAACCTCAAATCAATTAATCAAAAAGCTTCAGTTTCATGAAGATAGGATACTTGTCAACTGACCTCCCTCTCTCATGGCAGTGACCTCTGACTTGCAATGTCTTGACCTTTGACCCCATTTCCACCCCCCTCAAGCAGAGGTCTTTCTTATATGCTAAGACCCAAGCAGTATAGTGAATAGATAATCAGAGTTAACAGGCCATAAATTGGCAGCTTGCTTCTTTTTTATATCTAACCAATTTAAGTTACCTGTAGATCCAATAAACCATATATATTAATTCTACTATAAAATCTACTTCGTTCAATCTATATTTTACTGGGAATGTTCAAATTGTTTTCTGCTTCTGAAATTAATTTTGCTTTAGATGTAAAACAATACTTTTTTATAGTTCTCCCTCCTCTTTGGAACCTCAGAAGTTAAATATATTTCCAGTCAGCGGCAAGAAAGGACTTCTCATCCTTATGCGGTTACATTAAGTTTTCCGGCGTGTTTGCATAAAAAGAACAAGTTGATCTACTCTTTATCACTCCTGTCACTTGTTCAAACAATTAATTTGTGTTTCTCGTAGTTATTTTTAAAATTCTCCCCATTCAAGTATAATTCATGACCCCCACTCCACTCCCTGGCTAGGGAAAAAATGCTCATTATTGTCTATATAGTTTAATGCCTCATGAATCCCACAAACAGAAATCATATTTACAATTTCCCTTTTCCTTTCAGGTGAGAACATTTCAAATTTATGTAATTGCTCATCATAATCTAATCTTTCCATCATCTCCTTTAATTTGATTACTTTTTTTTATCCTCAAGGTAGTGCAGTGGAATCATTGTACTGCCAGGCACTGAACTGTACACACTATATGAAATGTTGTTTATTAGCTGATTAGTTTGGCCCAATATTAAGTTTAAATACCACACAACATATAGAAACATAGAAACATAGAAAATAGGTGCAGGAGTAGGCCTTCGAGCCTGCACGGCCATTCAGTATGATCATGGCTGATCATCCAACTCAGAACCCTGTACCTGCCTTCTCTCCATACCCCTTGATCCCTTTAGCCACAAGGGCCATATCTAACTCCCTCTTAAATATAGCCAATGAACTGGCCTCAACTGTTTCCTGTGGCAGAGAATTCCACAGATTCACCAGTCTCTGTGTGAAGAAGTTTTTCCTTATCTTGGTCCTAAAGGGCTTCCCCTTTATCCTTAATCTGTGGCCCCTCATTCTGGACTTCCCCAACATCGGAAACAATCTTCCTGCATCTAGCCTGTCCAATCCCTTTAGAATTTTATACGTTTCAATAAGTTCCCCCCTCAATCTTCTAAATTCCAGAGAGTATAAGCCTAGTCGATCCAGCCTTTCATCATATAAAAGTCCTGCCATCCCAGGAATCAATCTGGTGAACCTTCTTTGTACTCCCTCTATGGCAAGAATGTCTTTCTTCAGATTAGGGGACCAAAACTGCACACAATACTCCAGGTGTGGTCTCACCAAGGCCTTGTACAACTGCAGTAGTACCTCCCTGCTCCTGTACTCGAATCCCCTTGCTATAAATGCCAGCATACCATTTGCCTTTTTCACCGCCTGCTGTACCTGCATGCCCACTTTCAATGACTGGCATACACTGACACCCAGCTCTCGTTGCACCTCCCCTTTTCCTAATCGGCCACCATTCAGATAATAATCTATTTTCCTGTTCTTGACACCAAAGTGGATAATCACACATTTATCCATATTAAATTGCATCTGCCATGAATTTGCCCACTCACCTAACCTATCCAAGTCACCCTGCACCCTCTTAGCATCCTCCTCACAGCTAACACTGCCGCCCAGCTCCGTGTCATCCGCAAACTTGGAGATGCTGCATTTAATTTCCTTGTCTAAGTCATTAATGTATATTGTAAACAACTGGGGTCCCAGGACTGAGCCTTGCGGTACCCCACTAGTCATTGCCTGCCGGATGATTTACTTTAGTCTCCGCTGAAGAAAACTGTTGCAACAATTTTCAATTTACAGGAATTTTTGACTTTTTCCCTCCACCTCTGCACCATACCTTCATTTCATTCATCTTCCGCTTTGCAATTCCTTCTTTCCATTTCAGTCTTTGCTTGTTTGCTCATTATGTGCTGTGTGGTATGACGTGGGCGATCATGGTCTTTCCACGACCATGATTGTTCTTGGTAAATTTTTCTACACAAGTGGTTTGCCATTGCCTTCTTCTGGGCAGTGTCTTTACAAGATGGGTGACCCCAGCCATTATCAATTCTCTTCAGAGATTGTCCGCCTGTCGTCAGTGGTCACATAAGGAGGACTTGTGATATGCACCACCTGCTCCCATGGCTTCACGTGACCCTGATCAGTGGGGGGGGGGCTAAGCAGGTGCTACGCCTTGCCCAAGGGTGACCTGCAAGCTAGCGGAGGGAAGGAGTGCCTTCCTCCTGCTTTGGTAAAGATGTATCTCCATCCTGCCACCCAAGCTTTTTAATCTGAGTTAATGTGGCAACAGAGAACTATAACTGCAGAGGTGGTACAATAGTGGTTAGCATAATCATTTTACAGCATCAGTGATTACCAAATAGGGTCCAATGCTCGCCACTGTCTATCAGGAGTTTGTAGCGCTTGGGTTCCCAACGGGTGTTCCAGTTTCCTTCCACATTCCAAAGACATACAGATTGGAGTTCGTGAATTGTGAGCATGCCATGCTGGCATCAGAAACGTGGCAACACGTATGGAGTGGCCCTTGCAAAATTCCTTGCTGATTTGATTCGACACAAACGATGCATTTCACTGTATGCTTTAATGTACCTGTGACAAATAAAGCTAATCTTCTTTATAATTGACCTAATAACAGCTAAATTGTGTTCTTGGAATTATTATTATTCTGCATCTGTGAAGTAGTTTTCATTTTCCTACATTGAATTTCACCTGCCACCTCTCTCCCGACGTATATCCAAACTTTGCTTTGGCAAAGATTTTGGCAAAAACTGCTATCTTTCATTTATATTAACATACAAATTTAGCCAAAGCTCTTGAGGTTCTAATTCAAAATTACTTCTTCATAAAACAATATAGGCTCAGAAAGAATATTAGTAAAGAATATTACCTTGCTAGCAGAATGCTGTGGTGGTGCACTCAGTAGCCACTTTATTATGTACCTCCTGTACCTAATTAACAAGCTGAGTGTATGTTCATGGTCTTCTGCTGCTGTAGCCCAACCACTTCAAGGTTCAATGCATTGTTCAGTCAGAGATTTTCTTCTCCACACCACTGTTGTAATGTGTGGTTGTTTGAGTGATTGTTGCCTTCCTGTCAGCTTGAACCAATCTAGCCATTCTCCTCTGATCTTTCCCATTAACAAGCCGTTTTCGCCCACAGAACTGCCACTCACTGGATTTTTTTTTGTTTGTTTGCACCATTCACTATAAACTGCTGTGCGTGAAAACCCCAGGTGATCAGCAGTTTCTGAGATACTCAAACCACCCCATCTGGCACCAACAATCATTCCATGTCAAAGTCACTTAGATCACATTTCTTCCCCATTCTGATATTTGGTCTGAACAATAGCTGAACCTCCTGACGATGTCTGCATGCTTTTATGCGTTGAGTTGCTGCCACCTGATTGGCTGATTAATGAGCAAGCATACGGGTATACCTATTAAAGTGGCCACCGAGTATAATTGTGATATTGGGTTATAGCTTATAATTACCATTGGAAAATTAGCATACATTTTGACACCTCTCCTGACTTTCTTTTCCTTTGAAGTTGCATTCCCTCCAGGCTAGCTGATATTCTGAGTTCGACCAATCACCTATCCATCACAAAATGTTTCCGCTGATTGTCACTTTCTTTATATTCATTGATTTCCTTCCTATGAATATATAATGAGTAGCATTGGCTGAACAACCATCACTGGTTCAAAATGTTCACCGACCTTTCCGGACAACATGGATTGAAGACCTCATTGAATAGCAGAAAGGCCACATTAACGATGTAAACGCACTCAACTCCTTTGTCAAAGCCTATTAGAGCACCCTGCCCGCCAATAGTCATTAAATCACGGACTCAAGAGCCAAACAGCATCGAAACAGGCCCTTCTGCCCACATGAAAAAGCTGATCATCACGTACCCATTTATACTAAAACGAAGGATCATGACCCAAAACATAGACTGCTAATTTCTCATTTAGGAGTTCCCAACCTTTTTTATGCCATGGAGCCTTACCTTTAGCCCAGGGACTGTAGACTTCTAGTTGGAAACGCCTGCAAGAGATACTGCCTGACCTGTGGAGATCCCCCAGCATTTTGCATCCTGTTGCAGATTTCCAGCATCTCCAGAATCTCTTGTGTCCCTGTCTCTACTAATCTCAATTATCGGCACTTGGTCCATATCTCAAAGTTCAAGTAAATTTTATTAGCCAAGTGCATATATGCCACCATATACAACTCTAAGATTCATGTTCTTGCGAGCATACTCAACAAATCTTTAGAATAATAACTATAACAGAATCAATGAGAGACCACCTAACTAAGGTGGACAACCAATGTGCAAAAGACAACAAACTGACAACAAAAAGAAAGAAAAATGAGAAAAAAATAATAATAATTGGTGCATACAAAGCCAGACTAAATAGATACGTGAAATGCACCAGATGAAGAAAATGGAATTATCAGTTCAGGAACAATGAAAACAGTTTATACAGTACATTGAAACGAAATTCGACGCACCAAAATGTCACCAACCCTTGCACAGAATTACCAACAAACAAAGATAATGAACTTTTGGTCAAATATCTGTTCAAACAGGGTGATGCACAATCAAGAAGCAAGCTGGATTAGAGAGGAAAAAGAAGGCACACACACAATTGAAGAAGTATAAATACCTAAAGTTACAATGGATATGCTGAAAGAGGTCATAAAAAATGCCCACAAATGGAAAATTACTGGAAGTGATAATATTCATAATTATTGATGTAAAAAATTTACTTGCCTTCATCTGTACCAATTAATGCATTTCAACAATTTTCTTAAAAATACAGAAAAAGTGGCCTGGATTTTTGACAGAACGTAAAGCATATTTTTTACCTAAAGGGGAAATCACAAAAGATCCATCAAAATATCCTCCTATTACTTGTTTACAAACTATTGTAACATAAAGTATCTCACAACTCAGATACCCA
Source organism: Mobula hypostoma (assembly GCF_963921235.1). Classification (NCBI taxonomy): domain Eukaryota; kingdom Metazoa; phylum Chordata; class Chondrichthyes; order Myliobatiformes; family Myliobatidae; genus Mobula; species Mobula hypostoma. The sequence goes on along the minus strand of NC_086099.1, from coordinate 13,274,607 downwards.
TGATATATTTACAGGAGAGCAGAAAAGATGCCGTAAGGGTGTGAAAGGATGTAAAAAAACAACAGAAAATAGATTCTGTAATTCTAAATCAAGCTGGTGAAAAAGCAGAAATCTTTCATGTTGCTATAATAACTACCAAAATGCATCTTACTCTGTCTCACACTCACAGTTAATAGAAGTTTTTTATATACCCCCATTATTAAAATAAACAGGCATTTTCCAAGACGACTCTGTAAGTCCACTGTGGTTCTGTCTAGCTTTAAACCTGCTCTCTAATTTACTGAATTGGATGAAAATTGGGTATCAAATCAGAAACAAAATGAGCTACACCATAACACACCTTTGATATACATGGATGATTTGAAATTATATGCTCCTTCATCAGTTAAGCTAATGCATTTAATCAAATAGTAGAGCTATTTTTGAAAGATATAAACATGAACTTTGGACTGGATAAATGCAGAACATTAAACATAAAGAAAGGTGCAATAGAGCTAGTAGAATACAGAACAGGGCAGCAGGATACAATACAACTGATGGGTGAATATGAAGCATAGAAGTATCTGGCATATCCACAAGTAAAGAAAATAGATCATAATGTGATAAAGGAGAAACTGTTGACAAAATTTACTTCAAGGCTTAAGAAAATCTGCCAGAGCTCAAGAGTAAAAATATAACACTTTCGCTACACCCATATTAGACCATAAGACATTGGAGCAGAATTAGGCCATTTGGCCCATTTAGTCTGCTCTGCCATTCAATCATGGCTGATCCTTTTCTCAGGTTTTCCTCCAGTCCTGATGAGGGTCTCAGCCTGAAACATCGACTGTATTCTTTTCTATGATGATGTCTGGCCTGCTGAGTTTCTCCAGCATTTTGCGTGTGTTGCTTGGATTTCCAGCAACTGCAGATTTTCTCTTGTTTGTGACAAATTTCAGAAAATATTAGGTACATTAGAATACACTTAGATTAACACTGCCTAGGACAGAAAGAGAAGAGGAATAACAGACATTAAAAATCTACACTACAGTCTGATAAAACTTGTAAGGATATACTTTCATCAACAAAAACAGGAATCTGCACTTCACACAAGCAATAAGTAATTCCAATAAGAAGTACACACCACTGAACTTACATTCAAAGATTCAAGATTCAAAAAACTTTATTGTCATTCTAACCATACATCAGCTCTGCAGGGCAGAATGAGACAGTGTTTCTCAGGGGCAGTGCAATCATAACATAACAAACACAACACTAAATAATAAACATAACAATAAATAGTAAAACACAACAACCACATGTCAGTTAAATCAGTTATAAGTGTCCAGTGCAAGTTAAAAGTGTCCAAAGCAGAGTCAGGTGGAGCAGTTATTTAGCAGTCTGACTGCCTGTGGGAGGAAGCTGTTTAGTAGCCTTGTGGTTTTAGTTTTGATGCTCCTGTAACATTTGCCTGATGGCAGAAGAACAAACAGTTCATGGAGAAGGTGTGAGGGGTCTTTAATGATGTACCATGTCTTCTGGAGGCATCGACTCTGAAAGAGGTCTTGGACAGAAGGTAGGGAGACCCCAATAACCTTCTCTGCTCCCCTAACCACCCTCTGCAAGGCTTTTTTGTCGACAGCACTGCAGCTGGAGTACCAGGTTGTGATGCGAAAGGTCAGCACACTCTCAACCTCTGTAGAATGTAGTTAAGATGTTAATGGGGAGTGATGCTTGTTTAAGCTTCCTCAGAAAGTGCAATCTCTGCTGGGCCCGTTTCACAATCCCAGTGGTGTTCCTGGACCAGGCGAGATTGTCTGAGATCTGCACCCCAAGGAACTTGATGTTTTCCACTCTCTCCACTGTGGAGCCGCCAGTGCTGAGGGGTGTGTGCTCAGGCTGAGACCCTCTGAAATCGACAATCATCTCCTTGGTTTTGATGTACATGAGAGTACAACTCAGAAAATTGCAAACATTATCACTATTGAAGAAAAAGTTAGCCAATGGAAGAGCATGAACCTCCATGGAAGACATGCCCATGGTCTGAACAGACTAGATGTTGTCAAGGAAGCATTGAACGCTTGGCTCAGAGTTGGACACCTCTTCCCAGAAACAGAGAGGTTACTTGTCGCAATACAGGACCAGCTGGTTAACACAAAAAAAAAATCAAAAATACAAAATAAAAGACCAACAAATTCAAGATGATAAATGTTGAAAATGCCGAGGAAAAAACAAAAACAATCCAACACATTACAGGATCCTATAGCTATTCAACACAAGCTGATTCCTTGCACAGGCACAATCAAGTGAAAAATATAATTTGTCAAAATCTTGCCTTAAAATACAAACTCATAAATGAAATCACAACTTTCTATAAATACAAACCTGATCCAGTTTTAGTGTTGGAATACCACAAATTATAGTATGATCAAACAGTTATTACAGATAGGACAATTCATAATATCCATCCAGATATAGAAATATAGGATAAACAAGCAAGAACAACTTATTTAATAGATATGGCCATTACAAATACACAAAACATACAGAAATCAGTAAGTGAAAAACACCAGAAGTAGGCTGAATTAAAATAGGACTGATTATGGAACATGAACAGGGGATACATTGTCCCAATAGTAATATCTACAACTGGTATCATCCCAAAATTACTTCACAACAGCATTAAACCATTAGGGCTACACAGCAATATACATGTAAATCTTCAGAAAGCCACAATACTAGATTAGTCTGAAAGTTCCTTGGAATTGACAAATGAGTGTGCTTGACTATGACCGTAGCTCATGTTTTACCAGCCTGAGCTGAGAAAAAATAAATTTAAAAAAATAAATAAACAATAAATATTGAGAACATGAGATGAAGAGTTCTTGAAAGTGAGACCATGGGAATATTTCAGTGATGGAGCAAGTGAAGTTATCCCCTTTGGTTCAAGAGCCTGATGGTTGAGGGGTAATAACTGTTCCTGAACCTGGTGGCGTGAATCCTGAGGCTCTTGTACCTTCTTCCTAATGGCAGCAGAGATAAGAGAGCATGTCCTGTATTCACAACACACTGGAGGAACTCAGCAGCTCGGGCAGCTTCCGTGGAAAAGATCGGTCACGGATGCTGCCCGACCTGCTGAGTTCCTCCAGCGTGTTGTGAGTGTTTGACTTGACCCCAGCATCTGCAGATTATTTTGTGTTTATGTCCTGTATCTGGTGATTCAAATGCTCATCCAGATATACCTTCATTCCAGATTGCAACCAAACTTTGGGTGGAAAAGTGTTTCCTCAGATCTCATCTAACATCTTTATTCCACAGCTTAAACAGAAGCTCTCTACTTTTGGATACCTCTACCCTGGCGAAAATATGCACCCTATCCATGCCTCCAATAACATTGTATACTTTTGTCAGTTCCTTTTCAGCTTCCATTGCTCCAAAAAAAATTACATAAAAATTAACTTTACTTGTCACATGTACATTGAAAGATACAATGAAATGGATCTTGTGCATCAATTCAAATCAGCGGGGATTTGTCCTGAAGCACTTGTGAGAGTCGCCATGCTTCCAGCGCCAACATAGAATGCCCACAACTCACTAATCATAACTATACATCTTTGGAATGGGTGGGGAAACCGGAGCAGCCGGAAGAAATTCTCATGGTCATGGGGAGAACATACAAACTTCTTACAGCCAGCTGCGGGATTTGTACCCCGATCACTGATCGCAGGCGATACAATGACATTAGGCTGACTGCTACCCTCCTGTGCCACCACAGCTTTGTAGTGATACTTTCTGGAGAAACCATCCTCTCTCTCTCTTTGCTCCTAATAATTGGTTGGTTCCCTCTCTGTCTCTATCATTTAAAGGAAAGCAAATCCAGGCTTTCCAGTTACTCCTTGTAGTCGAAACACTCAATGACAGGCAAAACCTGAGGCGCCATGGCAGTGTAGCAGTTAGTGCAACGCTGTTACAGCTTGGATTGTGGTTTGGAGTTCAATTCCGGTACTTGATGGCTCTGGGCCTGGTCTCACTGCAATTCAGAAGAATGAGGGAGGATCTCATTGAAACCTATTGAATGTTGAGAGGCCTCGAAAGAGTAAATTTGGAGAGGATGTTTCCTATGATGGTGGGGTCTAAGACTAGAGGACACTGCCTTAGGATAGAGGGAGGTCCATTTAGAACGGAGATGAAGTGGAATTTCTTTAGACACAGTGTGGTGAATCTGTGAAATTTGTTGCCACAGGCAGCTGTGGAGGCCAGGTCATTGGGTATATTTAAGACAGAGGTTGATAGGTTTTTGATTGGTCAGGTCATGAAGGGATATTCCTGAGGAGACTGAGGTCCTTTAACATCTGCCGGACGATGCTGAGGATGTTCTATGAGTCTGTGGTGGCCAGTGCTATCATGTTTGCTGTTGTGTGCTGGGGCAGCAGGCTGAGGGTAGCAGACAACACCAGAATCAACAAACTCATTCGTAAGGCCAGTGATGTTGTGGGGATGGAACTGGACTCTCTGATGGTGGTGTTTGAAAAGAGGATGCCGTCTAAGTTGCATGCCATCTTGGACAATGTCTCCCATCCACTACATAATGTACTGGTTGGGCACAGGAGTGCATTTAGCCAGAGACTCATTCCACCGAGATGCAACACAGAGCGTCATAGGAAGTCATTCCTGCCTGTGGCCATCAAACTTTACAACTCCTCCCTTGGAGGTCAGACACCCTGAGCCAATAGGCTGGTCCTGGACTTATTTCCTGGCATAATTTACATATTACTGTTTAACTATTTATGGTTTTATTACTATTTAATTATTTATGGTGCAACTGTAATGAAAACCAATTTCCCCCGGGATCAAAAAAGTATGACTATGACTATGACTATGATATGGGAAGAAGGCAGGAGATTGGGGCTGAGAGGGAAAATGTATCAGCCATGCTGAAATGGCGGAGCAGACTCGATAGGCCAAATGGCCTAATTCCACTCCTACATCATATGGTCCTATGGTTCCTTGTAAGCAAATTTGCTCGTTCCTTCTGGTGTGCGTGTGGATTTCCTCAATGTGCTGTGGTTTCCTCTCACAGTCCGAAAACATATCAGTTAGTAGGTTAATTGGTCATTGTAAATTGTCCTGTGATTAGGCTAGGGTTAAATCAGTGGGTTGCTGGATGGTGCAGTTTGAAGGCCCAAAAGTGCCTATTCTGTGCTGTACCTCTAAATAAAAATAAATAAATAAACACCTCTGCACCTCTCCCATGTATTCATGTTCTTCTTATAGTGACCAGAACTGAAATGCACACATTACCAGTCTTGTGGCCTCCATCCTCTATACTCTCAGCCTCCGTTAGCAAAAAACAACGAAAAAACATATTAGACTCAGAGAGGGAGACGATGGTTTCTCCAGAAAATATTCACCCTATCTCCAGAAAATATCAGTACATACCTGTGGTGGCACAGTGGTCTAACAGTATGACATCGCCAGCGGTCACTGATCAGTATACAATTCCCGCTACTGTAGGTGAGGAGTTTGTATGTTCTCCCCACGGTAGGGTTGCCAACTATCTCACTCCCAAATAAGGGACAGAAGGTGGCATGCCGCGGCAGTGTGGGTATGGTGCAGACCCAGGATGAAGTGACTGAGGGGGCTGGCAGCTAGCAGATGGTAACAGGAGGCACAAGCACGAGGAAATGTGCAGATGCTGGAATTTCAAGCAACAAACATAAAAGTTGCTGGTGAACGCAGCAGGCCAGGCAGCATCTCTAGGAAGAGGTGCAGTCGACGTTTCGGGCCGAGACCCTCAACTGTACCTCTTCCTAGAGATGCTGCCTGGCCTGCTGCGTTCAGCAACTTTTAGATGGTAACAGGGACCTTTTTCAAAAGAGAGAGAGAGAGAGAGAAAACAACAACCCTGAATAGGTAAACAAATCCAATATATGAACCATGTATACATATCTTCAGTGTTATATATGAAATGTAACACCAAATTATAACAGAGCATAATCTGACTACCAGTCAGACATGAAATAACACCAAATAACCCTATCTGTATGTGCCTATAGAGTAGACATATAATCACTGCAAAAGAGAAAAGGGCGGAGACTCACCAAGTCTACTTTTTCCATGGATATTTCTTGCTACTCTTGACTGATTCAAGCAGTCCTTTGTCCTTTTGCACAGCCAGAGAGAAGTTCTTACACGACAAGTCACAGTTCACAGATGTTTGAAGTTCAGTTTTGATCAGCTCTGTGCTGCATCTTTTTCTTGAGTCTGAACATCTAATGGTCATCAGAGAGAAGATCCTCTCTACAAAGGCATTTGAGCCTGGCACCCTGAGGACAATTGAGACAATCCTGAATGTGTTGATCAAGTTGGCTTTCCCTATGTTTTGGAAAACTGCCACCCACTTCTCACTGGTGGATTTTGTGGTACCCTGACTGGCTTTCTGTATTTCCTCCCATCTAGCACAAAACTCTTCATAGAGTTGGTCCATATTGACTGCCTCTGTCATTTTGAGGGCAGCCACCACCTGCTCCAGGTCAGTGAAGGAGAGCTCCTCATAAAGGCCGATTAGTTTCAGTTTCATCATTATATTTTCTGGTGAGAAATCAAGCCACTTGTCAATGTATGTGGTGACAAGAGTCATAGAACTTCACAACGTCCTGTTGCTGCTTGGACCTTTGTGCTGGCACTTGTTTGTCCATCAGCTGCTTGGTCTGGTATCCAAAAAAGCTGTCCTGTTTCCACTGAAGCATCTTCATTTTGAACTTGAGACTTCCTTGTAAATATCTGTGATGCAGAGTTTTGTTCCCTCCAGCTTGTTTACAAGTTGGTCAAAAACACACCCCACGTTGTGGAAAAAAGCACAGATAAGTTTCAGTAGCTCCAGTTTTTTCTTCGTCCTCAAAAATCCTCTTCAGTGCCAGAGGACAGGTCTCAAAGGACCTGAAGTATGACGTAAAAGCTGGCCAGCTTTGCAGCAGACGTTCGACAGCTGGATGAAGAGAGAGCCATCGTGTGCAAACATGACGCAGAATTTCACGCCACTCAATGTCAACAAAGGCAAAAAATGAATGCAGTCCCTCTCTTCAGGAAGCAGATATTGAGAAGTGGCTGTAGACCTTTAGAACAATTGTCTCAATGTACAGACAGCTGATCCAGGCATGGTTGCAGGCGTTATGAGCTATGTGAGCTGGGTAATTAGCTTTCAGAATGCGATTGTTGGCACTGCTCAATAACTGGTCAACTGAGTGGGGTTTTCCAAAGTTTACATTGGCATTATCTGCTGCATAGGCTGTGATGTGTCTAATATCCAGTTCATACTTTTCCAAACAGCTCATCAGAGCTTGATGCATGCCATTTGCAGTTTCATCACTGTCTTTATAAAAGTCAAGTAACTTACACTGCACTCCATCAGACGCAGAGAAATATCTCACGCACACTGGAAACATTTTTCTATCTCCTGTGTTTGACGCATCGGTGGCAACTCAGAAATACGCGGGCTCACCTTCTTTGGTTGGGGACAGATAATCCATAATATCCTGCACAGTCTTTGGTCCTAAAACATTCATTATAATCATCTCAGCTTTCGTTCTTCCCAAATGCACCTTCTTCACAACATTTGAGTCATTAAACAAAGCACCGTTGAGCTTAGCAAGATAGTCGGTGCTGTTGTAGCTGAGTCCGTGTTTAGCCATATGGTATACATAGGAGGCTTCACTTGCCGCGATTTTGTCATTTTCCGCAGTAGATTTCATGAAGAATGCACCAGTATTGCTTGCACCTTTAGCTAGTGCGGCCTTCTTGTGCACTTCTGTGGAAGCATGCTGAGTTAGGTCATTCTCACCGCCATGGCCAATTGAGAATTCCCGACGGCAGAAGGCCTTCGTCAACGTCGAGTCACCGCTGAGGGGCTTAACCCACGTCTTTTTTGCTTCCCATTGCTTGTTACAGCTGCACAGTCTTTTCTTTTTTGGAGGTTTATCCATATCGGCACATGCCAAACTGACCGAAGAACACCAGATGTTACTGAAACTTTTTGTTTTGGCAGGAATTGACAAAATATAGCACACAACTGATGCACATAAGGGGGCCTGTGATTGGATGACAGGTGAATCACTTGTGCGTGGCGTCAACAGCACATGCAACCCACTGCAATACACACACGCTGTTGTATCAGATCTAGGATCTGTCTGGTAATTACAGAGCAGTCAGATACGGGACAAGAGCGGTCCCGTATGGGACAAACCAATTTAGCCCAATATACGGGATGTCCCAGCTAATACGGGACAGTTGGCAACCCTACGCCACGACCACGTGCGTCTCCTCCAGGTGCTCCAGTTTCCTCCCACATTCCAAAGATGTTTCGAATGGTCAGTGAATTGAGATGTTCTCTGTTGGTGCCAGAGGCATGGCAACACTTGAAGGCTGCTCGGTACAAATCCTTGCTGGTTCGAATTGATATGTTTCAATGTACATGTAACAAGTAAATTTATTTTTTTATAAAATCTTTTGTTTTGGAACGATGGAGGCTGAGAAGGAACTGACAAAGGTATACAAAGTTACTGGAGACATGGATAGGGTGCATATTTTCTCCAGAACAGAGCTATCCTAAAGCAGAGAGGTTCCAGATCACTTTAAAGCACCAAATCCTTTTTCAGAGAGCTTCTGTTTGAGGTAAGGAGGAAAGGTATTGGAGGAGATCTGACGAAACATATTTTCACCCAAAGTTTGGTTGCAATCTGGAAATGATTGCCTTTCTGACAACGTTTCTTATCCGTGTTGCCTTTAGGGATGAATGGATTTGTACATCAAAATCCCTCTGTTCTCAAAACTCTCCAGGGCCCTACAATTCAGGCTCTATGTCTTTCCTTAATTAGCCCTCCCAAAATGCATCACTCCTCACACTTACCTGATGACATTCTGGGGGCCATTATTCTGACAACTTGTCAGAATCAGAATCAGGTTTATTGTCACTATCCTATCTTTGTGAAATTTGTTGTTTTGTGCCAGCAGTACAGTAGAAGACATAAAATATTATTATGTGTTATTGAATATAATCCATAAATTTTCTAAATAATAAATGTACCACAAACTTTACTTTGAAACATTTTAGAGCTTCAATATTTTTATATTGTCGGCGTTTCAAGTTACAACACTGTTACAAATTGTAGCAATAAATATTGCACTTTGTTAATAAAACACCGACCTGCTGAAACATTATATATAAAGAAAACGTTTAAAACGCCACTCAGTTTTCAGACCATATAAAAATTCCCTGCCATGTGCAGCTGTAAAAAAAATTAGAGGGAGCTTTACAAACGACACATTTCACCGTATGTTCTGATGTACATGTGATAAATAAACTTGAATCTGAAACTGAATCTGAAGAAAATCTCCAAACCAACTATCTGCAACAGCCATTGTTCATTGTTGCTTCAGAAGAGGGAAATGAAGTACTGTAAATCACTCATCCTCATATACTCACTAAGAGGGAGAGCCTGGCTCATTGGTGCCTTTGCTCGACCAGGAACATTGAGGTCAATTGTAGTGCTCTGTTTGCACCTTGACTAAGATTAAATAGAGTAGCACACAGAAAGGACTGACTACGCGATATTACAGACTGTATTGTTCAGTTCTGCAGCAGTGGTATCATTATGGCACTGTGAAATCTAGTTCAAAGTGCAATAATATAAGACATTACCAAAACAAGAAGAATAAAATCCAAATACATTATAATATGTCAAGATTAGGTTTTAAAAGCCTGTACACTATAGGAAAACAAAAGGAGTGTGTCTCTGGTTGTAAGTTCTAAGGAAAGAATGACCTAACGAGGGAACATGGAAGAGTACAGCACAGGAACAGACCCTTCAGCCCACAATGTGGTGCTACACCAATTAAATTGGTAAACAAATGGCCAACTAAACTAACCTCATCTGCCTTCACAACGTCCATATCCTTCTATTTCCCTCACATTCATGCATCTAGCTAAATGTGTCTTAGAAGTCCTTAATGTATCTGCCTCGCCCACCACCCCAGATAGTGCATTTCATTCACCCTCCACTCTCTGTGTAAAAAACTTGCCCCTCACATCACTGAAATTACCCCCCCCCCACCTTAAATGCATGCCCTCTGATAATAGAAATTTCAACCCTGGGAAAAAGATACTGTCTGTCTAATGTATCCATGCCTCTTATAATCTTATAAACTTCTATCAGATCTTTAAAAGGACCTAGTGCTTTCCCGGTGTATATAATGAATAAACTCTTTCTGGGTTTCCAGCCGGGTACAGGTATTGATTTTAACCAACGTTTCAATGATAAACCCTGATGAAGTTGGCAGAGTTTGTCATCGAAATATCAGTTATAATCAATACCTATACCTGGCTGGAAGCCCAAGAAAAGTTTATTCGTTCTATCCCCTCAGCCTTCATCTGTCATTTATGGGCGCTGGGAGCAGACCCAAATGCAGGACACAGACACTGAAGTACTAGGAACAGGACTAGGTGTGTCAAGCAAGCAAGGTAAGTGGGGAAGAAATGACACTGGACAAAAAACACAGGCCCTGGATGAAGCTAGGATACCGGGCCTGGGCTCGGACTAGACTGGGGAAGCGGGACCTGGACGAGGAACTAGGAACTTGGACCCTGGACAAGGACTCCGAGCCAGAGACTGGACAGGGACCCGGAACCTGGGTCTTGACTCGGGTTCGGACCCTGGATCCAGGCGAGGACAAGACGTGGCTACAGGACAAGGAATGGCAACAGGACTGGACGTGAGACTCCTGGACAGGATGAGGGAACCCCAGCACTGGGCTGGGTGAGGTACTCCTGGACAGGGCGAGTCACATGGACAGGACGAGAACACGAAGCCTAGACAGGAACACAGAGCCTTGGTCGAGGGAGAACAGGAACGCAGAGCCTTGGTTGAGGGAGAACTGGAATGCAGAGCCTTGGTCGAGGGAGAACAGGAATGCAGAGCCTTGGTTGTGGGAGAACAGGAACGCAGAGCCTTGGTCGTGGGAGAACAGATACGCAGAGCCTTGGTTGAGGGAGGACAGGAACACAGAGCCTTGGTTGAGGGAGGACAGGAGCATGGAACGCAGAGCCGGGACCCCTCCTTGGGAACAGGACTTGGGGCCGGGGCTCTACACAGTCAGGACCCCTCCTAAGGAGCAGGACATAGGGCTGGGACTCATACACAGAACACTGAGAGATAGATCTCCACTCAAGGTAGCGGCAAATGGCCGGACCTACCCAGCGGAGGCGAGGGCACAAAGAGACGGCTCCCAACACAAGGTAGCGGCAAACAGCTGGACCTACCTAACGAAGACGTGGATACAGAGACAGTTCCCACCTCAAGGAAACGGCAAACAGGCGGACCTACCTAGCGAAGGTGTGGACACAGAGACAGTTCCCAACTCAAGGTAGCAGCAAACAGCCGGACCTACCTAGCAAAGGCGTGGACACAGAGACCATTACTAAATCAAGGTAGCGGCAAATGGCTGGACCTACCTAGCAAAGACAAGGACACAAAGAGACAGTTCCAAACAACAAAAGACAGTTCCTTATCTAGACATAGCAAGGTCCCAGTCTTGCCCTGGCAGTTGAACCTGACGGCATTACAGGCGTGGACACAGGCAAAAGTAGCAGGCGAGGCTTCAGGCAAAGTTAGCAGGCGAGGCTTCAGAAGGAAGGGGAAGAGGAGGGAACAGTCCAGGAACCTGAAGCTGTACCCAGGAGCTGTTTACATAGCCAGTCCAAAATGGGAATCATGTGCCTCAAATAAGGCACACAACAGGACAAGGGAAAACTGGAAAACCTGGAATAAGGAACAATGGACCGGACTGTGAACTGGAATGCGGACTTCACGGACCGGACCATGACACCATCACTCCAGAGAAAACAATTATTTTTCACTCCCTTTCCCCTCTTCTTCCATTCCCCACTCTGAACTCTCACCTCTTCTTACCTATCACTTTCCCCTGGGTCCCCTTCTCCTTCACTTTCTTCCGTGTTCCACTCTCCTCTCCTGTCAGAGGCCTTCCTCTCCAGCCCTTTACATTTCCTACCCGCCTAGCTTCACCTATCTCCTTCTAGCTAGCCTCCTTCCCCTCCCCTACCTTTTTATTCCAGTGTCTTTCCCCCTTTTGTTCCAGTCCTGAAGAAGGATCTCGGCCTGAAAGGTTGACTGTTTGTTAATTTCGGTAGATGCTGCCTGACCTTCTGTGTTCCCCCAGCATTTTGTGCATGTTGCTCTAGATTTCCAGCATCTGCGGAATTCACTGCATTTCTGAGAGTCATTTTCTTGTGGCCTTCACAGTAGAACAAAGTAATACAACAGAAGCAGTGAAAAACTACACACAAAGACTGACAAACAACCAATGTACCAAGGGACACAAACTGCGCAAAAACAAGAAAAGACAAATCATTAAAAACAAATTAGTAAATAAATAATGATGAGAACATGAGTTTTAGAATCCTTGAAAGTGAGTCTGTAGATTGTGGAATCAATTTGGTGTTGAGGTGAAGTTATCTATGATGGTTCAGGAATCTGATGGTTGAAGGGTGATAACTGTTCCTGAACTCAAATTTGGGTATTACCAATCTATGGCAGGGAGGAATAGAAGTTTCATTATATATTGTGTCAATAAATAAAGCTAATCAAGTTCAAATTTACTGTGATTCAACCATATACCGCCAAATGAAACTACATTCCTCTGGACCAAGGTGCGTAATATAATATAACTAACTCACACACAAAACAGATTTGTAATCTTACCACAAATAACTTAACAAACAATAAGGTGCATTTATGGTGCAGGTTAAAAAGTAAATGGTGTAATGCTACTGGTGCTTTATACATGATGAAACCTGGATGGAGGCAGGGAGTTCAGTAATGGCAAGGCCTGGAAGAAGAAGCTGTTTCCCATTTGAGCAGTCCTTGCCCTACTACCACCATACCTCCTACTTGATGGTAGGGAGCAGTCAAAGAGATGGTGGTCAGATGGAAGAGATTATTGACAATGCTAAAAGCTTGCTATGCAGTGTTCCTGACAAATATTTCTGAAGAGAGAGCTCAATAAACCTCTCATTAGTTCTCATGATCCTTTATAGTCAGGAAGAAAAAGTGAAAAAAGAAAGGGAAAAGTTAATATTAGAGCTACAGTATCTAAAAGTAAGTTTTGATAACAGAATACATGAATTAATAGTACAAATAAGGAGCATTGGTTTTGGATTAATAGCTATGACATAAATACTGTTACACAGCAACCCAGACCGAGATAGCCATGATAATAACGTATGATATGAAGACATAGGTGAGCAATGACCTTGGCTGTGAAGAATAAGATGTAGATTCAATGCAGGGTGGAAATAAAATTTCTACAGATGGGCCTTGGAGAGCATTCTGACCGGCTGCATCATCGTTTGGAAATTGTGTGTTGGGTTCTAGCCATCCCAGCATCCAGGATATCTTCAAGGAGTGATGCCTCAGAAAGATGGATCCATCATTAAGGACCTCCATCACCCAGGACATACTACCTTCTCATTGCTACCATCAGCAAGGAGGTACAGAAGCCTGAAGGCACATACTCAGTGATTCAGGAACAGCTTCCTCCCCTCTGCCATCTGATTTCTGAATGGACATTGAATTGAACTGAATTGACTTTATTATTTACATCCTTCAATACACGAGGTGTGAAAATCTTTACATTACGTCACCATCTAAACGTGCAATGTGCAATTGCTAGTGTAACGCTCAGGGCTATCGGCTCGTGTTTGTCTAGGGGAAACCCCGTCCGCCCGCCAAACCGTGTCTCACGTTTGCGTAGTTGCTGTGTAATGCACCCTGGTACAAAGTCACGCATCAAATATCAGACAGCACACAACGTACCATTTACAGATTACACTTTATAAATCTTACTGGAACTATGTAATTAATAGAGATACAACATAAAAGGAAAGTAAAAGGCGCTAAACTTATCAAAGATCAACCACTTCGTGCACAACTGTCGGAGCTCAATTAGTGGGGTCTTCTTTCCACCATTCGACCTCCTCGACCCGCCACCTGGGAGCAACCACGGTGGTCGACCAGAGCGCTTCCAGCACGTCCTTCCTCTTCGGTTCTCCTCCCAAAAAGCCCGCACACTGACCCAGGTTCCCACACATACAGACAGAATAATATAGCTTCCATTGGTTAGTTCCTCCGTTATCTATAACTATAACCCAAACATTTCAGTTACGGAGAACATTACCTCATCGTTAGCATTGCAAAGAAGCCATTTCATTGTTACACTTCAGAGAAGCCATTTTATAATTAGCAGTTAACAGTTAACATTACAGTTAATATTACTGAGAACCCTACAATAGTAATTTGTGATAAATAGTATGTACAACAGGACAGTTAATATAGCATAGAAATACATTGTACCAGCATGAATTAAGCAGTCTGATGGCCTGGTGGAAGAAGCTGTCCCAGAGCCTGTTAGTCCTGGCTTTAATGCTGCGGTACCGTTTCTTTTTATGCACCTATCTCTGTAAATGTCCTGAATAGTGGGAAGTTCACATCTACAGATGTGCTGGGCTGTCTGCATCACTCTCTGCAGAGTCCTGTGATTGAGGGAGGTACAGTTCCCATACCAGGCAGTGATGCAGCCAGTCAGGATGCTCTCAATTGTGCCCCTGTAGAAATTCCTTAGGATTTGCGGACTCATGCCGAACTTCTTCAACCGTCTGAGGAAGTCTGACTGGAAGTCCAGGATCCGGGTGCACAAGGCACGGTGAAGGCCGAGGTCTTTGAGCTTCCTGTCAAGCCTGGGTGGAATTATGGTGTTGAATACCGAACTGTAGTCCGAGAACAGCATTCTTACATAAGCATCCCTCCTCTCCAGGTGTGTAAGGACGTTGTGTAGAGCTGTGGCTATTGGGTCATCTGTCGATTGGTTGAGTAGGTAGGCAAATTGTAGGGGTCCAGTGTGGGTGGTAGTATGCTGCAGATGTAGTCCTTGACCACCCTCTCAAAACATTTGCTTATTATTGAGGTGAGTGCAAGAAGATGCCAGTCATTCAGACATGTTACCTTGGTCTGTTTAGATACTCGAACAATGGTGGATGCTTTGAAGCAGGAGGGCACTCTACACTGGGAGGGGAAGAGATTAAAAATGTCTGTAAACACACCTGCCAGTTGTTCCATGCACATTCTGAATATCCGCCCTGTGGTGCTATCTGGTCCCACAGCCTTGCGACTGTCTACTCGTTGGAAACATCTGTATGCATTAGCCTCAGAGATGACCAACATGAAACCATGAACACTACCTCATTACCTTTTTCTCTCTTTTTGCCCTACTTTTTTAATTTAACTTTATATATATATATTTGTTACTGTAATTTAAAGACTTTATTATGTATTTCACTGTACTGTTGCCACAAAACAACGAATTTCATGACATATGCCAGTAATATTAAACCTGATTCTGATAACAAGGGATACAGACGGCAATTCTTCCCAGGCCTCAAGTAGCAGCAAAAAGACAATCAACCAAGGAATTAGAAGAGCTTGAAATAAAGGTCATGTAATGTTTGTCAGGGGCTATAATACGAAATTACAGACTCTCACAATTCTTGTATGATGCTTGCAACAAGCTCGCCTGATTTCTCAGTTAGTCAAATAGGCAAAATTAGATTAGGGGATGAGTTCAGATCAAACACTAAGAATTGTTTTCTGTTACAATATTTTATCAAACCAACTGAGAAATAGGCAGTTTTATACCACAGCTTGCTCAGTAGGGCAAAGTTAGAGATTTTTTTTATAAGACAAATTCTTATACTGTAGTTGTTTTACTGATGTGTTTTGAGAGAGACATGTTTCGGTCAGAAATTAGCCCTGAATTTATCTAAAGATAATTATGGCTGAAGTAAAATATGTGGAAAGACTTGACACAAGACAATCAGTCACAAATGTTAGAAACATAGAAACATAGAAAACCTACAGCACAGGACAGGCTCTTCGGTCCACAAAGTTGTACCGAACATGTCCCTACCTTAGAAATTACTAGGCTCACCTATAGCCTTCTATATTTCTAAGCTCCATGTACCTATCCAAAAGTCTCTTAAAAAACCCTATTGTATCCACCTCCACCACCGCTGCCAGCAGCCCATTCCACGCACGTGTTTTAAAGTAAAGTTTCAAAATGCATTTTCCATTGAAAAATAGCATAGTCATGAAGAAAGTATGTAATCCATTAGTTGCAACCAAAGAGAGGAAGTAATTGGCATTGGAATTAGTTAATTATTGTAACACGAAAAATTTGCCTTGCTTGCCATTCATACAGATCAATTAATTACAATACACTGAGGTTGTACAAGGCAAAATAATAATAGATTTCAGAATAAATGTATCTATTTACCTATCTATCTATTTATTTATTTATTTGTTGACATACAGCACAGAGTAGGCCCTCCAGCCCTTTGAGTTGCGCCGCCTAGCAACCCCCCCACCCCCCATTTTAATCCTGGCCTAATCACGAGACAGTTTACAATGTATGGTTATGCACTTTGGCAGAAGAAGTAAACGGGCAGACTATTATTTAAATAGAGAGAGAATTCAAAGTTCTGAGACGCGACGGGACTTGGGAGTCCTCGTACAGGATACCCTTAAGGTTAACCTCCAGGTTGAGTCGGTGGTGAAGAAGGCGAATGCAATGCTGGCATTCATTTCTAGAAGAATAGAGAATAGGAGCAGGGATGTGATGTTGAGGCTCTTTAAGGCACTGGTGAGACCTCACTTGGAGTACTGTGGGCAGATTTGGGCTCCTTATTTAAGAAAGGATGTGCTGACGTTGTAGAGGGTACAGAGAAGATTCACTAGGATGATTCCGGGAATGAGAGGGTTAACATATGAGGAACGTTTGTCCACTCTCGGACTGTATTCCTTGGAGTTTAGAAGAATGAGGGGGACCTCATAGAAACATTTCAGATGTTGAAAGGCATGGACAGAGTGGATGTGGCAAAGTTGTTTCCCATGATGGGGGAGTCTAGTACTAGAGGGCATGACTTAAGGATTGAAGGGCGCCCATTCAGAACAGAGAGCTGAAGACATTTTTTTAGCCAGAGGGTGGTGAATCTATGGAATTTGTTGCCACAGGCAGCAGTGGAGGCCAAGTCATTGGGTGTATTTAAGGCAGAGATTGATAGGTATCTGAGTAGCCGGAGCATCAAAGGTTATGGTGAGAAGGCAGGGGAATGGGACTAAATGGGATAATGGATCAGCTCTTGATAAAATGGCGGAGCAGACTCGATGGGCCAAATGGCTGACTTCTGCTCCTTTGTCTTATGGTCTTATAGACCAATTAACCTGCCAACCAGTACGTCCTTGGAATGTGGGAGGAAACTGCAGAAACCGGAGGAGACCCACGCAGTCACAGGGAGAACGTACAAACTCCTTACAGGCAGTAATGGGAATTGAACCCTGGTCACTGGTACTGTAAAGCGTTGTGCTAATCACTACACTGCCATGCCACCATTTGTAACACTTTGAAAAAAGTGTTACAATTTCAAAGAAAATGCAGTGCAGGTAGACGATAAGGTACAGGATCATAGCGAAGTGCAAACCCCATTTCCAGAAAAGTCGGGATATTTTCCAAAATGCAATAAAAACAAAAATCTGTGATACATTAATTCACGTGAACCTTTATTTAACTGACAGAAGTACAAATAAAAGATTTTCAATAGTTTTACTGACCAACTTAATTGTATTTTGTAAACATACACAAATTTAGAATTTGATGGCTGCAGCACACTCAACAAAAGTTGGGACAGAGTCATGTTTACCATTGTGTTACATCACCTTTCCTTTTAATAACACTTTTTAATCGTTTTTGGAACTGAGGATACTAATTGCAGTAGATTTGCAATTGGAAATTTTGTCCATTCTTGCTTGATATAAGACTTCAGCTGCTCAACAGTCCGTGGTCTCCGTTATCTGATTCTCCTCTTCATGATGCACCATACATTTTCAATAGGGGATAGATCTGGACTGGCAGCAGGCCAGTCAAGCACACGCACTCTGTGTCTACAAAGCCACGCTGTTGTAGTCCGTGCAGAATGTGGTCTGGCATTGTCCTGCTGAAATAAGCATGGACGTCCCGGGAAGAGATGTTGCCTTGATGGCAACATATGTCTCTCTAAAATCCTAATATACGCCTCAGAGTCAATGGTTCCTTCACATACATGCAACTCACCCATGCCATGGGCACTGATGCACCCCCATACCATCACAGATGCTGGCTTTTGCACCTTTCACTGATAACTATCTGGATGGTTGTTTTCATCTTTGGCACGAAGAACTTGATGCCCGTTTTTTCTGAAAACTAGCTGAAATGTGGACTCATCTGACCACAGCACACGGTTCCACAGTCTTTCGGTCCATCTGAGATGAGCTCGGGCCCAGAGAACTCGCCGGCGTTTCTGCATAGAGTTGATGTATGGCTTCCTCCTTGCGTAATACAGTTTCAAGTTGCATTTCTGGATGCAGCGACGGACTGTGTTGAGTGACAATGGTTTTCCAAAGTACTCCCGAGTCCAGCTGGCTATAATTGTCACAGTAGCATGACGGTTTCTTAGGCAGTGCCGCCTGAGGGCTCGAAGATCACGCACATTCAACAGTGGTTTCCGACCTTGCCCTGAGATGTCTCTGAATTCTCTGAACCTTTCACAATATTATGTACTGTAGATGTTGAAAGACCTAAATTCTCTGCAATCTTGCGTTGAGAAATGTTCTTTTTGAACTGACTAACAATTCTCTCACGAATTTTAACACAAAGGGGTCTGTCCCAACTTTTGTTGAGTGTGTTGCAGCCATCAAATTCTAAATTTGTGTATATTTTCAAAATACAATTAAGTTGGTCAGTAAAACTATTGAAAATCTTTTCTTTGTACTTTTGTCAGTTAAATAAAGGTTCACGTGAATTAACACGTCACAGATTTTTGTTTTTATTGCAATTTGGAAAATATCCCAATTTTTCTGGAAATGGGGTTTGTAGATTATGAGGTCAAGAGCCCAGCTTATCATGCTAGAAGGCTGTTCTATTGGCTTACAACAGTGGGGTAGAAGCTATCCCTGAGCCTGGTGTTACATGCTTTCAGACTTTTATATCATCTGCCCAATGGATGAGTGGAAAACAGAATGTCCAGGGTGGGTGAGGTCTTTGATTATGCTGGCTAAATCATTGATGCAGCCATGGAAGGGAAGCTGTTTTTTTATGATGTGCTCAGCTGTGTCCACAATTCTCTGGAGTTTCTTGCGGTCAAGTGCAGAACATAGTCATAGTCATAGTCATACTTTATTGATCCCAGGGGAAACTGGTTTTCGTTACAGTTGCACCATAAATGATAAATAATAATAAAACCATAACTAGTTAAAAAGTAATATGTAAATTATGCCAGGAAATAAGTCCAGGACCGGCCTATTGGCTCAGGGTGTCTGATCCTCCAAGGGAGGAGTTGTAAAGTTTGATGGCCACAGGAAGGAATGACTTCCTATGACGCTCTGTGTTGCAGCTCGGTGGAATGAGTCTCTGGCTGAATGTACTCTTGTGCCCAACCAGTACATTATGTAGTGGATGGGAGACATTGTCCAAGATGGGATACAACTTGGACAGCATCCTCTTTTCAGACACCACTGTCAGAGAGTCCAGTTCTATCCCCACAACATCACTGGCCTTACGAATGAGTTTGTTGATTCTGTTGGTGTCTGCTACCCTCAGCCGGCTGCCCCAGCACACAACAGCAAACATGATAGCACTGGCCACCACAGACTTGTAGAACATCCTCATCATCGTCCGGCAGGTGTTAAAGGACCTTAGTCTCCTCAGGAAATAGAGACAGCTCTGACCCTTCTTGTAGACAGCCTCTGTGTTCTTTGACCAGTCCAGTTTATTGTCAATTCGTATCCCCAGGTATTTGTAATCCTCCACCATGTCCACACTGACCCCCTGGATGGAAACAGGGGTCACCGGTACCTTAGCTCTCCTCAGGTCTACCACCAGCTCCTTAGTCTTTTTCACATTAAGCTGCAGATAATTCTGCTCACACCATGTGACAAAGTTTCCTACCGTAGCCCTGTACTCAGTCTTATCTCCCCTGCTGATGCATCCAACTATGGCAGAGTCATCAGAAAACTTCTGAAGATGACAAGATTGTGCAGTAGTTGAAGTCCGAGGTGTAAATGGTGAAGAGAAAGGGAGACAAGACAGTCCCCTATGGAGCCCCAGTGCTGCTGATCACTCTGTCAGACACACAGTGTTGCAAGCACACGTACTGTGGTCTGCCAGTCAGGTAATCAAGTATCCATGATACCAGGAAAGCATCCACCTGCATCGCTGTCAGCTTCTCCCTTAGCAGAGCAGATGGTGTTGAACGCACTGGAGAAGTCAAAAAACGTGACCCTCACAGTGCTCGCTGGCTTGTCCAGGTGGGCGTAGACACGGTTCAACAGGTAGACGATGGCATCCTCAACTCCTATTCGGGGCTGGTAGGCGAACTGGAGGGGATCTAAGTGTGGCCTGACCATAGGCCGGAGCAGCTCCAGAACAAGTCTCTCCAGGGTCTTCATGATGTGGGAGGTCAATGCCACTGGTCTGTAGTCATTGAGGCCGCTGGGGCGCGGCGTCTTCGGCACAGGGACAAGGCAGGACATCTTCCACAGCACAGGAACCCTCCGGAGCCTCAGGCTCAGGTTGAAGACATGGCGAAGTACTCCACATAGCTGAGGGGCACAGGCTTTGAGCACCCTGGTACTGACACCATCCGGTCCCACAGCCTTGCTTGGGTTGAGATGTTTCAGCTGTCTTCTCACCTGTAGAGCTGTGAAGCCCACCATGGTGATTTCGTGTGGGGAAGGGGTATAGTCATGAGAGCAGGGTGGGGGACTGTGAGGAGGGGTAGGAGGGGAGAGTGGAATATGTGTTGGTTGGGGGCCGACAACGGATGACTCCTGTGAGGGATGGGCAGAGGCCACAATGTCAAATCTGTTAAAGAACAGGTTAAGTTCGTTGGCCCTGTCCACACTGCCTTCAGCTCCTCCGTTGCTAGTTTGCCGAAACCCAGTGATGGTCCTCATCCCCCTCCAGACCTCTCTCATGTTGTTCTGCTGGAGTTTCCACTCAAGCTTCCTCCTGTACCTGTCTTTAGCCTCCCTGATCCTGGCTTTCAGGTCCCTCTGTAGTGCCCTCATCTCCTCCCTATTTCCATCTCTAAACGCCCTCTTTTTAGCGTTCAGGATGTTTTGAGGTGGCTGAGAACAGTTGTCATACCGAGCCATTGAATCAATAAAAATTGCTGAGAGTCAAAGGGGACAAACCAAATTGCTTTAGACTTCTGAGGCAGTAAAGGAAGACAGTTGATCTTTCTCGGCCATGGGCGAACCAGGACAGGCTAGGGTGATGTTCATTCCCTGGAACTCGCAGCTCTCAATGCCCTCGACCTCAGCAATGTGGATCTAGTCATGAGTACGTGCACCATCCCTCTTCCTGACCTCAACGACCAACTCGATTGTTTTGCTAACATGGAGGGAAAGGGTTGTTGTCATGATAACATGCAACTAGGCTTTCTGTCTTCCTTCTGCATTCCAAATCTTCATTGTGACTCACTGTGGTGGTATTAACTGTAAGCCTGTAGATGGAGTTAGGATAGAGTCTGACTAGACAGTCGTGAGGACACAGGGAGTAGAGTAGGGGCTGAGGATACAGGGAGTAGAGTGGGGGCTGAGGACACAGGGAGTAGAGTAGTGGGCTGAGGATACAACCTTGAAGGGCACCAGTGTTTAGAATAATCATGGCAGGAGTGTTGCTGCCTATTCTTACTGATTATGGTCTGCTGGTCAGGAAGTTGAGGGTCCAGTTGCACAATGCGATATTAGATCCCAGGTCTCAAAGCTTGGAGATGATTTGCCTGGAGTTATAATACTCTAGACAGAGCTATGGTCAATAAACCATAAGTCAAGATGGCGCTAAATGGCCACTCCTTTGCTTGCATCTTTGGAAACAGCTTTATTTCAATCTTTGATATCTCTTTTTTCCCTTTTCAGAGTGTGGGGAGTTCTTTTGAAGACCCTGACCTGGAGTTAAACACTGACTTTGGTTCTTTGCAGGAATAGGACCCACTCTCAGGGCCTCACAAACGGTTGCTTTTTGATATCTCAAGGATACAGCCTGGAAGACGAGCACACCTTCAGGTTTCTGGGATCTCATGGTCCTGGAGACGGGCTGATTCTTGGCGGCTGCCGCTGACTGAGGAGTCGTGGGAGAACACGGAAAATTGGGAGCAGTGGGTTAGCTGCCGGGGGTCGTGTGTCCAGAGAGCTGCGCTTTGGGGCCGACTCTCTGGGCACAGAGCTCAGAAGAAGTGATGCAACAGACTTCGAATATCGTAAATCAACGAGTTGTTTGTAATGTCGCCCGTTGCCGTGAAACGGGGACACCTCTTTTCCCATTATTAGGGGGAGAGAGAGAGAGCCTGTGGTATGTCGAATTACCAGGTGAATGAGTAGTCTTTGGGGTACTACAAGTCTGTGTCTTTATTGATACTTTGCTGCACGCTTGAGTGCTCGGTAGAGGGCGCAGATGCTTTTTTGCTGGTGGAGGTTTGTTGCCTTGCTGCTGCTTGTGCGTGGGAGGGGTGCATTTGGGTGGGGGCCTTGGGGTTCTAATGATTAACTATCATTTCATTCTTTGGGGAACTCCTCTGTTTTCATGGCTGTCTGCGAAGAAAAAGAATTTCAGGATGCATATTGTATACATTTCTCTGACAATAAATACATCTATTGAACCTATTGATCTAATTTTAATGTCTTAACGTTCAGATGCTTCAGAGATGAATCACAAACATGAGAAAATCTGCAGATATTGGAAATCCAAGCAACACACACAAAATTCTGGAGGAGCTCAGCAGGCCAGGCAGCATCTATGGACGAGTACATAGTCAACGCTTCTGGCCATAGACCTTCATCAGGACTGGAGAAAAAAGGTAATAAATCAGAAGATGAAAACTTCCCCTTCCTTTTCTTCCATGGCTTCCTGCCCTCTCCTATCAGATTCCCCCTTCTCCAGCCCCTTATCTCTTTCACCAACTGACTTCCCAGCTCTTTTCCTCACCCCTCCCCCCAGATTCATCTGTCACCTACTACCTTGTACTTCTTCCTTCCTTTCCCCACCTTCTTATCCTGACTTCACAAGATCACAAGATCACAAGACAAAGGAGCAGAAGTAGGCCATTCGGCCCATCGAGTCTGCTCCGCAGCTCCCCCATGAGCTAAACTATTCACTTCTTATCTTTTTTCTCCACTCCTGATGAAGGGTCTCAGCCCAAAATGTCGACTCTTTTCCATAGATGCTGCCTGCCATGCTGAGTTCCTCCAGCATTTTGTGCGTGTTGTTCTGAGATGAATGCAGGGCTAGGGAAATCACATCTGCTGTAGATGTGTGTGGTGGTAGACAAATTATTGAGGTTGCCTGGGAGGCTGGAGTTAATGTGTGCCATGACCAACCTCCCGAAACACTTCTGATGGTAGATATCAGGGCCATTAAATATTTTGCCAATAACTAGTAAACAAGAGGAGAGGTTTAGAAAAGGGAATGGATTTACTAAAAGATGGATTAAGAAAATGATAGGTTATAAGTATATGTCAACAAGACATTAAAAAAGGTCGTTAATGTTTCTGTAGGGGTATGAAAATGAAGAAAGTTGCAAAATAATTGTGGCCTTCTTGGAAGCAGGTTAGTGAAATTATTATGAGGAATAAAGAAATGATGGAACTATTAGTACTGACTGCTAAAATAGATTGGAACTAAGGATTTAATGACCACGGGGCACTTAAGGTAATTAATTAATATTAAGAAAGAGGAATAGAACAGAGAAAGCTGGAACTACTCAGCAGGTCATAAATGAGAAATGTACTTGAGACATCAAGGAGATTAAAACCAGTCAAATCCCTTCACTGTACCCTCTAAGCTGCGTGAGTGTGCAGCTCAGTTCTCCCATGCTCGGAGCTTCTGTTACTACGCAGCTGGAATTTTCTTTTGTATACAGCAATGTTAATATAATTTTGAAGTCTATATTAATATAATTGTAAAATACCCTGTAATTAATTATGGGTTAATGAACATAATTCATAAGTTTTCTAAGTAATAAATGTGCCTCAACATTTACTTTGAAACATTTTAGTGCTTCAACATATTTACATCGTCAGCACTACAAGTTATAACTCTGTTACAAATGGTAACAATAAACACAGAATGGAAGTCGGTAGCTCATTGTTAATAAACTGATGGCCCACAGTTTATTTTTATAAAGTGACATGCATTTTTTGGGCTTTGTAAAAATTCCTTGTTCAGAGCAATGCTCAGAGTTTGTCTGCACAGCTGTAAAAAATTGAGGGAATTTTGAATCCCTTACACCTGATAACTTGAGTCTTAGTGCTCTAATGGTGGAGGCTGTACAGAAGGTGAATGCATTAAAATTGATCTTAAACTCTTCAGATTCTGAAATATTTTCAACTGTTTGAAAGATGCAAATTTAGCACTACCATTTAAAGGATGGATAGAAGCAAAACAGGAAAATATGGCTTCCTTCATTTGTCAGAAAAATAGTTGGAATCCATCATGAAGAACTTGGTTCAAAGATTCAAAGTACATACATTATCAAAGTATGCATGCAGAATACCACTCTGAGATTCGTACTCTTGCAGGCAGTCGTGAACAAAGAAACACCACGGAACCTGTTCAAGAAAATATCAAATGTGCGAATAAAGAACAAATTGCACAAATGGCAAAAAGCAGGTGGACAACAGATAGAATATCAAACATTAAAGCAGACTGGGCACTCATAGAGTATTAGAGAAGTATAGTACTGAAATGGGTCCTCCAGCCCATCTAGTCCATGTTGGAACCATTTAAACTGCTTAACCCTATTGACCTGCACAAGGACCACAGCTCTCCATACCACTGCCATCCATGTACCTAGCCAAACTTCTCTTAAAAATGTTGAAATCAAGCTTGCATGCCCCACTTGTGCCGGCAGTGCATTCCACACTCTCACAATCCTATAAGTGAAGAAATGTCCCCTCATGTTCCCCTTAAACTTTCACCCTTAACCCATGACCTCTGGTTGTCGTCCCACCCAACCTCAGTGGAAAAAGCCTTCTTGCATTTACCCTATCTATCTTCCTCAGAATTTTGTATACCTCTAGAAAATCATAATATAACGAGCTGA
The DNA here is from genome assembly GCF_963921235.1 of Mobula hypostoma. Taxonomy (NCBI): domain Eukaryota; kingdom Metazoa; phylum Chordata; class Chondrichthyes; order Myliobatiformes; family Myliobatidae; genus Mobula; species Mobula hypostoma. The sequence continues at coordinate 13,249,370 of NC_086099.1, read as the reverse complement.
GTTATCAGAATTTTATGAAAGAAAAACATATTTCATAAATCTAATAATCTCACAATCTGTTTAAGGATTTAACTATCAGGATAAATAAATAAATTAAGAACCAAATATATCTGAATTTTTATATAAAACATTGTTAAGCAACATAAAGGCATCAAATTAATTCTGAAATCCTGATAGATGATTAGTCAGAATACAGATGTCAAAGAATTCATAAGCTTTGGAACCAGAACTAGAATCAGAATGAGGTTTATTATCACTGATATATGTCGTGAAATTTGTTGCTTTGTGACAACAATATATTGCTATACATAAAATATTACTATAAGGTACAATAAGAAATATTTAAAAAGTAGTGCAAAAAAGAAACAGAAACAGAAAGAAAACCTACAGCGCGATACAGGCCCTTTGGCCTACAATGCTGTGCCAATGTAATCTCCTCAAAGGATTTCAACAGGTTCTTCAAGCAAGATTTTCCCTTCAGAATCCATGCTGAATTTTCCTTTCTTGTCCTGTGTCTCCTTTATAATCTCATCCTGAAAATTGACTCCAACATCTTCCCAACCACTGAGGTCATGCAAACTGGTCTATAATTTCCTTTCTTTGCCTCCCTCCTTTCTTAAATGAGTTGAGTGACATTTGCAATTTCCCAGTTCTCAGGATGAGTGCCAGAGTCCAACGATTCTTCAAAGTTCATTTTTAATGCCTCCACAATTTCTACCACTACCTCTTTCAGAACACTGGGGTGCGGTTCATCTGATCCAGGTGACTTATGTACCTTTAGGTCTTTCAGCTTTTTGAGCACCTTCTCTCTTGCACTGCTTAATTGCACTCACTTCTCTTCAACACCTGGCACACTGCCACAGTCTTCCACAGTGAAGACTGATGCAAAATACTCACTTAGTTCATACGCCATTTCCTTGTCCCCCATTATTATTTCTCCAGCCTCATTTTCTAGCGGTCCTATATCCATTCTGATCTCTCCTTTATTTTTTATATACTTGAAAAAATTTTTTCTATCCACCTTGATATTGTTTGCTAGCTTGGTTTCATATTTTAACTTTTCCCTACTAATGATCTTTTTTGCTGCTTTCTGGAGGTTTTTAAAAGCTTCCCAATCCTCCATCTCCCTGCAAATCTTAAAAGAGAACAAAATAACGAGGCAGTGGTGATGGGTTCATGTATCTCATATGATTGGTGAAATGCAGAGGCAATGAGAGTAGGATTGTGAAGGAATCTGACGGGAGAAGTTCCAAAACGGCCTATGCAGGCATATCCCTTTAAATAAAGGACTATTGCATATGGAGAGTGACTTTATATGGAAATGAATTGAAATATAGATTTTCCCTGAGATGGTGCAAAGAGTAACTAAATCTGAGACATTTTCTCCACTTAAGAAAATTGTTAATTAAAATGTACAGAAAGGTTTATGAGATCTACTCAGACAGTAACCTTAGCTCAGTTTATTGCCATTATAAACTATCACATTTAAACTGCTTCCCAGGATTTATGTTTTTCACAATAGGGGCTGAAAATTGGCTATTGATCACAGTATGTTATAATTAAGCTTAGATTTTTTTTGGAAGTACAGTAAGTAACAAAATATGTTCATCTGCAGCATCTTACTCATTGTTCAAAGGAGACACACACTCAACATTTTTGGAACAGCTTCTCCACTTGTGCCATCAGATTTCTGAATAGACAATGAACCCATAAACACTACCATTTTTTCTTTATTTTGCTGTCTTTTTGCACTATAATTTATAGGTTTTTTTTATTATTATGCATTATAATGTACTGCTGCTGTAAAACAACACATTCCACGACATAAGCCAGCCATATTAAACCTGATTCTGGTTCCGTTTCTTTCATCTGAATAGTTGGGGAACAAGCAAAAGATCAGAGTGAATGAGACTGGACAAAGGAAATCAGTGAGAGTTTGGAAAGAAGAAAGACGTCTGATCCCTCAAGACCTGTGCATGACGGTACATTCGATCACATTAACTCCACCGCTGAAAACATTAATGCTGAGTTCTTGTGTACCACAAACCAGTCGAAATTCCAGAAAGTGGGAGCTACCAAGGACCAAAACCATTAAGTTAATTTTCTGGGCATTTTTGGAAGAGGTTAAAAAGAAATGGAGGGAAAATTACTTTTATAATTTATACGCTGTCTTTGACATTTAATAAAATTCATACTGATAGAATTTCATGTTTGGTGTTTAACTCTGTGCTTGACAATCTCTCTATTTTTGCTGATTCACAATTTATTAAACTTTATTTGAAGCAACGAAAACAATAAAGTTAATGGAGTAACACACATAAAAGTTGCTGGTGAATGCAGCAGGCCAGGCAGCATCTCTGGGAAGAGGTACAGTCGACGTTTCGGGCCGAGACCCTTCGTCAGGGGTCTCGGCACGAAAGGTCGACTGTACCTCTTCCTAGAGATGCTGCCTGGCCCACTGCGTTCACCAGCAACTTATATGTGCGTTGCTTGCAATTCCAGCAGCTGCAGATTTCCCCATGTTTGTGAAGTTAATGGAGTAAATAGGGTTCCAAAAGTTGGATTAGTTTTGTTTATATTCATGAAGATAAAAGGGGAAGAGCCAAGTGCATTTTAAATGTAAGATAAATCTTTTGTAAGTCTGAAATCCGCAAAACGAGAGCAGATTGGGGACCAGCGCAATTTGCAGGACTAACTCAGACACAACTTTTACGTGCTTTTACACAACAGTTCAGGGCACCATGAAAATAAACTAGCCAAGCCGCAATACACACAAAATGCTGGAGGAACTCAGCAGGTCAGGCAGCGTCTTTGGAAATGAATAAACAGTCGAAGTTTCAGGCTGAGACCCTTCATCAACTGCATGCACCTGTCAGGTATTTAGATTCAACTCACTTGTTAACTAGCTTCTGGCTGTACTGAGGATTAGAGGAAGACATGGTAGTAGTGTTGCGACTAGTCAGAGGAAAGGGGGTGGGTAGAAGCTGTCGGGGGGAGGGTGAAATCAGGAAGGGAAAGCTGCAAATGGCAAGTTGCAGTTATTTCAGGGCTGGAAGGAATCCTCCAGCTTTTTTTTTGACAATGCAACATGAAATAGTCCCAAAGACCTTGGGCTTTTTTGAGATCTTTCTCTTTAGCAAAGACTGGCTAGGTTGGAAATACGAGTCAAACCTTGTGTTTCTGGAATGCGACATAATCAACACTGGTATTGATGAATGATCTCAGCCCGAAACATTAACTGTTTATTCCTCTACATAGATGCTGCCTGACCTGCTGAGTTCCTCCAGTATTTTGTTTGTGGTGCTCTAGGTTTCCAGCATCTGCAGAATCTCTTGTGTGTATAAAGAAAACCAATTTAGCAATTGTGACCTCTGCTGCTGATGTCTGTTTAAACTAATCCACCTTCTTAGCATAAATTTATCCAGGTGCCCTTTAGAATGAGCTCCATAGAGTCATCGAGCAATACAGCAGAGAAACAGACCCTTCTGCCCATCTGATCCATGCTAAACCATTATTCTGCCTAGTCTCATCTACGTACACTTGGACCATAGACCTCCATACCCTTCCAACCTGTGTAGGAATCTGAATTTCTGGTACATGTTACAATTAACCTCAAATTTACCACTTCCACTGGCAACTTGTTCCACCCACTCTCCACCCTCTGAGTGAAGAAGGTGCCCCTCATATTCCTGTTAATTATGTCAACCTCTACCCTTAAAATATGACTTCTAGTTACAGTTTAATCCAAAGCGAAATAGCCTGCATGCGTTCACCCTATCTACACCCCTCATACTTTTGTATATCTTTAGCAAATTTCCCCTCATTCTCCTATGCTCCCGGTAATAAAGTCCCAAAATATTTAACCTCTAGAGCAGGGATGGCCAACCTATGGCGCATGTGACAAAAGTGGCGTATTGCACCCCAGTGATAATAATAAAAAAGTAAGCCTACTCATGCAAAAAGTATTAACCAAAAACCGATTTGTAGAAAAAAATATCTATAACAGGAATTCAAGTAGCTTAGAGCTAGAAATGGGTCCTACTGAGAATAAACCTCAAATTTAGCAATTATTTTTAGCGATTTTATTATTTCATGCACATCTTTTGGCGAATGTTATCTTCTTTCACATTAGTCTGTTTTCAATTTTTAAAAATGTTCAATGAGTCAAACTAGGAAAGAAGGACTTTTGTTCTGCAGTCATTCCATAACTGTTCAATACACGTTTGATACTTGTTTGATCCTGAGGCGCCAGGCGTCTGCACCAGCGGTGTGTCGCAGGTTTTTGCCAGTCAGTTTACAATCGACACTCGTGCGCCTCGGAGTTGTGCTTTGTTCGTCCTTTGTGAACATTTGCAGTTTTGTACTGCTTCGAAAATTAAGCCTTGTTTTTACATTCAGTTACCCATCACAGTGCAAAAGAAAGGCAGAAAGTGATAGTAGCGTGAATTCAATGAACTGTGGGAAAATGAGTTCTTATTTCTAGCGGGTCCGTCAGGAAAACCGTTGTGCATTGTTTGTGAAAACACTTCCTCACATAATAGAAGACAAAATCTTAATAGACACTATAAAACACAACATCAGACTGAAATAGAAGGAAAACTGAAGCTAGTGCTTAGGTCTGAGTTATGGAAAGAATATGTGATTAAGAAAAAGGAAGAAATCAAAAGAAGACAAATATATATTTGTTAAAAGTCTCATTAAAGTAAGTAATGTTTATCTTGTTTTTATATTAAATCAATATATCATGTAAAAATGCTAAATATGTCTATATTAACATATTTTTACAAGAATTGAATGGAGGTACAAGAGTTGTATGGCACATCTGAACTCATGCGTGAAAAAATTGACACACGAAATGTAAAAGGTTGGCCACCCCTGCTGCAGAGGCACTGCAAGCAAGATTCTGGTGGGCACATGTCTAGATAGGAGCATTTTAATTGCTTTATCATCCAATTTCCACAGTAAAGAAAAATGTCCTTTCCTTACCCTTTCTCATGAAGTTGTGTATGAAAACCCTCATTAACAATGAAGCCTTCCTTAAATGCCACTGCTCCCTTTACAATTATAATAAAAATTTATTAAGTCTCTTTAATACAGAAAAAATACTCAAGGTATTTCACAGAGAGGGGACATAAAATTAGTGGCCATTTTATTTGGTACAGGAGTTACCTAATAAAGAGGCCACAGGGTTTATTTCTGTATGGCCGTGGTCTTCTGCTGCTGTAGCCCATCCACTTCAAGGTTTGACATGTTGTGCGCTCAGAGTTACTCTTCTCCACAACACTGTTGTAACACGTGGTTAGTTGAGTTAGTGTCACCTTCCTGGCGGCTTGAACCAGTCTGGCCATTCTCCTCTGATCTCTCACATTAGCATGGTGTTTTCTCCCACAGAATTGCTGCTCAATGAATTTTTTTTTTTGTTTTTCGCATCATTCCCTGTAAACTCTAGAGACTGTTGTGCGTGAAAATCCCAGGAAATCAGCAGTTTCTGAGATACTCAAACCACCCCATCTGACACCAACAACCATCCCACAATCAAAGTCACTTATATCCCCATTCTCATGTTTGGTCTGGACAACAACTGAACCTCTTGACCATGACTGCATGCTTTTATGCATTGAGTTGCTGCCACATGATTGGCTGATTAGATATGTACATTAGCAAGCTGGCATACAGGAGAACTTACTGCAGTGGCCAATAAGTATATGCATCATATGCAACATCGGTCTGTGGATAATTAAGGGCCTGGAAGCAGTATTCTGGAAAATTGATCCAGAAACATGAATCTGAAACTTACATTGACAACTGTGAAATTAAACTTCAAATATTTAAATCAATACAGGTATTTAGAATCATAAAGCTTGAGTACACTCTACCCAGGAAAAGGTCCCTTCAGACTGCCTGGTCTTCTGCCTAGACCTATCTACCTGCACCCAGACCACAGTCCTCTGTACCTCTCCCATCCATGTACCAATTCAAACTTATCTTAAGTGTTACTATTGAACCCTTGTCCACTACTTCCACTATATCACCAAGCTCGCACCACCCTCAGATTAAGACCATGAGGCAGAGGAGTACAATTAGGTCATTTGGCCCATTGAATCTGCTCTACTATTCCATCATGAATGATTTGTTAACTTTTTCAATGCCATTCCTCTGCCTTTGATGCCGTTACTAATGAAGAATCTATCAACCTCTGCTTTAAATATACCCAGTGACAGTCTCTACAGCCGTTTCACCACTCTCTAGATAAAGAAATACCTCCTCATCTCTGTACTGAGCAAATGAGCATTGGCAAGTTTGCGGTGCTGGAAGCTCATGGCAGGGAGAGTTTTCTTCCTTCTACTGTCTGCGTGAGATGTTGGGACTTTCGAGAGACTTTGAGACATTTTTTACCGCACACGTTGTCCATTCTTCTATCAAATTACGATATTGCTTGCACTGTTGTAACTATATGTTATAATTATGTGGTTCTTGTCAGTTCTTCAGTCTTGGTCTGTCTTGTGTTTCTGTGATATCACACTGGAGGAACATTGTATCATTTCTTAATGCATGCATTACTAAATGACAATAAAAGAGGACTGCGTGTCCTCATAATCTAATCTAATCTAATGTCCTTGTATTCTGATGCTGTGCTCTTTGGTCCTAGACTCCCCCACTAAAAGATACATCCTCTCCATGTCCACTCTCTTTAGGTCTTTCAGTATTTGATAAGTTTCAATGAGATCCTCCTTCTGTGTACAAGTCCGGAGCCATCAAACACTAAGGTGTTAACTCTTTAATTCCAGGGATATTTCTTGTGAACCTCCTCTGGACCCTCTCCAATGCCAGCACATCATATCTTGGATATGAGGCCTCAAACTGCTCACCATACTCCATGTGGTCTGATCAATGCCATATAAAGTCTTTGCATTATATCATTGATCCTAGTCCTCTCAAAATAAATGCTAGCATTGGATTCGACTTCCTTAGCATCAGTTTAACCTGGGAATCCTACATGAGGTCTCTTTCCACCTGTGATTTATGAATTTGCTCCCCATTTAAATAATAGTCCATGCCTTTATTCTTTCTATCAAAGTACAGGACATAAAGTACATAAAAATTTCACTTAAAATTTCATCAATCATCTTTAACTAATGACCTCTAGTTCTAGTCTCATCCAACCCAAGGGGAAAAAGTAAATGCTTACAGGCTTGTATATCCTGAAACTCAGTCAGCTCCATCATGGGCACTAGCCTCCCCAGTATCCGGGGCATCTTCAAAGAGTGATGTCTCAAAAAGGTGGCATCCATCATTAAGGACCCCCACCACCCAGGACATGCCCTCTTCTCATTACTACCATCAGGGAGGAGGTACAGGAACCTGAAGGCCCACACTCAAGGTTCAGGAATAGCTCCTTCCCCTCTGCCATCCGATTTCTGAATGGACATTGAACCCATGAACACTACCTCACTACTCATTTTTTCCTCATTTCGTATTACTTCTTTAATTTAATATAATTTGGTTTCTTTGATCAACAAAAAAAGTGAAAACAGATCTCTGCAAAGCAATTAATTATTTTGTATTTTATATTTGCAATTAATTTAGATCACTTTGTAGAGACCTGTTTTCACTTTGACATGCAAGGGTCTTTTTCTGTTGATCAGTGTCAAAAAAAAGCCAAATTAAATCCCCCACTGTGATTCAATGTTGTAAAACAATAAAACACGAAAACTTCCAAGGGATTGAATACTTGGAAGGCACTGTACACACACACACACACACACACACACACACACACACACACATATATACACTTCTTACAATCATTTATTGTTTTTATTATTGTGTGTTGCAATGAACTGCTGCCACATAACAACAAATTTCATGACATATGCCAGTAATATTAAAACTTATTCTGATTCTGCAGTTAGTTTCCTTGAAGAAAAGCAATCTTTTATAACTTCTTCTTTAAGAGTTGTAAGTTCTGTTTGTCCATTGTCTAGATGAAAGAGAAGAGGTTTTGTGAGACCAAAGAGGGTGGCTCCTTGAGATTGCCGACAGAACAGCAGTCGAGTGAGGAAAAAGAGTGAATGTAACTGCAAAATTTATGGGTGATGGTGGTGAGAAACCACATGGGAAAGTCAAGAAAGGTTTTGGAAAACTGCAAGACAGCTTGTATGAGACAAATAAGAGCCACAAGATTAACTAATCAAAACTATGGTAAGTGATGCACAAAAATGCTGGCGGAACTCTGCAAGTCAGGCAGCATCCATGGAGAGGAATGAAGTGTTGACATTTCAGAATGAAACCCTCCATCAGGACTGGAAAGGAAAGGGGGGGCGAATCCAATATACATCAGTGGAGGAGGGAAAGGACAGCAAGCCAGCAGGTGATAGGTGAGGCCAGGTGAGGGGGAAGGTGAATGGATCAGGAAGGGGGTGAAGTAAGAAGCTGGGAAGTGACGGGTGGAAAAAGGTAAAGGGCAAGACAGGAAGGAATCATAGGAGAAGAAAGTGAACCATGGGAGGAATGAAAGAAGGAAGGGCACCAGAGGGTGGTGATGGGCAGGTGAGGAGGGAATAAATGGGTAGTGGGAAACCAGAATAGGAAATGGAAAAAGAGTGAAGGGGACAACCACAGATTTGGCAGCACAGTAGATACAGCAATTGCACTTGTGAATATGGACGTGTCAGCTAATTATTATTTAATTGCGATAGTATTTAACTCCATATTTGTCGTAGTAGTGCTTGTCGAGACTTGGACAGAGCAACGCTTTGCTGCCTGTTTGCATTTGGCCTTGCCTGAGAAATTGGACTGTTGAGTCAACTGACTCTGAAGACTAGCGGTATTCGTTTAATATTTAAGTGTTCTTTTCAACCTCAGTGTAAGCTTCATTTCCCATTTGAGAGTTTTAGTTAACAGCCCTGTTTGACCTAGCGTTTATTGTTTTATTTTTCCCCTTAACGCCGTTCGCATTAAAGTCTGTGAACTATCGACCTGCTTCAGTGCCTCTCACTCCGCACTTGGGCCATATCCGAACCTGGTGACAGGGAGGGGTTGAAGTTACCAGAAGTTAGAGAAATTGATATTCATGCCGTCAGGTTGGAGGCTACCTAGATGGAATCTGAGGTGTTGCTCCTGCAACCTGAGTGTGGCCTTGTCATGGTAGTAGAAGAGACCGCGGACAGACATGTGGGAAGGAAGAGTCAAATTGAAATGGCCACCAGGAAATTCCCCCTTTTGTAACGGATGGAGTCAAAGTGTTGCCATGTGATACTGTATATACTACAACACAATATGGTCCTACAAATTGTCCCATGATTAGATTAACGTTAAATTGGGTTTGATCGGGGCTTCTGGGCGGTTTTCCTTGAAGGGCTGTAAGGACCGCACTGTATTTCTAAATTAAGAAAATGAATAAAATTAAAAACCCACATGGCCATGGGGAAAATGTGCAGACTCCTTACAGACAGTGGCAGGATCTGAACCAGGGTCACTGGCACTGTAATAGCATTATGCTAACTACACGCTACCATGCCACCATGGTTGTGAGAGGGATTTGTGTTGGTGTTTGGAGAAGAGGACGGTAGTATATGATGCAGAGTTGATTGGAGACATAAGCCTAGTTTCTCAATGATTTCCTAACCAAAATGGTTTTACACAGGCTTGTGTCATTGACAGCTCCGTTGACGGCCCAATGGACCTGTGATTGGGATGGGATAACAACTACAACACCATCAGGACCCCAGCTTGCAAGAGAAAGGGAATCACGTTGTTTGCTTCAGCTGCAGGCTCTGGGCACCTCCTTACAGGAAAGATATCAATATGATTCATCTCCCGGAGCTTAAGCCTGGAATTTGTTGTTGCATTATCGATGGAATCTGATAGGAGAGGAGAGTGGATCATGAAAGAAAGAGAAAGAGGAGGTAAGCAGGTGAGAAGAAGAGAAGGCATAGATGACTAGCCAAAAGTTGATCAGCTATCTGAAAGCTGAAGCACAAAGACCGAAGCCTACAGTCTTGAGTTGGAGGACTGTCTGTGTGTGTGGGTGGGAGGGAGGAAAGGGACATTTTGCTGTTGTTGTTTTGTTACTTGTTGTGTTCTATGTTCTTCTGCCGAGCACTGTGGGATTGCTATGTTGATGCTGGAATGTGTGGCAACACTAGGTTGTGTTGGTTGTTGATGCAAATGATGCATTTTACTGTATGTTTTGATGTACATGTGGTAATCTGAATGAGATTGAAAGAGTTCAGAGAAAACTTACAAGAATGTTGCCTGGTCTTGAGGCCCTCAATTATAGGGAAAGGTTCAATAGGTTAAGACTTTATTCCCTGGAGCGTAGGAGAATGAGTGGAGATTTGATAGAAGTGTACAAAATTATGAGGAGTTTGGTTAAGGTAAATGCAAACAGACCTTTTTCCACTGAGCTTGGGTGAGACTAGAACTAGAGGTCATAGGTTTAGGGTGAAAGGTGAAATATTTAGGGGGAACTTGGGGGCGTGCAAAATCTTCTACACTCAGAACGTGTGGAACCAGCTGCCAGCAGAAGTGGTAGATGTGGGTTTGGATAAGTAGTTTGGATAAGAACACTGATGGGAGAGGAATAGAGGGCTATGGTCCAGGATTGATCAACTAGGCAGAATAGCTGTTCGGCATGGACTAGAAGGACCTGTCTGTGGTTGTAGTGCTATATGACTCTATGACTCCTGAGCATACTGTAGCCAGGCAGTACAAGGGTTAACAGTGGGGTAGCGGCAAGCTATCCATCATTTTCATCACCTTCTTCCTAATTCCATTATCACACTGCCCAATCCCCACCACCCCTTTTAGGATTCTCTTGATTTCCATCCCATCATTACCTCAGTCCTTGACTTCGAGAGATACAAGGCAATATTGTAAAATTAGAGCAGGTCTTCCAGAAGACAAAACAAAGGCAGAACACACTAATGAAGTTGCAGGAAGGGAACTGAAATTTCTGATCTGATGGTTTTATACTGAAAAGGCTGTAACAAACCAATATGAAAACTAGGAAGTCACACAGTCCAGCCCTATGCAGCACTGAACTGGTTAACCTTAACAAGACAGCATGAGATGACATTTAGGCTCAGTCGATAGAGCTGAACACAATCAGAGAGTGTGTGTATGGGTGCTTCTGTGCATCATTGTGTGTTTTTTTGCTCACGCGTTCTTTACTCTGTGTGTGTGTGTGTGTGTGTGTGTGTGTGTGTGTGTGTGTGTGTGTGTGTGTGTGGACAAGATTCAAGTGATTGTAAGTTTCGATGCAATTATGATGTCACAATATCCTCTCAGTTCCCAATGATGATTTAGTTTCATTTGTGCAGGATGACCATTTGGTTCGGACAGTGAAGGGTGCTCAGCACTTATGAAAGCAGAACCGAGTGTTGGCTTCATCAGTCGACAAGAGGGAAAACCATCACATTTTTCATTTCTTGTGACTGATATTGACGTTTCCTCCTCAGATAGAAATTTGTCAAAAAAGCATCACTGAAACAGAAGAAAATTGCGCTCGCAGTAAGCAGGCAACAGTGAGCCATTTTCTCCTTTACATAACAGAGGGAGAAAGCAGGAGCTTTCAGTTCTCTCCATACCATCTGGCAGTCCTAGTTCTCTCCCGGGTTTCGGTGGGCTCTGTTCCCTGACAAGCCAAGGGTTCTGATAACAAGGAAAGGAGAAAATCCATGTCGGGAATTGTGGGGAGCAGACGTAGGCTCCTAGAGACCCTAGCAGATGCAGACAACAATCAATAAAATCAATAGATAATGTTCGCTGCCTGTAAAATGGTTAAAGAGGTTGCTGTCAAGTGACCATATGATAGATGGGCAGTGGGCACTCGGACTGCATAAAGGTCAGAGGTGGCTATCACCTTGAGATGTAATCTGCAGCTGCCCTCTACGACAGGATACTGATTATGACCCTAAAAGTGCCTTTGTCAGCCTTCTGTTGCTTCACAAAGAAGTTGCCCGGTGTCCTTTTTAAAATGGCAGTTTTTCTTCTGAAGGCCTGCATGGGTCAGTAATTCACTACAGTTTTCAAGAGGGAAAAAAAATCGGAAAGAATGTCCACATACTGGTTCCTTTTCACGCTGTAACAGCACTGAGCAGGCTCAAAGCAGTGGGCGACGCCATGTGTTGGAACATCTTTCGGAAGCAATGTTCCTTCACCTCAGCTTTCCAGATTTGAATGCTGCCCCCAACGGAGAAGGTCAAATGTCAACTGCCTCATGAACAGTGGATGACTGCACAGCACAGAAGCACATAAAGTTGTCGCTAATTTGGCAACCTTGCTCTTTGAGACTTAAAGGGTGAAAGTGACAAGGTGGTGAAGCAGGACATTTAGTTCAAGATGGAGAATGTAGAGGGAGGCTTCAGAGTTGCTGAACTCTGGCCCCCTGTGACCTATGGGCACTTGCTTGTATATCTGAGCACCAGCAGTGTTATCTGCCATATTTCAGTGCTGTTGAACCCAAGCAAGTAAACCATTGCCTAGAAAGAGATCACGTTCTTATCATCCCTAGTTTTGTATCTATAATCAATTAGGTACAGGAGGTGGATACAGAGAGCATTTCTGTATGTCGGTCATCTTCTGCTGCTGTAGCCTATCCACTTCAAAGTTCAATATGTTCTGCATCCAGAATGCTTTTCTGCTCACCACTCTTATAACCATAGACCACAAGATATAGGAGTAGAATTAAGCCATTTAGCCAATCGAGTCTGCTCCGCCATTTCATCGTGGCTGATCAAATTTTCCTCTCAGCCTCAATCTCCGGCCTATATTTATTAATAACATAATTTTTGGTGTAGGGAATCACATGGCTGACAACATCAATGAACGAAACATGGGGAACATTATTTCATGTGTAGATGAAAGCTGATAACTAAACAGCTGTAATTGTTTAAATGGATGGGCAGAAGCTGTAATGAGGAGTGTTTGATGGCTGTGGGCCTGTAATCGTTGGAGTTTAGAAGAATGAAGGGGGATCTCATTGAAACCTATTGATATTGAACGGTCTAGAGTGGATGTGGAGAGGATGTTTCCTATAGTGGAGGAACATAGGACTAGACAGTACGGACTTGGATAGAGGGACATCCATTTAGAACGGAGATGGGGAGGAATTTCTTCAGCCAGAAGGTGGTGAATCTGTGGAATTCATTACCACAGGTGGCTGTGGAGGCCAAGTTATTGGATATGTTTAAAGTGGAAGGTGATAGTTTCTTGATTAGTAAGGGAGTGAAAGGTTGTCCTAGCTTACGGAGAGAAGGCAGGAGAATGGGGTTGAGAGGGGTAACAAATCTGTCATGATGGGATTGCAGAACAGTCCGAATGGGTCACACAGTCTGTGCAGCTTCACAGCCGTGTGTCAGACTTGGCTATAAGCAGCACTGGGGCCCCACAGGAGACTGTATTGCTCCCTTCCTGTTTACCCTGTTTTGTAGCCTGGGGAACAATACACATGCAGGACAACAAATACTTTTTCCGATCTTAAATTCCTCTATCTGTTTTAGACTATTCTAGTAGGCCAATTAAGGAACTTGGCAATCACGCTATCCAGCACTGATCAATTTACTTTGATATCAATTTAAATGGATGTTATCAAATATTATTCACCTTTCCTCACCAAACCTGGGAAAAGCATTCGAACGTCGTCCTTTCTTGAACATGGCAACTTTTCGTTCTACTCCACCTATGCAAAATGACATCACCGTTTTCTCTTAAAGGCACAGGCAGCTATTTTAGCATTACCAAGGTGAATACATAAGTGCACTTTAACAATAAAAAAATGATATTCAACAGTCACCTGGTTACACCTGTATAGCTTGGATTTTAGATACAACACTGAGTCATGTCTTCTGGAGAAATTCTCTGATGACTCTGCAATAGATGGGCATATAAAGGGAAGATGGGAGGACGAATACCGGGCTCTGGTGGAGGACTTTGTCAAATAGTGCAAGCTGAATCATCTGCAGTTCAACATCAGTATGACAAAGGATGGACTTCAGGAAGAGTAAGCGTGGACTGCCCCCTGTTACTATTGATGGTGAGTATCTCCAAGTACCTGGTGGTGCACCTGGATGACAGACATGAGTGGAGCACCAACACAGAAGCTGCGTACACGAAGGGCCAGAGTTGCCTCTACTTCCTGAGGAGACTAAGGAAGTATGCAGGCTTCTCCATCACATGTTCTACCAATTTGTTGTCACCAGTACAACCTTCTATGCGGTGGTGTGCTGGGGTAATGGCATCAACAAACCAAAATCTTCCAAATCACTGGTTAGGCTAACTAGCCTATAAATTACTTTCTTCTGCTTCCTTCTTTTCTTAAAGAGTGGAGTGACATTTGCAATTTTCCAACCTTCCAGAACTATTCCAAAATCTAGTGATTCTTGAAAAATCATTAGTCATGCCTCCACAATCTCTTCAGCTAACTTCAGAGCCCAGGGGTGTAGTCCATCTGGTCCAGGTAACTTATCTAACTTCAGTCTTTTCAAATTCCCAAGCACCTTCTCCTTAGCAATAGCGATTACACTCACTTCTGCTGCCCGACATTCTCAAACTTCTGGGAAATAGTTAGTGTCTTGCACAGTGAAGGCTGATGAAAAATGCTTGTTAAGTTCACCCGCCATTTCTTTGTCCCTCATTACTACCTCTCCAGTGTCGTTTTCCGGCTGGCCAATATTCACTCTCACCTCTCTTTCACTGTTTATATATATGAAAACATTTTTGGTATCCTCTTTGATGTTGCTTACTGTCATATTTCATCTTTTCTCTCCTTCTGGCTTTTTAGTTGCTTTCTGTTAGTTTTTAGGAGCTTTCCAATCATCTAACATCCCACTAATTTTTGTTATATTATTTGCCCTCTCTTTTGCTTTTATGTCGTCTTTAACTTCCCTGTCAGCCACAGCTGCCTCTTCCTCCCTTTAGAATACTTCTTCATCTTTGGGATGTATCTACACTGCGCCTTCTGAATTTCCCCAGAAACTCCAGCCATTGCTAGTGTCCCCTTCTAATCAACTTTGGCCAGATTTTTTCTCATGCCTCTGTAATTCCCTTTCCTTCACAGTAATACTGATAACATATGAATTTATCTTCTCCCTCTCAAGCTGCAGCGTGAATTCTATCATATTATGATCACTGTCTTCTCAGGGTTCCTTTACCTTAAGCTTTCTAATCAAATCTGGTTCATTTCGCAACACCCCATTGAGAATTGCCTTTCCCTTAGTAGGTTCAATCACAAGCTGCTCTAAAAAGTCATCTTGTAGCCACTCTACAAATTCCCTCTCTCAGGATCCAGCAACTAACAAATTTTCCTAAGTTACCTACATATTAAAACCTCCCATGACTACCATTGCCCCTATTACATGCTTTTTCTATTTCCCATTTGAAATTATATCCCACATCCCTTCTACTGTTCAGGGGCCAGTATATAACTCCTTTTTACCTTTGCAGTTTCTTAACTCTACACACAAGGATTCTACATGTTCTGATCCTATGTCACCTCTTTCTAAGGATTTAATTTCATTGTTTACCAACAGAAACACCCCACTCCCTTTACCTACCTGCCTGTTCTTTCAATACATCATCTCAAATCTGAAACCCTGCCTACTGCACCACTCTCAGCCATTCATTCTTCTGTACTATCACCCTATTCCTACCCTTCCTAGCCCATAGTTCCAGAGATTGGTACTTTGTAGGTCTTGCTTTTCGGTCTTTCCTAACTCCCCATACTGACTGTGGAGTCCCTCTTCCCCCTTTCTACATAGGTCATTGGTGCCGATGTTCACTACGACCTCTAGCTGATTACTCTCCCTCTTAGGAATCTTCTGCAACCACTCAGAGACATCCTAGACCCTAGCACTTGGGAAGAAACACGCCATCTTGGTGTCTTTTTTGCAACCACTGAATCAACTGTCCATCTCCCTAACTCTCTAGTCTCCTATCACTATCACTCTGCCTGACTTTGCCCTTCCCTGTTGAGCCTCAGGGCCAGCCACAGTGCCACTTCCAGTACCAAAATGAGTGTTGGGGTGGTGCAGGAACTTGGCTCCAGGGCTGAAGCGTTGTTGGCTGAACCCCAGTAAAAACTATCAGTAAGGGCAGGACTTCTGCACTTGAAAGGGAGTTTCAAATTTCATCAGGAAAATCTAAACCGTTGGCATGGCTTCCATAAGACCATGAAATATAGAAGCAGAATTAGGCAATTCACCCCTTCGAGTCTCCACTGCAATTCCATCATAGCTGATTTATTATCCCTCTCAAACCCATTCATCCACTTCTCCTCATAATCTTTGATGCCCTTACTAATCAAGAACTGATCTTTAGAGGGCTAGTCGTGATTAGAGGACCAATCCTGCCCCTCCTGCAACCAAGAATCGCTAATTGCCACAATATCATAATTCCACATGCTGATCCATTCTCTAAGCTCATCTGCCTTACCTACAATACTCCTTGCATTGAAATAGATGCAATTCTGAACGTTAGTCCCACCATGCTCACCCTCTCATTCATTGTATGTTCAACCTCTTGTCTGCAGTTTTTTATTGATTCTATTGCATTTCTTTGTTTTACTGTGAATGCCTGCAAGAAAATGAATCTCAGGGTAGTATATGGTGACCTATATATACTTTGATTATAAATTTACTTTGAGCTTTGAACATTAAACTTTCCCCAGACCCACTCCACTAGCTGTCTTGGCACTCTGATTCACATCCCCCTGCAACTCTAGTTTAAACCCCCTGGAACAGTACCAGCAGAAATTCCTCCAAGAGTATTGCTGCCCTTCCAGTTCAGGTGGAAACCGTTCTGTTTGTACAGGTCCCACCTTCCCTGGATAGGTTCTGTGTGGGTGCTACACACACAGAATGCTGGAGGAACTCAGCAGGTCAGGCAGCATCTATGGAAATGTATAAACAGTCGATGTTCCAGGCCAAGACCCTTCACCAGGACTGGAAAGGAAAGAGGTAAGACACCATAATAAGAAGGTGGGGGGAGGGGGGCTGGAAGGAGTATAAGCTGGAAGATGATCGATGAAGCCTAGCCCATTCCGTCATGTCGGTCCATGGCCTCCTCTCCTGCAATGATGAAGTCGCTTTCAGGTCGGAGGAGCAACACCCTATATTTCGTCTAGATAGCCTTTGACCTGATGGTATGAACATTGACTTCTCCAACATCCAGTAATTTTTCCCCACTCTCCTTTCCCTCTCCTTCATTTCTCCACTCTGCACCCCCTGTATCTTTTCTCCTCAATTGTCCACCACCTCTCCCTGGTGCTCCTCCTCCTCTTCTTTCTCCTGTGCTCTCCTCTCATCTCCTGTCATATTCATTCTTCTCCATCTTTTCCACCTATCACCTCCTGCCTTCCTATTTCATCCACCCTCCCCCACCTACCAAGCTTCACCTATCACCTTCTAGCTTGTGTACACAGTCTCAGAATAGAAGAATAATTCTTCAGAACAAAGATGAGGAAGCGCTTATTTAGGCACAGGATATTGAATCTGTGGAATTCATTGCCACAGACAGCCATGGAGCCAAGTCATTGGGTATATTTAAAGCGGAGTTTGACAGTTTCTTGATTAGTAAGGATATCAGAGGTTACAGGGAGAAGGCAGAAAAATGGGGTTGAAAAGGATAATAAATCAGCCATGATGGAATGGCAGAGCAATCTCAATGGGCCAAATGGCCCAATTCTTCTCCTATGTTTTATGGTCTTATGGTCTAAATCTTTCTGAGGCCTTTAGACTATTTTACATCTTTGAATATTTTAATGGCAAATCATAAATGTTATATTAAAAATTGAAAAGCTTTCATGCAATCAACTGATTTTGCTTGAACACGCTGTGCCTAATGTGCATAAATAATAGCTTGATAGCTTCAAGTTTAATGGTTAAAGAGGGACTTAGCAAAGGAACATAATGTAAGTTCTGTACGTGCTGAGATGATGTACTCCGTCAAGTATAGTTCAAGGACCTGCTGTTCACAATTCAGCACCGACTTGCTCCTGTGAGGAAATAGAAAGACAACCATAGCAAGTTTGGGAACACTGAATGATTGTAATTCAGTCAAAACAAAAAAAGGAATCATATTTAATCCCTGCAGCGTAGGAGAATGAGGGAGATTCGATAAAGATGTACAAAATTATGAGGGGTATAGATAGGGTAAATGTAAGCAGGTTTTTTCCACTGAGGTTGGGTGACACTACAGTCAGAGGACATGGATGAAGAGTGAAAGGTGAAATGTTTAATGGGAACGTGAGGGGAGAATTCTTCACTCAGAAGCGGTGAGGGTGTGGAACGGACTGCCAGTGGATGTGGTGGACGTGGGTTTGATTTCAACAGTTACGAGAAATTTGGATTGGTACGTAGATGGGAGAGGGATCCAAATACAGCTTGATGGGACTAGGCAGACTACTAGTTCAGTATGGACTAGATGGACTGAAGGACCTGTTTCTGTGCTGTAGTGTTTTATGACTATGACCCTATGTAAGGTTTAGGAAGTTGAAATTGATAGGGCTTTTGAGGAATATAAAGGAAGCAGGAAAGACCAGGGAATCAGGAGGAATAAAACAGGCGTTGAGCTAACCCATGGACTCTACCTTGCTATTTTTTGCTTCCTTTTTGCACTACTTGTTGCATTATTTTTATATATATATTTCTTATTGTAATTTATAGTTTCTTATATGCTGCATTGTTCTGCTGTTGCAAAGCAACAAATTTCATGACATTTGCCAGCTGGGCATGGCACGGTACCGTAGTGATTAGCACAACACTTTATATCACAGGCGACCCAGGTTCAATTCCTGCCACTGCCTGTCAGGAGTTTGTACGTTCTCCCCGTGACTGGTCGGTAAGTTAATAGGTCATTGTAAATTGTCCCGTGATTAAATAAGAGAATGAATGAATGAATAAATAAATAGATTGATAAATAATTCAATAAATAAATAAATAAATATCAAACCTGATTCTGTCTCTGTAGTGTCCTCATACAGTAGAATTAAGGAGTATCCCAATGCATTTTATACATACACGAGGGTATCTTGATCACTCAAGGACAAAGGTGGGACAACATGTTTGGAGCCCAGGGAAGTGGGTGAGATACTAAGTGAATACTTTGCATCCGTATTCACCTTGGAGAAGGATATGAAGGATAGTGGGTTCAGGCACGGGTAGGACACTATTCTAGTTCTTGTGAATATTAATAAGGTGGAGATCTTCTAGGTCTTAAACAATCTGAAGGTGGGTAAGTCCCCCAGGGCCTGGTGGAACTTATTGAGAGAGGCTAGAGAGAAAGAAAGATTAGCTTTGTTTGTCACATGTGCATCGAAACACACCTTAGTGGTAGGGAAATTGCTGAAGATTATTCTTAGGGATAGAATTTACTCACCTTTGGAAAAACATATATTTATTAATGATAGTCATCATGGCTTTGTGCTGAGGAGATCTCATCTTTCAAATTTGACTGAGTTGTTTGAGGAGGTGACAAAGCTGATTGATAAGGATTGGGCAGTGGATGTAGTCATCCTGGGCTTCACTACAACATTTGACAAGGTCCCTCATGGTTGGCTGAACCAGAAGATTAAGTCACATGAAATCCATGAAAACTTTGTAGATTGCAATAAAAATTGATTTGGCCATTGAAGACAGGGGGTCATGGTGGAAAGGTGATATTCTGACAGTCTGTCTGTAACCTGTGGTGTTCTCCAGGCACAAGTGCTGGGAACCCTATAGTTTGTAAATGATTTGGACGAAAATGTGCACATGCAGGTTATTAAGTTTGCAGATGACACAAAAATTTGCCAAGTTTCAGATACTGAGGAAGGATATGAAATATTAAAGCAAGATACAGATCAGTTGGAAGTCTGGGTGGCGAAATGGCAGGTGGACCTTAGGTTCTTGATTAGCCAGGGCATCAAAGGGTATGGAGTGAAAGCAGGGGAGTGGGGATGACCGGATGAAGTGGATCAACCCATGATTGAATGGCAGAGCAGACTCAATGGGCCGAATGGCCTACTTCTGTTCCTATATCTTATGGTCTAATAGTCTTATGGGAGGACAAAACTGTGTAACAAATGGCAGGATCGGAAGCAACACTGATATACAGAGAGAGATCCTGGGGTCTACGTCAATAGCTCTCTGAAAGTGGCAACACAAGTAGAAAGGGTGGTAAAGAATTGTCCAGTTGCCTTTATCAGTCTGGTCACTGAGTATCTGACGCCTCCTGTTGGTCGGAATTGACCATGGATGTTGCATGGTAACTGGCACAAGCCAGGGTAGTACAATAAGGAGAGCAAGCTGTTGCCCAAGCAGCAGGTTCCCCCTCTCCATGTAGCTGATGAATCCAAAGCAACAGCAGAGATGGATACAGTTTGGCACAAGTAGCGTCGCAGGATGTCCCAGTTGGTGTTGAACTCAATATAGGACTTTCTTAGGGACTCCAGCTCTGGAACTTTTTCTGAATTTATTCCCGAAGCTTTTCCCACGAGTGGATATAGCTGCAAGGCTGTGGAAGTTAGATATCAGCATCTTCCTTCTCCTCGGTGAGCTGCCAATCATGGCTGACAAGCCCCATCTGCCTCAAGCATTTGTTTTAAGGTGCTAGTAACCTGCCTCTGCCCCTTCTCCTGTCAGAAGAATCAGTTCTGCCGGGCTTAGTAGCTAAGCCACACATAATCATAGAGAAGTAAAGCATAAAAACAGACCCTTTGGCCTATCTAGACCATGCCAAAACATTTAATCTGCCTACTCCCACCGACCTGCACCAGGATCATAGCCCTCCCAATCCTGACTATCCATGTACCTATCCAAACTTCTCTTAAACATTGAGATCGAGCTTGCATGCACCACTTAAGCTGACAGCTCATTCCACACTCTCACGACCCACTGAGTGAAGAAGTTTCCCCTCATGTTTGCCTTAAACTTTTCACCTTTCACCCATAATCCATGACTTCTAGTTGTTGTCATGGTCTGGTCCGTGATGTCCGCATTCCGGTTTGCGGTCCGGTCCATCGATTCCTTATTCCGAGTTTTCCTATTTTTCCTCGTTCCATTGGGTGCCTTAATTGAGGCACCTGATTCTAGTTCTGCGGTGGCACATAAATACCTCTCAAACAAAGGGGTCCTGGCTTGACTGTTCTGTTCCCTTCCCCTTCCTTCTGAAGCCTTGTCTGCATCCCTGTCAAGTTCAACTGCTGGAGTGAGACTGGAGCCTTGCCATGCCAAGATAAGGAACTATCTCTTTGTGTCCCTGTGTTTAGTATCTGTGTCAAAGAAGAGTCCTAGTCCTAGGTCCTGTTCCCAGGGAGGGGTCTGGGCTCTGTGTTCTGTGTTCCAAGTTTCAGGTGCTGTGTTCCAGTCTTGCCTAAGGCAAGGTTTTGTGTTCTTGTCCAGTCCAAGGAGGATTCCTGGCTCCATACTCAAGAGCCTAACCAAGCTGAGTCCAAGATCTGAGCAAAACCTAGCCCTGGAGTATGAGCCTGAGTCAAGACCCAGGTTCTTGGTCCCTGTCCAGTCTCTGGCTTGGAGCCCTAGCCCAGGCTCCTTGTTCTAAGTTCCTTGTCCTGGTCCTGCTTTCCTAGTCTTAGTCCTAGCCCAGGCCTGGTGTCTTTATCTCATCCAGGGCCTGTGTCTGTGTCCAGCTGCACTTCTTTCTGCTATGTTTTGCTCTCTTCCAGATTTCATCTGATCAATCCTTGCTTCCCGACTTCCCTAGCATTCTTACTTTCATAGTCCAGTTCCTAGTACTTCAGTGTCTGCGTCTTGCATTTGGGTCTGCTCCCAATGCCCCCTTATGACAGTTGTAGTCCCACCGAACCTCAGTGGGGAAAAAATCCTGCTGCCATTTACCCTGTCTTTACTCTTCATAATTTTGTATACCTCTTCCAAATCTCCCCTCAATCTTATATGTTCCAAGGAATAAAGTCCTAACCTACTCAATCTTTCCTTATAACTCAGGTCCTCCAGACCCAGCAACATCCTTGTAAATTTTCTTTGTAGTCTTTCAACCTTGTTTATATCTTTGACCAAAACTACATACAATACTTCAAATTAGGCCTCACCAACATCTTATACAACTTCAACATAATATTTCATCTCCTGTATTCAATGTATTGATTTATGAAGGCCAATGTGCCCAAAGCTTTCTTTATGACCCTATCTACCTGTGATGCCATTTTCAATGAATTTTGTACCTATATTCCTAGCTACTTTTGTTCTACCACACTCCTCAGTGCCCTACCATTCACTGTGAAAGAATTGCCCTGCCTGGCCCTTCTGAAATGCAACACTTATCCACATTAAATTTGATCTGCCATTTTTCAGCCCATTTTCCCAGCTAGTCCAGATCCTGCTGCAAACTCTGATAGTCTTCCTCACTGTCCATCATAACCCCAATCTTGGTTTCATCCACAAATTTGCTAATCAAGTTAATTGTTATTATCCAGATCTCTGATTATAGATGACAAACAACAGCAGATCCAGCACTGATCCCTGTGGCACACCACTAGTGACAGGCCTCCAGTCAGACCTACTATCACTCTCTGACTTCTCCCACAAAGCCAATTTACTACCTCATTTTGAATTTTGAGCAATTGAACCTTCCTGACCAACCTCTCATGTGGAACCTTGTCAAACAACTTGCTTCAATCCATGTAGATAACATTTACTGCTTTGCCTTCATCCACTTTCCTGGTACTTCCTTAAAAAAACACTATAAGATTGGTTAGACATGATCTACCACACACAAAGCCATGCTGACTATCTTTAATCAGTCCATGTCTATCTAAATACTTATATATCTGGTCTTTTAGGATACCCTCTAATAACTTTCTCACAACTTGCGTCAGACTCACTGACCTATAATTTCCTGGTTAATGTTTAGAGTCTTTCTTGAACAGCAGAACAACATTGGCTATCTTCCAGTCCTCTGGAACAGGAGCCGCACTTCATTATCAGAGGAAGTTCATCCCTCCACACTCCACCCTTCTGGCAATGCCAACCTTAAGGAACCAGAAACTCATCAGAATTAAGTTTAACACCTAAGAAGCTTTCTTTCAAAGGGAAGTTTCTTCCTTAAATCTAAGTTTATTAAAGTTATAAATAAATCAGTAAGTGCTTGAAGATTGTCAGATCCTTCGATCTGTAACATTAGGTAGTGGGACTCCAGACTATAACAACCTTAGGGAACCGCACTGAGTATAAAAGTTGATAAATCATGTTGCAGTTATATTGAAGTTTCTTTAGGTAACATTTGGAGTGTTGTCTGGTTCAGTTGTGTGCATTACAATAAGAATGCGGAAGTTTTGGAGTGGTGTGGAAGAGGTTCACCAGGATGATGCTTGTATTAGAGAATATTAACTATGAGGATAGGTTGGACAATTTTGGTTTGTTCTCTTGAGCATCGGAGACTGAGGTGGGATGTCAAAGATTGGATTTTTACACAGTGATAAAGCGCATGGAACACATTCCTAGGGAAGGTGGTAGAGGCAGATACATTAGAGATATTTAAGAGACTCTTAGGCACATGGATGAAAGAGAAATGGAGGGCTATGTGGGAGGGAAGAGTTAGATTGATCTTCGAGTAGTTTAAAAGGTTGGCACAACATTATGGGCCAAAAGGCCTGTGCTGTTCTTTGTTAAGGAGGCTCACTCCGATTTAAGCCTAATATTTCATGAATTATATTACAATGTGCTCATCATTAGATGCGAGATACTCTCTGCCATAAACCTCCAGGCACCAACAACTGTTGATGCATTGGAAGCACCCGACCACAGCCGACACTGAGTCCGTATGAAAGCCTCGAGCCTCCGACCAGCCCTTCGACACCGAGCACCATCTCTGCTGAGCACCTTGACCCCGTCCCGGCCACCGAGCAACAAGCAAAGCTAAGGATTCAGGGCCTTCCCCTGTAGAGATTCTGGATCACACAGTAACAGCGGCAGCGAGAAAGGCATTTCAGAAGTTTCACCAGATGTTCCTCTGTTCTCTCGTGTCTGTCTCCACCAAATCAGGAATGTGCACGGCACCCTACTTGACAGATAACAGATATCATTCACCGGAGTGGCTGCGCAAGCTGTGTCACACCGCCATCTTCTCCTCCTGAGGAGACCTGCCTATTGTTCACAATTGCACTTAATATAAAAAAAATTCACGTCCTCTTGAAATGAATGCTAACATTGCGTTTGCCTTCCTCACCACAGACTCAACCTGCAAATTAACCTTTAGGGAATCCTGCACAAGGACTCCCAAGTCCCTTGGCACCTCAGTTCTTTGTATTTTCTCTTCATTTAGAAAATAGTCAATCCTTTTGTTTCTTTTGCCAAAGTGCATGACCATATGCTTCCTGACATTGTATTGCATCTGCCATTTCTTTGTCCATCCTCCTAATCTGTCTAAGTCCTTCTGTAGCCTCTCTACTTCCTCAAAACTGCCTGCCCCTCCACCTATTTTCATATAATCTGCGCATTTGCAACAAAGCTATCTATACCTTCATCCAAATCATTGACATATAATGTAAAAGCAATCGACACAGACCCCTGTGGAACACCACTAGTCACTGGCAGCCAGTCAGAAAAGGCTCTCTTTATTCCCAGTCTTTGCCTCCTGCCAATCAGCCCTTTTCTGGCACCTTTATATACATCTATCCTTGATAGTGGGTGCCAATGTTGCATTAGGAAGCTCTGATTAGCTGTTGGAGAGTCTTCCTGTACGCCGCAGTGCAGTTTCTGTACATTGTAACATCGAAGCAGGCAGAGAATTGCTTCATTTGTGTCAAATCAAATCTGTGAGGGTTTTTCAGGGCAGCCTGCAAGTCACCATGATTCTGGCAGCAACGTAGCAAGCCCACAATTTACTTAACCCTAGCTGTACACCTCTGGAATGTGGGAGGAAACCAGAGCACCTGGAGGAATCCCATGCATTCGTGGAAAGAATGTCCAAACTCCTTGCAGGCAACAGCAGGAATTGAACCGCGATTGGTGATTTTTTAGCCCTGTAAAGTGATGTTGTACTGCACTACACTAGAGCAAAGCACAGACTAACACAGGTAGACAACTTTGTCTAATCGAATTCTTGAAGGCCTAGAAGAAGTGGATCCGGAGAGGATGTTTCCTGTAATGGGTGAGTCTTGGACCAGTGGGCACAACTTCATAATAGTGGGGCCACCATTTATAACAGAGATGAGGAGAAATTTCCTGAGCCAGAGAGTAGTGAATCTGTGGAATTCATTGTCACAGATGGCTGTGGAGGCCAAGTTATTGGGTATACTTCAAGTAAGGTTGATAGGTCCTTGATCAGTCAGGGCATTAAAGCTTACAGGGAGAAGTCAGAAAAACGGGTTAAGAAACATACTAAATTAGTCACGATAGAATGGTGGCAAAGACTCAATGGGCTGAATGGCCTTATTTTTCTCCTATGTCTTATGGTGTAACATGGACAAGCTGGGTCAAAGGGACCTTTTCCATGATGGATCACTCTGAATATGGGTATCAAAGGACATTGAAAATGCTGGTGACATGGGATCATGGTCGCATCAACTATAATCTGCATGAAGCGTGGAACAGGCCTGAGGTACTGAAGGGTTAGTCCCTCTCTAGTGCAAGAGTTCAAAGTTCAATGTAAATGTTTTATCAGAGTACATACGTGTCCCCATTTTTCTGTAGGCATTCACAGTAAAACAAAAAATACAACATAGAAACATAGAAAATAGGTGCAGGAGTAGGCCATTCGGCCCTTCGAGCCTGCACCGCCATTCAGTATGATCATGGTTGATCATCCAACTCACAACCCTGCACCTGCCTTCCCTCCATACCTGCTTATCCCTTTAGCCACAAGGGCCATATCTAACTCCCTCTTAAATATAGCCAATGAACTGGCCTCAACTGTTTCCTGTGGCAGAGAATTCCAAAGATTCAGCACTCTCTGTGTGAAGAAGTTTTTCCTAATCTCGGTTCTAAAAGGCTTCCCCTTTATCCTCAAACTGTGACCCCTCGTTCTGGACTTCCCCAACATCGGGAGCAATCTTCCTGCATCTAGCCTGTCCAATCCCTTTAGGATTTTGTACGTTTCAATAAGATCCCCCCTCAATCTTCTAAATTCCAACGAGTATAAGCCTAGTCGATCCAGTCTTTCATCATATGAAAGTCCTGCCATCCCAGGAATCAATCTGGTGAACCTTCTTTGTACTCCCTCTATGGCAAGAATGTCTTTCCTCAGATTAGGGGACCAAAACTGCACACAATACTCCAGGTGTGGTCTCACCAAGGCCTTGTACAACTGCAGTAGTACCTCCCTGCTCCTGTACTCGAATCCTCTTGCTATGAATGCCAGCATACCATTCGCCTTTTTCACCGCCTGCTGTACCTGCATGCCCACTTTCAATGACAACAAAATCAATAAAGATCTACACACAAAGACTGACAACCAACCAATGTTCAAAAGAAGTCATACTGTGCAAATACAAATAAATAAATAACACTGACAACATGTGTTTTCGAGTCCAGGAGTCCATAGACTGTGTAATTGGATTAGCGTCGAGGTGAGTGAAGTTAACTGTACTGGTTCTGATGGTTGAAGTGTAATAACTGTTCCTGAGCCTGGTGCTGTGGGACCTAAGGCTCCTGTACCTCTTTCTTGATGACAGCATTGAGAAGAGAGCGTGGTTTGGGTAGTGAGTTTCCAGATGATAGATGCTGCTTTCTTGTGGCAGCGCTCCTCGCAGACGTGCTTAGTGGCGAGGAGAGGAGGGCTTGTGATGGACTGAGCTGCAGATAGGGATGGCATTTGAGAACTGAAGAAAGAGCACATTTCTTTTGAGGAATAAGATTTATAATCACTGGAGTGTTACTGTACTGTATGGGTGTAATGTTCAGAGTAATTATGTGACAGGTGAAGGCACAGTTCTGAAATAATCATGATAAATCAAATTCTTTCTACCACAAAATTACAGAAATCATTTAGAATTTTATACTTGGTCTAGTATTCTGATCTATACTGATGTGGATATCCTGTGTAGAAATGAGGTAGATCCATTTATGGTAAAATATGAACAAAGTGAAGTCATTAAATTAAGTGCCAACCTTGCATTCTGTGTCAGAGAATAATATATTTTTCAAAAGTGCCTAGTAATCTCTAACTATTATATGGATCTAAATGATTTGTCGTTTCCATGTTGAATAGTAACAGTTCTTTTTCAACACTCTTGTTGTTCCTCGACTGCAAACTAAGCAATCTTTTCAGGATTTCCTTCAGGAAGCTGAAGGGAATTTAGACCTGTCTGCCGTACAGATAATAACATAACTCTGTGTTTTTGTTAAGTTGACTGAAACTATGCTAACCCAGAACCATGGGCAACTAGGAGATCTATCAGGTAACTTCAGGAACAGCCATAGAGTCATAGAGCACGGCAGCACAGAAACAGGCCCTTCGGCCCATCTAGTGTGTGCTGAATATTATTCTGCCTGGTTCCATCGACCGGCACCCAGACCAGAACCCTGCATTTCCCTCCCATTGATATACTTATCGAAATTTCTCTTAAATGTTGAATTCAAACTTGCTCCCACCACCTCTGCTGAGAGTTCATGCCACCCTTTCACCGGAGGGTGGAATAAGCCTGTTTGCATTTATCCTGTCTACACTCCTCATAGTTTTGTATCCCCCTAGCAAATCTCCCCTCAGTCTTCTGCGCTGCAGGGAATAAATCCCTAACCCATAGGAACATAGAAATATAGAAAACCTACAGCACAATACAAGTCCTTCGGCGGCCATAATGCTGTGCCGAACATGTCCTTAACTTAGAAATTACCTAGGGTTACCCATAGCCCTCTATTTTTCAGAGCTCCATGTACCTATCCAGGAGTCTCTTAAAAGAACCCTTCAAATCTGCCTCCACCGCTGTCACCGGCAGCCCATTCAACACACTCACCACTCTATATATTAAAAAACTTACCCCTGACATCTCCTCTGTACCTACTTCCAAGCACCTTAAAACCGTGCCCTCTCATGTTAGCAACCTTGTATTCGACCTTTCATGTTATATTCAACCTTTTCCTTCAACATTGGTCCTCAGCTCCTAGTAGCCTCCTAGCACACCTTCGATCTCATTGGCATCTTTTCTGTAGGTAGGTGACCAAAACTGCACACAATACTCCAAATTAGACCTCACCAACGTCTTAAATGACTTAAACACAACATCGCACTTCTGTACTCAATACTTCGATTTATGAAGGTTAATATGCTAACAACATTCTTTACAAACTTATCTACCTGTGATGCCACATTCAATGAATTATGCATCTATATTCCCAGATCTCTCTGTTCTGCCAGATTCCTCAGTGTCCTACCATTCACTGTGTAAGAACTACCCTGGATGGTCCTACCAAAGAGCACTTGCCTGTGTTAAATTCCATTTGCCATTTTTTCAGCCCATGTTTCCAGCTGGTCCAGATCCCACTGCAAGATTAGATTTAGTTGTTAGATTTCCTTGCTGTCTACTACACCCCAATCTTGGTGTCATCTGTAAATTTGCTGATCCAGTTTACCACATTAGCTATCCTCACCAGCCAACCCATACCCCAAACGTGGTGATTGCCCATTGTGTGGAAAGATGAAAGGAAATTGTTGCGGGGTTATTTTTTAGTGGAAAAGCTGTTGCACTGGGGCAGTTCCACTCTCTCAACCTCAGAAGTCCAGGTGCGGAACAAGCATCACGAACTGGGGACTTCCTTGGTTGCAGCAGATGACCATGACTTATTCCCTGCCTTGTCATGCCCTTTGCTCTCCACGAGATGTTGCAGAACCACCATCCTGGCCATTGGATCTCACTTTTGATCTCGTTCACCCGGTCCGCTGGAGCTGACTTCACATGGCAGAACCACATGTCCCTATCTCACCAGGTATGAGGCCAACCAGCTGTCCTTGCCTGGTTTAGCCTGACTGTCGAAGAAGTGTACGGGGTGTGGCCACTGCCGCATGCCAACATCTACTTGGAGCCACAGGTGTGCTTCCCATCCCCACCATTTTATTCTGACATCTTCCCCCTTCCTTTCCAGTCAAGATAAGACCATAACACCATAAGACATAGGAGAAGAATTAGGCCATTTGGCCCATTAAGTCTGCTCCACCATTCAGTCAGGGGGCAGATCCATTTTTCCCCTCCTCAGTCCCACTCCCTGGTCTTCTTTGCATAACCTTTGATGCTGTGACCAATCAAGAACCTATCAAACTCTGGTTTAAGTATACCTAACGACCTGGCCTCCACAGCGCGTGCGGTAACAAATTCCACAAATTCACCACCTTCTGGCTAAAGAAATTTCTCTGTTTTAAATGGATGCCTCTCTATCCTGAGGCTGTGCCCTCTTGTCCTAGATTCCCTCACCATGGAAAACATCCTTTCTACATCTACTGTGTCTAGACCTATCAACATTTGAAAGGTTTCAATGAGATCCCCCCCGCCATCTTTCTAAATTCCAGCGAGTACAGTCCCAGAGCTATCAAACGTTCCTCTTATGATAAACAAGAGAAAATCTGCGGATGCGGTGGACCAGTCGATTTGGAGAGAGTTTTACACAGGTCAGGGAGAATAATTTTAAAAAATGAGCGTTTCACAGGTCTAGGAGCATTAGCGGCAGACCAATCAATTAGCAATTCATTAGCAGGAGCGAATAAAAGTAAAACAGGGTCAAAGCAGAGCGGCCATTGTGTGAGTGGACCAGTGTAGGAGTGGGAACTTGAGGCTTTGGCGAGGAGGCACAGGTAAGTAGCAGATGAGGCTTTTGTAGTGGTTGAATAAAAAGTCACTAAATTACAGTTAATTAAATAAAGTAGGGATGATAGAGAATCAGGTGATGTGCTGTAGCTGCATGATGTGGGAGCTGGTGGACCCCATTGTGGTTCCTGGTGACCACATCTGCAGGAAGTGTTGGCTGCTCGAGGAACTCAGTCTCAAAGTTGATGACCTGGAATGTGAGCTTCAAACACTGTGGCACATCAGATCAGAGAGGGAGAGAGTTACCTGGATTCTCTGTTTCAGGAGGTAGTCACACCCATTAGATTAGCTGCCTCAAATTCGGTCTGTGGTCAGGGACAAGAGGGTGTGACGGCGAGTGAGGTGGGTAGTGGGATCCAAGTGACAGTGCTGGAGGAGCCTCAGATCTTGAGCTTGTCCAACAGGTCTGAGATTCTTGTTCCCTGTGTGGATGAGAGTGGGGGCTGTAGGAAGGATGAGTAACTTAACTGTGGCACTGTAGTTCAGGGAGCCATTCAAGAGGGGAGAGAGAAGAGAAATGTGGTGGCAACTGGGGATAGTATAGCCAGGGAAATAGACAGAGTTCACAGTCGCAAGGATGGAGTGTCCTGGAGGCTGTGTTGCCTGCCTGCTGCCCGGGTTCAGGACATCTTATCTGACCTGCAGTGGAATTTGCAGTGGGAGGGGAAAGATCCAGTTGTCGTGGTCCATGTGGGTACCAATGGCATAGGCAGAAAGAGGAAAAAGGTTCTGCTGAGGGAATTTGAGCAGCGAGGGACTAAATTAAAAAGCAGAGCCAAAAAGGTAGTAATCCAGAGAGCCACATGCAAATTGGCATTGGGTCAAGAAGGTTAGAGAGTTAAATGTGTGGCTCAAGGAGTGGTGTGGGAGAAGTGTGTTTGAATTCGTGGAGCTGTATCAATGGGACGGGCCCCACCTGAACCTTGATGGGACCTGGATCCAGCGAATTGCATAACTAGTGCTGTGGATAGGGCTCTAAACTAAATAGCAGGGGGATTCAACAAATTGGAGAAGTATGGATAAAGTAAAAATAGAGAAGTGTGGATAAGTATAAGAAAAAAGCAAAAGATAAAAAAGAAAATTAAGAGTGGAGTGAAAAAGGTCAAGTGCAAAAGAGTAAAAGATTACAAGATTTTAAAAGCACAATGGGTGTAAGGGCACTTTATTTGAATAACCCTAGTACTTGAAACAATGTCAGTGAACTTGTGGCACAAATCAGTATAAAGGGGTATGATTTGGTGGCCATTACAGAGACATGGTTGCAGGGTGGAGAGGCTTGGGAATTAAATATCTGGTAATATGGAAGGATAGGCAGAAAGGTAAGGGAGGTCCCGTAGCGCTCTTAATTAAGGATGAGATCAGGGCGATAGAGAGAGACGATATAAGATCTAAGGAGCAGAATGTTGAACCATCTGGGTAGAGATTAGGAATAGTAAAGGGAAAAAAATCACTGGTGGGAGTTGTCTATCAGCCACTGAATAGTGACATTACAGTGGTAGAGGCAATAAACAGAGAAATATCTGAGCCATGTAAGAATGGAACAGCAGTTATCATGGGGAACTTTAACTTGAGCATAGATCGAAGTGATTCAAGTTGGTCGTGGCAGACTTGAGGAGAAATTCACCGAATGTATCCATGATGGCTTTCTTGAACAGCATGTTACTGAACCTTCAAGGGAACGTGTTATCTTAGATCTGGTCCTGTGCAATGGGACAGGTAAAATTAGTGATCTTGTAGTCAGGGATCCTCTTGGAAAGAGTGATCACAGTATGATCGAATTTCTCATACAAATGGAGGGTGCACTAGTTCGATCTAAAACCAGTGCATTATGCCTAAACAATGGAGACTACAATGGGATGAAGGAGGATTTGGAGGATTTGGCTAGTGTAGCTTGGGAAAACAGGCTATATGGTGGGACGGTTGAGGAACAGTGGAAGCTTTTCAAAGAGACTTTTCACGGTGCTCAACAAAAGTATATTCCAGTTGAAAGCAAGCACAGTAAGGGTGAGCAGAGCCAGCCTTGGATAACTAAGGAAATAAAAGAAAACATCAAACTAACAGCTTGTTAATACAAAGTTGCCAAGAGTAGTGGGAAACTGGAAGATTGGGAAAAATTTAAAAAGCAACAAAAAATTTAAAAAGCAATAAAGGAGAGGAAGCTAGATTATGAAAATAAACTAACACAAAATATAAAAATGGATAGTAAAAGTTTTTATACTTGTATAAAGTGGAAAAGGGTGGCTAAAGTGAATGAAGGTCCCTTGGAGGATGAGAAGTGGGAACTGATATTGGATAATGAAGAAATGGCCGAGGCTTTGAATGACTATTTTGTGTCAATCTTCACAGTAGAGGACACGTCTAACATGCCAAAGAGAGATGTTATGGATGCGATGGCAGGTGAGGACCTTAATACCATAGCTATCACTAAAGAGGTAGTGTTGAGCAAACGTGTGGGCCTGAAGATAGATAAGTCCCCTGGTCCTGATGGAATGCATCCCAGGGTACTGAAAGAAATGGCACAAGTTATAATAGAGACTTTGGTGATTTACCAAAATTCTCTGGACTGGGCAGGTCCCGGCGGATTGGAGGATGACAAATGTCATGCCACTGTTCAAAAAAGGATGTAGGTAAAAAGGCAGGTAACTATAGGCCAGTTAGTTTAACGTCTGTAGTTGGGAAAATACTTGAAAAGAAGAAATAGCAAGGTATCTGGAAAGAAATAGATCCATCAGGCAGATGCAGCATGGATTCAGCAAAGGCAGGTCCTGTTTGACAAACTTACTGGAGTTTTTGAGGATATAACGAGCGCAGTGGATAGAGGGGAACAGATGGATGTTACTTACTTGGATTTCCAGAATATGTTTGATAAGGTGCCACATAAGGCTTTTCCATAAGATAAGGATGCATACAGTTGGGGGTGATGTATTAACATGGATAGAGGATTGGTTAACTAATTGAAAGCAGAGAGTTGGGATACATGGGTGTTACTCTGGTTGACAATCAGTGGTGAGTGATGTGCCGCAGGGGTCGGTGCTGGACCTGCACCTGTTCACGATATACATCAACAATCTGGAACAGGGGACCAAGTGTAGTGTATCTGTTTCCTGATGATACTAAATTGAGTGGAAAAGCAAATTGCACAGAAGATATGAAGAGTCTGCAGAGAGATATAGATAGGTTAAGTGAGTGGGCAAGGGTCTGACAGATGGAGTACAATGTTTGTAAGTGTGAGGTCATCTACTTTGGAAGGAAAAATGAAAGAGCAGATTATTTAAATGGTAAAAATTGCTGTGCAGAGGATCTTGGGAATGCTTGTGCATGAATCACTAAAGGTTGGTTTGCAGGTGCAGCAGGCTATCAAGAAGGCAAATTGAATGTTGGTAGAATGTTCATTGCTAGAAGGATTGACTTTAAGAGCAAGGAGGTTATGCTGCAACTGTACAGGGTACTGGTGAGGCTGCACCTGGAGTACTGTATGCAGCTCTGGTCTCCTTACTGGCTTTGGAGACAGTGCAGAGGAGGTTCACCAGGTTGATTCCAGAGATGAGGGGTTTAGACTATGAGGAAAGATTGAGTTACCGGGAAAGTACTTGCTGGAATTCAAAAGAATGAGAGGAGATCTTACAGAAACATATAAAATTATGAAAAGGATAGACAAGATAGAGGCAGGAAAATTGTTTCCACTGGTAGGTGAGACTAGAACTAGGGGGCATAGCCTCAAGATTCAGGGGAGTAAATTTAGGATGGAGATGAGGAGGAACTGCTTTTCTCAGAAAGGAGCAGCAGAGGCTACCTCAGGAAATATATTAAAGACAAGATTGGATAGATTTTTACATCGTAGGGGAATTAAGGGTTATGGGGAAAAGGCAGGTAGGTGGAGATGAGTCCATGGCCAGATCAGCCAGGATCTTATTCAATGGCGGAGCAGGCTCGATGAGCCAGATGGCCTACCCCTGCTCCTATTTTTTATGTTCTTATGCTGGAAATCCAAGCAACACACACAAAATTCTGGAGGAACTCAGCAGGCCAGGCAGCAAATATGGGAAAGAGTACAGTCAGCGATTCGGACCAAGACCCTTCATCAGGACTCCAACTTCTACCAAAGGCAGACGATGTAAGGAGACTTTCTGTGCTGACCTAGACCATGTACTATCAGATATTCCTAAACAAGATAAGGTTATTCTTCTTGGAGACTTCACTGCTAGAGTTAGCAGGGACAGCAACTCCTGGAAAGGCACAATTGGGAAGGAAAGTGTGGCAATATCAATTCCAGTGGAGTGCTCTTACTCTCCAAGTGTGCCGAACATGACCTGACCATTACCAACTCCCTGTTCTGCCAGAGAAATAATGTGAAAATTTTGTGGATGCATCCCTGTTCAAAGACCTGGCAACTTGTAGGTTATGTCCTTGTTCAGAGAAGGGATCACAGAGACGTAAAGAATACAAGAGCTGATGATAGCTAGATGGACCAACAGCTTATTTGCTCACAAATGACCATCAAAATCATGCAGAGTACAGTGCAAAAGAAGCTGAGCTGTCCCAGGTTCATCATGGAGAGCCAAAAAGACACAGCAAAGGTACCACATCTCCAGGCTGCCCTTTCTGAAAGACTCCCAAAGCAGTATCCAGAGGCCGATGAACCACACATGACCACACTGAAAACAACCATCCTTGATACTTTAAAAATGTCATTGGACACAAGACTCCTGGAGGGCAGAAAAGTGGTTCAAAGACAATATCAAGACCCACCTGAGGAAGTGCCACATTAGCCATTTGGTCCATCGAGTCTGCTCCATTATTCAATCATAGCTGATTCTGTCTTCTCTTCCTCCTTAACCCCACTCCCCGGCCTTCTCTTCATAACCTTTGATGCTGTGGCCAATCAAGAACCTCTCAAGCTCTGCCTTAAATACACTCAACATCCACAGCTACCTGTAGAAATAAATTCCACAAATTCACGACCTTCTGTCTAAAGAAATTGCTCCACATCTGTTTCCTTATTAATTTTTTTATAAGTTTCTACAATGCAACAACAAAAAAACAGTAAAAAAGAGGTTTATACAGTGCAAAACAAACATATCAAATGTGCAGTTCGTAACAGTTAAGGAAAAACACCCATAATAGAATCATATAAAGTTAGTTACCACCCCACCTTCCCACTACCCAACTCCAAGCCAACCTTATGATATATAGAACAGTTAATCAGAACCTTTATCACCACAGAGCTGTATCTATAAAAAGAAGGAATATTGCCTACTACCTGTGCTATAATATTTTTACACATTAAAAAAAACCTAAGTCTTAACTGAAAGAAGCTGGAAGTAAAGGATTTAAATACAAAATAAAAAACCCTTAATCAAAATGAGAATTATGAAAATATTCAAGAAAAGGTCCCCACATCTTTTGGAACTCTGTCTGAATTAAGAAGTGAATAATGAATCTTTTCAAGGTCTAAGCAGGATATAAAGTCTCTGAGCCATTGAGCATGAGTGGGTGAGGCAACATCTCTCCACCTAAGAAGGTCTGCACATCTGGCCAAAAGAGAGGCAAAAGAAAATGTACACACATCTGTTTTAAATGGACGCCCCTCTACCCTGAGGCTGTGCCCTCTTGTCCTACACCACTCCACCGTGGAAAACATCCTTTCCACATATACTCTGTCTAGGCCTTTCAATATTTGAAAGCTTTCAAAGAGATCCACCTTCATCCTTCTAAATTCCAGCAAGTACAGACCCAGAGCTATCAAATGCTCCTTGTATGTTAACCTTTTCATTCCCAGAATCATCCTTGTGAACCTCCTCTGAACCCTCTCCAATGCCAGCACATCTTTTCTTAGATAAGGAGCCCAAAGCTGTTCACAAAACTCAAGGTGAGGCCTCACCAGTGCCTTATAAAGCCTCAGCATCACCTCACTGCTCTTTTATTCTAGACCTCTTGAAATGAATGCTAACATTCCTCACCACTGACTCTACCTGCAAGGTAATATTTAGGGTGTTCTGCACAAGGACTCCCAAGTCCCTTTGCATCTCAGATTTTTGGATTTTCTCCCCTTTTAGAAAATAGTCTGCACATTTATTTCTACTACCAAAGTGCAAAGCCATGCATTTTCCAACATTGTACATTACTTGTCTCTTTCTTGCCCATTCTCCTAATCTGTCTGTCCTTCTGTATACTACCTGTTTCCTCAACATTACCTGCCCATCCACCAATCTTCGTTCATCTGCAAACTTAGCAACAAAACCATCTATCCCATCATCTAAATCATTGGTCTACAGCACAAAAAGAAGTGGTTCCAAAACCGACCCCTGTGGAACACCACTACTCACTGGCAGCCAACCAGAAAAGGATCCTTTTATTCCCACTCGCTGCCTCCTACCAATCAGCCAATGCTCTAAACATGCCAGTAACTTTTCTGTAATATCATGGGCTCTTAACTTGGTAAGCAGCCTCATGTGTTTGGCACCTTAACAAAGGCCTTCTGAAAATCGTAATATATAACATCCACTGCATCCTCTTTATCTATCCTAGTTGTAATCTCCTTAAAGAATTCCAGCAGGTTCACCAGGCAAGATTTTTCCTTAAGGAACCCATGCTGACTTATTCCTCTCTTGTCCTGTGTCACCAAGTAGTCCATCACCTCATCCTTAACAATTGACTCCAGCATCTTCCCAACCACTGAGGTCAGGCTAACTGATCTATAATTTCCTTTCTGCTGCCTCCCTCCTTTCTTAAAGTGTGGAGTGACTTTTGCAATTTTCCAATCCTCTGGCACCATGCCAGAGTCCAATGATTTTTGAAAGATTGTTGCTAATGTTGCCACAATCTCTAATGCTACCTCTTTCAGAACCCTAGTTCATCTGGTCTGGGTGACTTGGGTACCTGTAAGTCTTTCAGCTTTTCGAGCACCTTCTCCCTTGTAATAGTAACTGCACTTGCTTCTCTTCCCTCACGCTCTTCAACACCTGGCACACTGCTGGTGTCCTCCACAGTGAAGACTGATGTAAAATGCTCATTTAGTTCAACTGCCATCTCCTTGTCCCCTGTAGCCATTCCCCTGAATAATAAGTTTACCGTTCTGGATACTGTCAGCGGGGACGACTGACCAGGTGTGAGCCATGGTGGCAGGGCCTCTGACACTGAGTCTGACCCTGTGGTGCAGAAGGGTGGGACAGAGAAGAGGAGAGCTGTCGTCATTGGAGACTCTATAGTCGGGGAGCAGACAGGAGATTTTGTGGACGTGAGAAGGACACCCGCATGGTTTGTTGCCTCCCGGGTGCCAGGGTCCGGGATGTCTCTGACCGGGTGCACGACATCCTGGTACGAGAGGGAAAGCAACCAGAAGTCGTGATACATGTTGAGACCAACGACATAGGCAGGAAGAGGGATGAGGTCCTGAAGTGTGAGTTTCGGGAATTAGGCAGAAGGCTGAAGAACAGGACCTCAAGGGTGACGTTCTCAGGATTGCTGCCAGTGCTATGTGACAGAGATGGTAAGAATTGGAGGAGATGGCAGTTGAATGCGTGGCTGAGGAGTTGGTGCAGGGAGCAGGGTTTTAGATTTTTAGATCATTGGGATCTCTTCTGGGGAAGGTGGGACCCGTACAGATTGGATGGGTTGCACCTGAACTCGAGGGGAAGCAATATCCTTGCAGGTAGGTTTGCTAGCATGGTTCGGGAGGGTTTAAACTAATTTGCGAGGGGGATGGGACCCAGAGCGATAGAGCAGTGAAAGAAGTGCATGGAGTAAAGCCAGATCTAACATACAGAGAGGCCTTGAGGAAAGAGAAGCAGAATAAACGGTGTAAAGACAGTAAGGTAGAAGGGCTGAAATGTGTGTACCTCAATACAAGAAGCATCAGGAACAAAGGTGATGAACTGAGGGCTTGGATACATACATGGAATTATGATGTAGTGGCCATTACAGAGACTTGGCTGGCACCAGGGCAGGAATGGATTCTCAATATTCCTGGATTTCAGTGCTTTAAAAGGGGTAGAGAGGGCGGAAAAAGGGGAGGAGGGGTGGCATTACTGGTCAGGGATACTATTACAGCTACAGAAAGGGTGGGTAATGTAGCAGGATCCTCTTTTGAGTCAATATGGGTGGAAGTTAGGAACAGGAAGGGAGCAGTTACTCTACTGGGGGTATTCTATAGTCCCCCTGGTAGCAGCAGAGATACAGAGGAGCAGATTGGGAGGCAGATTTTGGAAAGGTGCAAAAATAACAGGGTTGTTATCATGGGTGACTTTAACTTCCCTAATATTGATTGGCACCTGAATAGTTCCAAGGGTTTAGATGGGGCAGAATTTGTTAAGTGTGTCCAGGATGGATTCCTGTCACAGTATGTGGACAGGCCGACCAGGGGGAATGCCATACTAGATCTAGTACTAGGTAATGAACCGGGTCAGGTCACAGATCTCTCAGTGGGTGAGCATCTGGGGGACAGTGACCACCACTCCCTGGCCTTTATAATTATCATGGAAAAGGATAGAATCAAAGAGGACAGGAAAATTTTTAATTGGGGAAAGGCAAATTATAAGGCTATAAGGCTAGAACTTGTGGGTGTGAATTGGGATGATGTTTTTGCAGGGAAATGTACTATGGCTATGTCGTCGATGTTTAGAGATCTCTTGCGGGATGTAAGGGATAAATTTGTCCCGGTAAGGAAGATAAAGAATGGTAGGGTGAAGGAACCATGGGTGACAAGTGAGGTGGAAAATCTAGTCAGGAGGAAGAAGGCAGTATACATGAGCTTTAGGAAGCAAGGATCAGATGGGTCTATTGAGGAATATAGGGAAGCAAGAAAGGAGCTTAAGAAGGGGCTGAGAAGAGCAAGAAGGGGGCATGAGAAGGCCTTGGCGATTAGGGTATAGGAAAACCCCAAGGCATTCTTCAATTATGTGAAGAAAAAAAGGATGACAGGCGTGAAGGTAGGACCGATTAGAGATAAAGGTGGGAAGATGTGCCTGGAGGCTGTGGAAGTGAGCGAGGTCCTCAATGAATACTTCTCTTCGGTATTCACCAATGAGAGGGAACTTGATGGTAAGGACAATATGAGTGAGGTTGATGTTCTGGAGCATGCTGATATTAAGGGAGAGGAGGTGTTGGAGTTGTTAAAATACATTAGGACAGATAAGTCCCCGGGGCCTGACGGAACATTCCCCAGGCTGCTCCACGAGGCGAGAGAAGAGATTGCTGAGCCTCTGGCTAGGATCTTTATGTCCTTGTTGTCCACGGGAATGGTACCGGAGGATTGGAGGGAGGCGAATGTTGTTCCCTTGTTCAAAAAAGGTAGTAGGGGTAGTCCGGGTAATTATAGACAAGTGAGCCTTACGTCTGTGGTGGGAAAGCTGTTGGAAAGGATTCTTAGAGATAGGATCTATAGGCATTTAGAGAATCATGGTCTGATCAGGGACAGTCAGTGTGACTTTGTGAAGGGCAGACCGTGTCCAACAAGCCTGATAGTGTTCTTTGAGGAGGTAACCAGGCATATAGATGAGGGTAGTGCAGTGGATGTGATCTATATGGATTTTAGTAAGGCATTTGACAAGGTTCCACACAGTAGGCTTATTCAGAAAGTTAGAAGGCATGGGATCCAGGGAAGTTTGACCAGGTGGATTCAGAATTGGCTTGCCTGCAGAAGGCAGAGGGTCGTGGTGGAGGGAGTACATTCAGATTGGAGGATTGTGACTAGTGGTGTCCAACAAGGATCTGTTCTGGGACCTCTACTTTTCGTGATTTTTATTAACGACCTGGATGTGGGGGTAGAAGGGTGGGTTGGCAAGTTTGCAGACGACACAAAGGTTGGTGGTGTTGTAGATAGTGTAGAGGATTGTCAAAGATTGCAGAGAGACATTGATAGGATGCAGAAGTGGGCTGAGAAGTGGCAGGTGGAGTTCAACCCGGAGAAGTGTGAGGTGGTACACTTTGGAAGGACAAACTCCAAGGCAGAGTACAAAGTAAATGGCAGGATACTTGGTAGTGTGGAGGAGCAGAGGGATCTCTGGGTACATGTCCACAGATCCCTGAAAGTTGCCTCACAGGTGGATAGGGTAGTTAAGAAAGCTTATGGGGTGTTGGCTTTCATAAGTCGAG
Source organism: Mobula hypostoma (assembly GCF_963921235.1). Lineage (NCBI taxonomy): Eukaryota > Metazoa > Chordata > Chondrichthyes > Myliobatiformes > Myliobatidae > Mobula > Mobula hypostoma. The sequence goes on along the minus strand of NC_086099.1, from coordinate 13,209,526 downwards.
GGATAGAGTTTAAGAGTCGCGATGTAATGATGCAGCTCTATAAAACTCTGGTTAGGCCACACTTGGAGTATTGTGTCCAGTTCTGGTCGCCTCACTATAGGAAGGATATGGAAGCATTGGAAAGGGTACAGAGGAGATTTACCAGGATGCTGCCTGGTTTAGAAAGTATACATTATGATCAGAGATTAAGGGAGCTAGGACTTTACTCTTTGGAGAGAAGGAGGATGAGAGGAGACATGATAGAGGTGTACAAGATAATAAGAGGAATAGATAGAGTGGATAGTCAGCGCCTCTTCCCCAGGGCACCACTGCTCAATACAAGAGGACATGGCTTTAAGGTAAGGGGTGGGAAGTTCGAGGGATATTAGAGGAAGGTTTTTTACTCAGAGTGGTTGGTGCATGGAATGCACTGCCTGAGTCAGTGGTGGAGGCAGATACACTAGTGAAGTTTAAGAGACTACTAGACAGGTATATGGAGGAATTTAAGGTGGGGGCTTATATGGGAGGCAGGGTTTAAGGGTTGGCACAACATTGTGGGCAGAAGGGCCTGTACTGTGCTGTACTATTCTATGTTCTATGTTAATATTTTTCCGGCCTCTTTTTCTAGCGATCCTATATCCATTCTCATCTCCCTTTCACTTTTTACATACTTGAAATTCTTTTTCTATCCACCTTGATATTGTTTGCTAGCTAGCTTTCATATTTCACCTTTTCCCTCCTATTGATTTTTTTGGTTGCTTTCTGTAGATTTTTAAAAGCTTCTGAATCCTCGGTTTTCCCGCTAATTTTTGCTTTGTCGTATGCCCTCTCTTTTGCTTTTACATTAGTTTTGACTGCCCTTGTCAGTCATGGTTGTACTATTTTGCCGTTTGAGTATTTCTTTGTTTTTGGAATACACCTATCCTGCACCTTCCTCATTTTTCCAAGAAACTCAAGCCTTTGCTGCTCTGCTGTCAACCCTGCGAGTATCTCCTTTCAATTTACTTTGGCCAACAACTCTCTTACCATCGTAATTTCCTTTATTCCACTGAAATAATGCTACATTAAACTTTACTTTCTCCCTATCAAAATTCAAGTTGGACTCAATCATATTGTGATCATTGTCTCCTAAATGTTCCTTTACTTTAAGCTCCCTAATCACCACTGGTTCATTACATAATACCCAGTCTAGTATAGCTGATTCCCTAGTAGACTCAATGACAAACTGCTCTTAAAAAAAAACATCTAGTAGGCATACAACAAATTCACCCTCTTGGGATCCATTACCAGTCTGATTTTCCCTATCTATCTACAGGTTAAAATCTCCCATGGTTATCATAACATTGCGCTTCTGACATGATTTTTCTACTTCCTGTTGTAATGTGTAGTCCACATCCCAGCTACCATTTAGAGGCCCGTATATAACTGCCATCAGGGTCCTTTTACCCTTGCCGTTTCTTTACTCAACCCACAAGGATTCAACATCTTTCAATCCTGTGTCACATCTTTCTACTGATTTGATGCCAGCTTTTATCAACAAGGCCATTCCACCCCCTCTGCCTACCTTCCTATCCCTCCAATTACAACGTGTAAGCTTGGACATTCAGCTCCCAACTACAACCATCCTTCAGCTACGAGTCAGTAATGGTAGACAACATCATACCTGACAATCTGTTATAGTGCAACCAGATCATCTACCTTATTTCTTATACTCATGTACGGAGATATAACACTTTGACTATTGGATTTGCGACCCTTTTTGATTCTCCATCCCTAATGTACTGATACTCAGCGTGCTGGCCGCAATTTTTTCTTATCATCTGACAGTCTGACTGTACGCTATCTTTGTTTTTTTACCATTCGTCCTATCCTGAGTCCCTTCATTCTGGTCTCCCCCCCCCCCCATAAAATTAGTTTAAACCCTTCCCAAAAGCTCTAGCATATCTGCCTATGAGAATATTGGTCCTCCTCAGGTTCAGGTGCAACCCATTCCTTTTGTATAGGTCATACTTTCTCCAGAAGAGATCCCAGTGGTCCAAGAACCTGAAGCCTTGCCTGCTGCCATGGCTTCTCAGCCACATGTTTAGACCATAGGACATAGGAGCAGAATTAGGCCATTTGGCCCATCCAGTCTGCTCTGCCACTCAATCAGGCTGATCCTTTTTTTTTCCCTCCTCTGCTCCACTCCCTGGCCTTCTCCCCATATCCAATCAAGAACCTATCAAGCTATGCCTTAAATACACCCAATGGCCTGGTCTCCAAGTAAATTCCACAAATTCACCACCCTCTGGCTTAAGGAATTTCTCTGCATCTCTGTTTTAAATGGATGCTCTCTATCCTGAGGCTGTGCCCTCTTGTCCTGGACTCCCCCTCCATGGGAAACATCCTTTCCACATCCACTCTGTCCAGGCCTTTCAACATTCGAAAAGTTTCAATGAGATCTAACAAAGCCATCTATTTCATCATCTAAATCATCGATATACAGCACAAAAATAAGCAGTCCCAACACCGAACCCTGAGGAACGCCATTAATTACATTTATCTTCCTGTTTCTAACCTCACTGGAGCATTGTACAGGTACCTATCCAGAAATTACTACCCTGGAGGTCCTGTTTCTCTGCTTTCTGCCTAGTTCTCAATTCTCTCTTCAGGACTTCTTTGCTTTTCCTTCCTATGTCATTGGTACCAATATGTACCAAGATATCTGGCTGCTCTCCCTCTCCCTCCAAAATGCTGTGGATGCGATCCAAGGCATCCTTGACCATGGTACTTGGGAGGCAACATACCACCTGGGTGTCTCATTCACATCCACAGAATCTCCTGGCTGTTCCCCTGACTATTGAGTCCCCTATCACTACCACTCCTCTGTTCTCCCTCTTTCCCTTCTGCTTCACAGACCCATGCTCAGAGCTGGTAACCTGGTCTCCATGGCATTTTCCTGGGAGGTCATCCCCCACAGAAGTATCCAAGAGAGTATATTCATTATTGAGGGGAATGGCCACGGGGTGCTCTGTGCTAACTGCCTATTCACCACCCCATTCCTTCTCCTGACAGTCACCCAGCTACCCACCTCCTGCGACTTAGGGGTGACTACTTCCCTGTAACTCCGATCGATGATCTCCTCACTCTCCCGTACAAGCCGAAGGTCATCCAGCTGCTACTCCAGATCCCTAATACGGTTTTCAAGGAGCTGCATCTGGGCGCACTTCACACAGATGTAGTTCCCCAGGAGACTCCGAGTCTCCCAGGACTCCAACAACCAGCATGAAGAACATGCAACGGCTATTTAAACTACACTAAGTACTCCTGGCACAGTAAGAAAAAAGGGAAACTTAACAGAAACATACCTGGACAACTTACCCAGAGACAACACCTCTTCCGAGCCCAAGTCTCCTTTGAGCCAAAGCCTGCACTCCCACTCGCAATAACAGCCACTCCACTTGTCCCTTCTGTGCTTTTATTTACTCTCTGTGCTCTTCCCGCCGACCTGCCAGAAACCTCCTCACTGTGTGCTGCTCCCGCCACTGATTGGGCCACCAGATGAAGGGTTCGGCCCAAAATGTCAACTGTTCATTCATTTCCATGGATGCTGCCTGACCTGCTGCGTTTATTTTGTGTGTGTTGCTTTGGATTTCCAGCATCTGCAAACTTTTCTCCTGTTTATGATCTACAGAATCTCTGTGTTTGATCATTATTTTTCAACCATTTTTTTCCCAAAAAGAGACACTGCCAAGTAGTGAATTTCCCCCTTATTTTTCTAAATTATATTTTTAACAGTATTTCACATGCTATTTTCTGCTTAGTTGTTTCACTGAATGGAAGTTGCAGTTTTGTTGAAATTACTTGCTGAAGTTCTAGTCTGTCATATTGGACATCATAGATATTGAATTTGAAACCTGTGATTGTGCCAGCCGTTTAGTAATGAATGCAGTTACCCACAGAGCAGTGTATTGGAGAAAGGGGACAGTTTCAGCCAGGAAATATCACAGAATCATTCAGGGAGATGCAGTTTGAGAAAATAGCAAATTTATAATGGTGAGGTTAAGGATTCATTTTAAGACGTCCAAAGGTATTGTATTTTAAATTCTTGAGAACAAACACACTGAAAATCTGCTTCCTATAGCATTTGCTGAATTTTTGACATTCTTTTGTTGTACAGTTGACCTCCAGTGTCTGTACTTATTCACTCTTTCTCCTTCCTTACCCATGATAAAACCTTGAAGTGTCAAGCTTTAAGAATGAGCCTCCTTTCTCCCTCTGTCTTTGTTGCTTGGATTAGGCTGGCCTTGTCAAAATGCATTTCTAGTTAGAACCTAAAAATATATCCCTCCTGGCTCTACAGTATTGATTTTCTACGCCAGCCATGTCTGTGAACTGAAGAGGTGAAAGATGAAAGTTCATTCCAGATGGGCTGGCTTTATTTTTTTTCTCTCTATCAGCACAGAACTCCTTCCAACTTCAATTACTGCAAGCGACCAATAACAAGTGACTCAAAAATCTATCTTATTTTGGCAAATGAATGAAGTTTAATTGCAGGCTAGCACACAGGTTAAACCTGGTGGTGGGCTAAAATATGAACAGGTATCGTGCTAAGTGATTATATTTGTCGTGCTTTTTTATTGTCATGTTCTTCATCTAATTGTGTTTCTTTGTGCTGCATCAGATCCGGAGTATCAATTATTCCACTTGTGTACTGGAAATGACATTAAACAATCCTGAATCTTGAACCTTCAACCTTCAATAATGCAGTTCTAGGTAGTTCTGACCAGCAATTAATTCCCAGATAGCAACAGCGGAGTACTTGCTTTAACAAAACCAGGCTTTCCCAGAATTATTCAATGCTTTCTTTTCAAAATTCAAGATGGTTTAATGTCATTTCCAGTACACAAGTGTAAGGCAGAACAAAATAATTGTTACTTTAGATCCAATGCAGCACTGAAAAAGAACACAATAAGATAAAGAGCACAATAATAAAAAACACAATAAATATAAATACATAAGATAGCTTATATACATAGATTGATTATATGTACATAAAGTGACGCTGGGTTCAGGGGTACCTGTACATAGGGTGACTGACCGTGGTGGTGGTGGGGGGGCAAAGGGGGGTGGGTTAGTGGGTGGAGGTGTTGATCAGCCTTACTGCTTGGGGAAAGGAACTGTTATTTGAGTCTGATGGTTCTGGCGTGGATGATGCGTTGCCTTCTCCCTGATGGGAGTGGGACAAACAGTCCATGAGCAAGGTGATGGGATCCTTTGTGATATTACTGGCCTTTTTCCGACACCTTTCTGTATATATTCTGAAATATATATTGGCTCACCCAGTTCATTTAAAATATTGATAAAAATATGCTCCAATAAATCCCTCTCTTGCATTTCAGTGAATTAAGTAGCTTAGTTCTAGCCCATTCTCAGAGGGACACGGGGAGTATTTTGGTGAAAAAGGGAAAATGCAGGGATGTTGTGGTGCTGAGAGGACAGCCTCTCATTGTGGCAGGGCGCAGTAAAAGATGCGAGCTGTCACTGCTAGTGGACAAAGTCAGCCGAGGTCACAGCCTCGCACATGCTCCATGCAGCCTATAGCGAACTCACAGTGACATGATGAACTGCGAAATGAAGCACAGATAGGTCACATCTGCTTTTTCCAGAGGACCGTATTATCTCTTCACATCCTGCCCTCTCCCATCCCCCAGCCTCTGTCCAGGCATTTCATCTGCAGTGGACACAGGGGTTAGAGATCAAAAATCAAAATGCAGGAATTAGCCATCATTCTGGAGTGGGGGGAAGGGAGGCAGAAAACTGCTCAAACTGTTCCCAGGGGATAGATGCTTCTGGTTTAAAAAAAATTATCTGGAATTTTTTTCAATTTATTCGGACTGGATTTGATTGGAGAATGCAGCAGATGAATTTTATTTTGAAAGATCTATAGACCAGGCTGGGCAATGCTCTGATTTCTGAGTTTAAAAAGTGGGGCTGCAATGCACAGTGAATCAAAACAATTTATTTTAAATAACATCTGTACATTCACTGCACAAAATTGCTGCACAATAAATATCAGAAATGGCATGGTTCACCTCACAGATTTAAGTTGCTGGTCTACCACTGAGCACACCTCAAGGAGCACAGCCACAAGGAAGTCGTATCCATCATCAAGGACCCTCCTCCAGGTCATGTTCCCCTGCTGCCGCCATTGAGCAGGAGGGAAAGGAGCCTCGAGTCCCACACCACCAGGCTCAGGAACAGTTAATAACCTATAGATATCAGATTCCTGAATCAGTGTGAATAACCTCAATTCCGAACTGATTCCACAACCTATGGAGTCACTTCCAAGGCCTCTACAACTCACGTTTTCAGTTTGATCTGTCTGTCTGTCTAGCTATGCACAGATTCTCTACTTTTGCACATTGGTTCTTTGTCAGTCTTTGTGTGTAGTTTTTCATTGATTCTATTGTATTCTTCGGTCCTAATGTAAATGCCTGCAAGAAAATGAATCTCAAGTTAGTGTATGGTGATATATAAAGTATATATATCCCTCACTGGACCCCTTGCAGTTTGCGTACCATCCCAATCGTTCAACAGATGACACCATTGCCATCACCCTCCACCTGGCTCTCACCCACCTGGACAAAAAAGACAGGTATGTTCGAATGCTGTTCATAGACTTCAGTTCAGCATTCAACACAATCATTCTTCAAAAACTGATTGGAAAGCTGAGCCTACTGGGCCTGAACACCTCCCTCTGCAACTGGATCCTAGACTTCCTGACTGGGAGACCTCAGTCAGTCCCGATCAGGAGCAGCATCTCCAACACCATCACACTGAGCACGGGGGCCCCCCAGGGCTGTGTGCTCAGTCCACTGCTGTTCACTCTGCTGACCCACGACTGTGCTGCAACACACAGCTCGAACCACATCATCAAGTTCGCCGATGACATGACCATTGTGGGTCTCATCAGCAAGAACGATGAGTCAGCATACAGAGAGGAGGTGCAGCGGCTAACGGACTGGTGCAGAGCCAACAACCTGTCTCTGAATGTGAACAAAACAAAAGAGATGATTGTTGACCTCAGGAGGACATGGAGCGACCACTCTCCGCTCAACATCGATGACTCCTCCATTGAGATCGTTAAGAGCACCAAATTTCTTGGTGTTCACCTGGCGGAGAATCTCACCTGGTCCCTCAACACCAGCTCCATAGCAAAGAAAGCCCAGCAGCATCTCTACTTTCTGTGAAGGCTGAGGAAAGTCCATCTCCTACACCCCATCCTCACCACATTCTACAGAGGTTGTATTGAGAGCATCCGGAGCAGCTGTATCACTGCCTGGTTCGGAAATTGTATCATCTCGGATCGCAAGACCCTGCAGCGGATAGTGAGGTCAGCTGAGAAGATCATCGGGGTCTCTCTTCCCGCCATCACAGACATTTACACCACACGCTGCATCCGTAAAGCAAACAGCATTATGAAGGACCCCACGCACCCCTCATACAAACTCTTCTCCCTCCTGCCATCTGGCAAAAGGCACCGAAGTATTCGGGCTCTCACGGCCAGACTATGTAACAGTTTCTTCCCCCAAGCCATCAGACTCCTCAATACCCAGAGCCTGGACTGACACCAACCTACTGCTCTCTACTGTGCCTATTGTCTTGTTTATTATTTATTGTAATGCCTGCACTGTTTTGTGCACTTTATGCAGTCCTGGGTAGGTCTGTAGTCTAGTGTAGTTTTTGTGTCGTTTTACGTAGTTCAGTGTAGTTTTTGTATTGTTTCATGTAGCACCATGGTCCTGAAAAAAGTTGTCTCATTTTTACTGTGTACTGTACCAGCAGTTATGGTCGAAATGACAATAAAAAGTGACTTGACTTGACCTGATGTATATGTCACTAATAATAAGACCATAAGACATAAGCTCTAGGAGTAGAGTTAAGCCATTTGGCCCATCGAGTCTGCTCCATGCAGACTGATCAATTTTTCCTCTCAGCTCCAATCTCCCCTTCAAGCCCTGACCAATCAAGATCCTATTTCGCTACATGGTGCCTAACTTCTGGTAGGGTCACCATGGCGGTAAGGTCAAGGGGGAGGTTTCTGGCAAAGAGTGATCCAGCTAAAGCCTCAATGGTGGAGCTGGTGGAAAATGATGACAAATCACAACGGCAGTGAAGGCAAAGGAAGGCTGCACCAGTGAAGGGTCCCCAGTCATTTTGTATTCCATATCACTGGACCCTGACCCTGATCTGTCGAGGACCGTGTGTGGCTGCCCGTGCATCAGCCTCCCCACATTAAACAAAGTCACGCACAAGAAGATCCAGAGTGATTCGCCACGGTGAAGCTGGGGTCCTAAACGCGAGGTACAATCCGTTGTTTGGACCATCTAAACGCTGGCCCAGAGAGACTGGAAGGGCGACGTTGGATTGCTCTGGGCGCTGAAGCGACTTGGAGAGGTCGAGATAGGCTGCTTCGGCAGCGAAATCTGGGCCTGGAGCAGTTCACTGAGGCGGGCCCAGGTCTTAATGCAAGGTACCGTTCAGGCAATTTAAACACCAGACAGATTGGGGGTTGGGAGCGGCTCCTATCTCTGCGATGCTAAGGCTGCGAGACTGCCCCTGGCCGCTGTGTTTCATGTGAGGAATTTTGCAACAATTTGCCCTGCTAATATGATATACTGAATACTGAGGTTTGGGCCAAATCTGGGCTGCTTCAGGGATTTGGATCTTAGGATTCAATTTGGTTTGGAATGCTGTTGCTGGCGTCTATTGTTTGCATGATTTGTTTATCTTTCTTTTTCTCTGTGGCATTGGGGTTCTTTTTTTTTAATTGGGTTCTTTCAGGTTCCTTGCTTTGTGGCTGCCTGTAAGCAAACAAATCTCAAGGTTGTATAATTTATACATTTTTGATAATAAATGCACTTTGAATACACAGCTGCTCTCCATTGAGGCAATCCACTCTGATATCCTAATTCCTATTCCATCACTAGCAGATCAATGGCTGGATATCTCTTTCCTTTTGTGATTTTTGTTTCCATTTCTCCTTTCCTGGAAGTCACTAGTAGATCATAAAAACAAGAGATTCTGCCGATAGTGGTAGTCCAAAGCAACACGCACACACAGAATGCTGGAGGAACTCGGCGGGTCAGGTAGCATCAATGGAAATAAATAAACAGTTGACATTTTGGGCTGAGACCCTACTGAGTTCCTCCAGCATTTTGTGTGTGTTGCTCAAGATTTCCAGCATCTGCAGAATCTCGTGTCTTGTCCTGATGCAAGGTCTCGGCCCAAATAGTCGACTTTATTTATAAGACCAAAAGGCCATAAGGTCTTCCCCAGCATTCCATCATGGCTCATTCATGATCCCTCTCAACCCTGTTTTCCTCCCTTCTCCCCGTAATCTTTGGTGTGACTAACCAAGAACCTATCAACCTCTGCTTAAAATATACTCAATGACTTCTCCTCCACAGCCAGCTGTGGCAATGAATTCCACAGATTCACCACTCTGTCTAAAGAAATTCCTTCTCATTTCTCTTCTAAATGGATGTCACCCATTCTGAGGGTGTGCCCTGTAGTCCTAGACATCCACTATTGGAAACATCCTCTCTACATCCACACTGTTCTTTCAATATTCAATAGGTTTCAATAAGGTTCCCCCTCATTTTTCCTAAACTTCAGAAAGTACAGGCTCAGAGACACAAACTCTCCTCATACATTAACCCTTCCATTCCTGGAATAATTCTCAAGAACCTTGTCTGGACCCTCTCCAATGCCAGTACATCCTTTCTTAGATAAAGGGGCCAAAACTGCTCACAATACTCCAAGTGTGGTCTAATTAATGACTTATAAAGCCTCAGCATCCCATCCTTGTTCTTATATTCTAGTCATCTTAGGATGAATGCGAACATTGTATTTGCCTTTCTCACCACTGACTCAACCTGCAAGTTAACCTTTAGGTAATCTTGCACAAGGACTCCTAACTCCCTTTGCACCTCTGAACTTTGAATTTTTTTCCGTTTGGAAAATAGTCTACCCCTTTATTCTTTCTACCTAAGTGCATGATCATATATTGGTTTAAGATGGCACTGGTGAAGTGCAGTGACTAGTTGGTGGCAAACAAAACAAAAAAAACTATAAATTATTGTATTAATCACATTTTTTCTTGAATATGATCACTGCAATCAATAGCCTGTAATTTCCCTGTCAGATTTGAGCTTTTGAACCACCTGTTCAACCTGGTATTTTTGTGGTGTGAACTGAAATCTCGAAGGTGCAGCATGGTTGTGGCATGGTGGGTACAGGCCAAATTGAGACGACATGGATTGGGCCCGAAAGCAGGGAATGAGTCAATGTTTGGTGGTTACTGGGGCAGACATGGAGGTGATTTGATGTGGTAGAACTGGTGAGGCAGAGTATCTTCCTTGTAATACCATGGGCTCTTATCTTGTTAAGCGGCCTCGTGTGTGGCACCTGTGTGTGTGTGCTGAACATTAACGACTCCACTGTAGAGATTGTTAAGAGCACCAAATTTCTTGGTGTTCACCTGGTGGTGAATCTCACCTGGTCCCTCAACACCAGCTCCATAGCAAAGAAAGCCCAGCAGCGTCTCTACTTTCTGCGAAGGCTGAGAAAAGTCCATCTCCCACACCCCATCCTCACCACATTCTACATCCTGAGCAGCTGCATCACTGCCTGGTTTGGAAATTGCACCACCTCGGATGGCAAGACCCTGCAGCGGATAGTGAAGTCAGCTGAGAAGATCATCAGGGTCTCTCCTCCTGCCATTACAGACATTTACACCACACGCTGCATCTGCAAAGCAAACAGCATTATGGAGGACCCCACACACCTCTCATATAAACTCTTCTCTCTCCTGCCATCTGGAAAAAGGCATCGAAGCATTCGGGCTCTCATGACCAGACTATGTAACAGTTTCTTCCCTCAAGCCATCAGACCCCTTAATACCCAGAGCCTGGCTTGACACCAACTTATTATGCCCTCTACTGTGCCTACTGTCTTGTTTATTATTTATTATTTATTGAAGTGCCTGCACTGTTTTGTGCACTTTATGCAGTCCTGGATAGGTCTGTAGTCTAGTGTAGTTTTCTCACGCAGTTCAGTGTAGTTTTCATGTAGCACCATGGTCCTGGAAAACGTTGTCTCATTTTTACTATGTTCTGTACCAGCAGTTATGGTTGAAATGACAATAAAAGTGACTTGACTTGACTTGACCTTGTCAATGGCATTCTGGAAATCCCAATAAACAACATCCATTGACTCTCTTTGTCTATTCCTCAAAGAATTCCAACAGACTTGGAAGGCAAGATGTCCCGTTAAGGAAACCATGCTGACTTGGACCTATTTTATCATGCACCTCCAAATACCCTGAAACCTCATCCTTAATAATGAACTTCAACATCTCCTCAAGCACTGAAGTCAGGCTAACTAGCCTATAATTACCTTTCTTCTGCCTCACTCCTTTCTTATAAAGTGGAGTGATGTTTGTAATTTTCCAGTCCTCTGGAACCATTTCAGAATCTAGTGATTTTTGAAAGATGTTACTAAGCTTCCAGGCAAGATGGTGCCTGTGTACAGTGCTCCTTTAGTTGACATCTTATGGATAGATCATATATTTTACTGCTTTTATGCCTTTTACGTTTGTTTTTTTGCCTTGGATGTGATTGTGCAGCTGTTGGAGCCTGTGATTTGCTGTTTGGATGTCATTTGGGTGTTTCTTTGCACTGCAGTTTCCGAGAGGATTTAAGGAGGCTGAGGCAGCGTGCATGAAGCTCAGGGTGGGCAAGCTGTGGGATGGGGTGTGAGCTGATTCAACTCCAGTTCGCCAGTAAGCACTTCCATTGTTCACCGACTAAAGTGTCTAGGGAGACTGAAACAAGGTAAATATGGACGGTGAGCACCAGCTGCCTGCTTTTTGATTACTGAGAATTGTCCTGCTACACTGAGGCCACTGTGTCTGGAGAATGTTGTCCAGGTTTTCTGCGTTTTGCATGTGGACATGGACTATAAACATATTTTTCCTGTCTAATAGTTTTTTTGTATTCTGTGCTTTTCACTTGATCCTCTCATCTTTGTGTTTGTGAGTGTGTGGAGGTGGGGGGTGTGGGTAGAGGATCCGGGGGGGGTGTTGATATGCCGTTTTGTTTTGTTAACTTTTTTCTGTGGAGAGGTGGGATTTGTAGCCTTCCTTTTCTTTCTTGGTTTCATGGTTACCTGGAGAAGAAGAATTTCAGAGTTGTGTACTTTGATAATTAATGAATCTTTGAACTTTTCGTGCCTCTACAATCTCTTCAGTTACCTCTTTCAGAACCCTAATATGTAGTCCATCTGGTCCAAGTGACTTATCTACCTTCAGATCTTTCAGTTTCCCAAGCACCATCTCCTTGGTAACAGCAACAACATTCACTTCTGCCCCCGACACTCTCGCATTTCTGGCACTAGTATCTTCCATAGTAAATACTAATGCTAAATACAGTACTTATTGTTAATCCACCATTTCTTTATCCTCCATTACTATCTCTCCAGTGTCATTTTCCAGTGGTCCAAAATCTCTTTTACCCTTTATATATCTGAAAAAGCATTTGGTATCCTTTTTGTTATTAATGGCTAGCTTTCCTTCATATATCATCTTTTCTCTCATGGGTTTTTAAGATACCTTCTGTTGGTTTTTAAAAGCTTCCAAATCTTCTAACTTACCACTAACTTTTGCTATATTATATGCCCTCTCTCTGGCTTTTATGCTGTCTTTGACATCCCATGTCAGCCACAGTTGCTTCATCTCCTTTTAGCATACTTGTTCATCTTTGGGATGTATTTATCCCGTGCCTTTCGTATTGCCCCCTGAAGCCCCAGCCATTATTGTACTGTTTCCTAAGGGTTCCTTTATCTTAAGCTCTGTAATCAAATCTGGTTCTGTACACAACTCCCAAACCAGAACTGCCTTTCCCCTCGTGAGCTCAACCACACTGCTTGAAGAAGACATCTCATAGGCATTCTACAAATTCCGTTTCTTGGATCTGGTTTTCTCAATCTACCTGCATATTGAAATCTGCTAAAACTATCAAAACATTGTCCTTATTATTGCTGCCGAAAAGAAGCCTGTGAACAACCAGCAGGCGGGTAAGCCTCTGCACTTGTGTGGTGTCCCTCTCTTTCGATGAATGTTGGAGATATCGGAGGATAGTATCATGGTTCTGCGTTTATGCACTGTGGACTTTTTCAGTCTTATGGTTTTTATATTCTGTGTTTACATCACCCGTTCCTTTTCCATTTTCTTGTGTGAGGGAAGGGAGTTTGGGGATTGATGGTCAGTTGCGTTCTGTTAGTTTTTTGTGTGGGGGAGGGACTATTTGGGAGTCAATGTTCTTGTTCAATTTGTGTGGGGGGGGATTTGGGAGTGGTCAATGATTGGGATGTTGTTCTTTGTGCGGGGGGGTGTGGGTTTGATATTTCTCTCTGAACAACTTTCATATTTCTTTGTTTCATGCCTATCTGGAGAAGATGAATTTCAGAGTTGTATATGGATACATGCTTTGATAATAAATGAACCTTTGAACCATACTACATGACTTTTCTTTTTCCTGTTGAAATTTATATGCCATATCCTGACTATCAGGGTGTTCTTACCCCTGCAGTTTCTTAACGCTATCCACAAGGGTTCTGTATCTTCCAATCCTATGTCACCTCTTTCTTAGGATTTGACTTCATTTATTTTAACCTACAGAGCAACGCCACCCTCTCTGCCTACAGTTCTGTTCTTTCAATACAATGTGTATTCTTGAATGTTAAGCTCCCAACTATGATCTTCTTTCAGCCACGTCTCAGTGATGCCCACAATGCCATACCTTCCAAATTCTTATTGTGCTACAAGATCATCTACTTTACTCCGTATACTGCATGCATTCAAATATAACATCTTCAGTCCTGTATTTGTCACACTTTTCGATTTTGCTCCCATGTTGCACTCCACCTATTCCATGAACTGCAATTTTGCTCTATCATCTGCCTGTCCTTTCTCCCAGTCATTACATATTGCATGGACTGTGGACCAACTGCCCCATGCTCAGCCCTATCACTCCAGTTCCTCTCCCCCAGCTAACTTAGTGTAAACCCTTCACAACAGCTCTAGCAAACCTGTCCACAAGGATATTGGTCCTTCTTGGGTTCAGGTGTAATTTGTCCTTTTAGTACAGGTCATACCTTCCCCAGAAGAGATCCCATTGATCCAGAAATCGAAAACCCTGTCCCTTGCACCACCTCCTCAGCCACTCATTAAACTCTTAAGAGTGCTTTCTTCTGCACAAGAGATTAAGATGAAGGGTCTCAGCCCAAAAATATCAACTGTTTATTCCCCTCCATAGATGCTGAAGACCTGATAAGATCCTTCAGCTTTTTGTCTGAGTTGCTCTGGAGTTCGTTCTTGTTTTTGTAATGTTTTCATAATATTCTTTAAGGATGCTGTCTGATTTAAGCTTCCTGAAGAGTTTACATGAGGTTAAAAGAATAACAATGAGAGGAGATCCAATCAACATAAATAGAAGCGTGGGTCTATTAGGATGAACAGTGTGCTTCTGTGTTGCAAACTCGATTGCAGGGATTTTAAGGTAGCAACTTCACTGAGGTTCTTAATTCAAACCCAACCGCAACCTATCATGTTTAAACAATTTCAAAGTGGAAATCAAAATTTGTTTTCAATGATACAAGATTCCTTCATGAGGTTCAAATTTGTAATTGTCTCAGTGGATTTGCCAGTGAAATTAGTTGATTGGTTTTGCTATGGGTTCTGCATGAAAAAATATGACAGGTTTATAGAGATTAAAATGTTGGGATAAGTGATAACTACTGCCGGACATCCGCTCTGCCCTTGCAAATTGCAGATTAGTGTTAGTAATATAAATAGTTTTGTAAAACAAAGAGCCTTTTTAACGATATTAATTGTTTTATTTTTAAATCCTTTCTTTAAAATTATAAACACAAGAGATTCTGTATTTACTGGAAATCTTGAGTGGGACATACAAAATGCTGGAGGAATTCAGCAAGTCAGGTAGCATCTATGGAGGGGAATAAACAGTTGATATTGTGCGCCCTGGTGAAGAGGCTTGGTCCAAAATATCGAATGTTTATTCCTCTCCATAGATGCTGGCTGATTTGTTGAGACTTTCCAGAATTTTGTGTGTGTGTTTTTTTTTTAAGTTGTTAGCCTGGTAGAGGCTTTGGCTGGGCCCAGGCACAAAGCTATCAGAAACTGTGAAGTTTGCACGGAACACCCATGTCGCTATATGATTACGATGGGAAAAGAAATACTGGAAGCTCTCCTTTAATTGATTCTGGTTTAAGATCAATCTCTGATTATTCTCCAGTTGGATGTTGAGAGGATGTTTCCTCTATGATGGCTTCTGATTTAAAATGGTGCTATTGAAGATGTGTGACAGTTTGCTGCCATTTCAGAGGGCAAGAGGTTCGACTTAAAGCGTTATTTATAACATCCTTTCTGAAGCAAATTGAGGTGCAATATCGCTGCCAACAGTAAGGAGGCAGACAGAAGTGATGGTTTCAGGATAATCCATGCTGGGGCATTGCGAGGCCCATGAGCAGGGGCCATGGATGGAGTTAGTATTGCTGTTGCTATTGGAGTGAACAATTTGGAGATGAGTCGATGAGGAAGATTTTTGATGCCTGTCCACCTATCCCGAGTGCAAGGTCGGTCGCTCCAAGTGCTGAGCTGATTTGGTGAGACCGAGAATTGCTTTGGGCTGGGTGACCCAAGCGTATCGAGGTGCCAGGGTCCGGGTCCTAGAGTGAGGGACTGCCTGTTGTTTGGTTAATTTAAACATCAGCACAGATAGACTGGAAACCCACGTGTTGGGCTGATTTCACTCACTGTCCTGCAAATGTTCGTTCTTCCTCTTTGAATCTTTGGGTTGTACATGGAGACATATAAGACCAAAAGATATGTGGTAAACCATGTATAAAGGTTGTAACTGGGTTACCTGTCTGGACATGCCTGGACACGCCCCTCTGCTGACTGATCTTGTGGCTCCTCCCACAGACCCCTGAATAAAGGCGATTGTGTCACTGCTCCTCCCACAGCCCAGGACAGACATACAGCATGGATGTGGATCCATTTTACTGTTAATAAAAGCCTTTCAGTATTTACTCTACTTCCAGTCTTTTGGAGTAATTGATAGTGCATCAATTTTATTAACAGTAATTTTAAGGCATGGAACATGTCCTCAGACCCGACAAGTTAGACTCTGACTCACAAACACCTGAAGCCGGAAACGCTTTCCAACTCTGGCTGGCCTGCTTCGAATCTTACCTGGAGGAGATTGAAGTGACCAAGTCTGCCGCGAAGCACAGAGTTCTCCTCTCCAGGGTCAGTCCATGGGTCTACTCGATGATTAGAGGCCAGCCGAGCTATGATGGCGCGATGAGTGCCCTCAGAAGACAATACCTGTGGCCGGTAAACACCGTCTATGCGTGACATCGCTTAGCGACGTGGCAGCAATGGCCCGGAGAGTCGAGCGCTGAGTTCGTCTGGGCCCTACAGACACTCGTGCGGGCCTGCAATTGCTGGGGGCTGACGGCCAAACAGCATGCGGAGCTCCTAGTAAGAGACGCCTTCGTCATGGGGACCAGGTCAGTGTGTGTGCACCAGGGGCTGCTGGAACACGCCGATCTTACCTTGCGTCCGGCGATTGAGCTGGCCGACACGCTGGAGGCTGCTCTGCACAACTCTGACGCTCTCCAGGCACACGATCTCCCGACGGCCTCGTGGATGCCGCAGACCCCTCAACCTGCCGGCAAATCGCCCATGGCTGCTGCCAGTCGCGAGTCTGCGAAGTGCTACTTCTGCAGACTTGAGAAGCACCCCAGGAAATGCTGCCCGGCCCGAGAAGCTACATGCTCCAGCAGCGGAAAGAAGGGCCACTTTGCCAAGGCCTGTAAGTCCAAACCGCGAGCGGGATTGAGCAGCGCCGTGTGCAAGGAATGAGGGTCGTCATCTTGCCTGCACGCCGCCACCATGTGTGAGACATGGGGGTGGCCATCTTGGTCGGTGCCACCTCGCACCGCCTACGACCCACCGCACTAGACCAAGACAGTGACACAACTCTGGCCTCTGTGACCCTCGACCAAAGTGCTCCCCACCAGCTCGCAAGGTCAATGATGGACATCCTTGTGGAGGGGCGCAGGACAAGCTGCCTGTTTGACACGGGCAGCACGGAGAGTTTTATCCATCTGGACAAGATGCAGCATTGCGGACTCGCGATACGGCCAGTAAGCCAAAGGGTCGCCATGGCTTCCGGGTCACATACAACAGACATCTGGGGGTGGTGGGGGGTGGTGGGGGGGGGGGCGTTCTGCAGAATTTGGCTGTCTCACTTCTGTTTCTCCACATAATCCCAGACAGCCTCGATAATGTTGAGATCAGGGCTCTGGAACCATATTAAAAAAATCTTGGTTATCTCAGACTTTTGCACAGTACTGTATATAAATCAAAATAGCCTTGTAAGTAAAATGGTGTTAGTTTTAAAAACAGTAGGATATGTGAATTGAATTAAGTGCACAGCTCAGATAGCTAGACAATGAAGCCCAAAATGCTTTGCTGTCAAATCTAACAATCATGTGTAAGAAACGCAATGACTGCTGTTGTCACTCATGTTTTTGCAACAATAACGTCAGAAAATAAGACCATAGTTATAACCAAAATAAATACAAATTTCACCACATTGAATGAAAGGCAAACAAAAATTTAATGAATCAGACAAATATTCTGAGTTTTGGATAAATAATTTTAAACAGAAAATAGTAACTTATGCAAAGGTATGCATATATTTACGCACAGTTTATTCCACTTCCATACTCGAACCTCTATTTTTTATTGTTTATAATTGTTAAAAGTTTTTTGTTGCATGTCATGCCCTGACCAACACATCACAGCAAATTCCTAATACATGCAAATGTAAATGGTGAATAAAGTTGATCCTTGATCCAAGATGCATGTTAAGTTTGACACATTACATTGTCTGATAGCAACAAACTCTAATACTGTTCAGTTTATTCTTAAACAGTTCCTCTGCAGTTGATAGTTCCTTCACCACTTTGTGTATGTTGCTTCAATTTATTTTTAACTGTGACCTGGAAGAGATTTTGCATGATGTGATAGAGAATGGCTATTAGTGGTTGGCAGTAAATGTGTCAGTTTAGTTCAGGATACCACAGCTTCGGTGTTAACAATATACATTCAGTAGCCACGTTATAAGACACACCTGCTCGTTAATGCCAATATCTCATCAGCCAATCATGTGGCAGCAACTCAATGCATAAAATCATGTAGACTTGGTCAAGAGGTTCAGTTGTTGTTCAGACCAAACATCAGAATGGGGATCTAAATGACTTTGTGAAATGATTGTTGGTTCCAGACAAGGTGGTTTGAAACTGCTGGTCTCCTGGGGTTTTCACACACAACAGTTTCCAGAGCAGCAGTTCCCAACCGTTTTATGCCACGGACCAATACCATTAAGCAAGAAGTCCGTTGTCCCCAGGTTGGGAACCCCTGCTTTAGAGTTTACAGAGAATAGTGTGAGACACAAAAAACACCCAGTGAGCGGCAGTTCGGTGGGTGAAAACACCTTGTTAATGAGAGAGGTCAGAGGAGAATGGCCAGACTGGTTCAAACTGACAGAAAAGCAACAATAACTCAAATAAGCACACTTACAACAGTGGTATGCAGAAGAGCATCTCGTATAACACATCGGCACTTGAAGTGGGTGGGCTACAGCAGCAGAAGACCATGATAATAAAATGGGAACTGAGTGTACGTCTCCAAGCAGAGGGAGAAATGGGAATGACAGACTTCCACCAAAAACACTAAAGGGTTCTAGCACTTTGAAAAGGTATTAATTATTTTGTCACAGAAACCTGAATTTAGATTGACTTGGATCTTTAAGTAAATTCTCTCGCTTTATCGATAAGCACAGAATAACTAGAATTAACTCTTTTTCTGGGTTCGGGGCATTGGGGAGGACCTGGGTAAGTAAAGTCAAAGTGCATCTTCAACTTTGTACATTATGATTTCACACAGGTATAGAAACATTCAACAATGTACATTGCCGAAGAAGGCCATTGTGCTGCAGATCAGCACAGCACAACTATATTTCTTCAATGGCCACATAGCAAAGCAGCACAAAACATGTAGTTCTTACACAAGCCAAATCTACCAAAATACAATCAATTTCAGAGACTTCAGAACAGAAATATGCTTCCTAAAAATGTACATTTTCAGCAAGATTTACGATTTACAATTCACACATGGTCATTTTAAAAACAAATAACACCAATGTAATATCCCCCTTATGTGGATTTCACCTGTACATTATATTAAGTGGTCATTATTTAAACCAGTCACCTTTACATCTGTACATTAACATAGTTATTAGGAAGGCAATTAAATCAGGTGCACGAAACTGCCTAACACACATGTTTTGGGAATCTCTCTAAAGATGCTACCCGGCCAGCTGAGTTCCTCCAAAATTTTGAGTACGTATATCTGATATACTATTATACTAATGGGTTGAGTGGCTATTTTACTTGACCCCTAAGATGCCAATAAATGTAAACTTCATTATAATCTTGGTGCAGCTATTGCATTGACATAGTTATTAGGACAGTAATTAAATCATGTGCACAGAATTGCCTAACAAGCGTGCTTTGGGATTAAATTCAGATATGTTCACCGATGTCCTTTTTAAAGTATTATGTTATAATAAAGGTTTCACAACATAATATCTTCTTTGTATCTAGCCCATTATCCTTCAAAACCGTGGATGAAAAGGCACTGAACACGGAGGTGAAATTTTTACAATTTATGCCTTTCAATTCTCCTCTGACTTTGCTACATATTTTCCAGTGAGCTGGATACGAGATATATAGCAGACCTCACCACTGAGAAGTTTACATGAACATAACTTCTATCGATCATTGATGGAGTGGGCCCATTTATTTTGGGCAGAGACCCCTAGTCAAAGATTAGGATACCCATGCATCTGTAGATGTAATGCTAAAATACAACCACATTAGACACTGGTACTTATAAGCAAATATTAAAAGCCAAGTAAATGGTATATAAGGTAACAAAAGTGAGTGGGAAGTTGGATGATTGGGATGATTTTAGAATCTAATAAAAAGGTAAGTAAAAAAGCTATAAGAGAAAAGATGAAGTATGAGGGCAAAATAGCTGATAATATAAAGCAAGATTCTGGAAGTTTTTTCAGTTATATATAGAGTAAAAAGGTGTTAGTGGTCCATGAGTGTCAGGGATTAGGAGTGAGTGTCATTGCTATTACAAATTAAAAAGTGCTAGGTAACTCAAAGGTCTTAAGGTGGATAAGTCACCTGGACTAGATGCACTACATCCCAGAGTCCTAAGAGAGGTTGCTGAAGAGATAACAGACGTTTGGTCACGATCTCCCAGGAATCACTTGTTTCTGGCATGGTCCTGGAGGACTGGAAGATTGCAAATGTCACTTCACTCTTTAAGAAGGGAGGAAGGCAAAAGAAAGAAAACTATAGACCAGTTAGCCAGACCTCAAGTGGTTGGGAAAGTGTTGGAGCCTATTATTAAGGATGAGGTTTCAGGGTACTTGGAAACTAATGATAATAAAAAGTCAAGGTTAGAATGGTTTCTGTGAAGGGAAATCTTGCCTGACAAATCTGTTAGAATTCTTCGAGTAAGTAACAAGCAGAGTGGACAAAGGAGAGGCAGTGGATATCATTTACTTAGATTTTCAGAAGGCATTTGATAAGGTGCCACACATGAGGCTGCTTAACAAGATAAAATACTATGGAAAGATACTGGCGTGTATAGAGAAATGGTTGACCGACAGGAGGCAGAGTTGCAATAAAGGGGGTCTTTTCTGGTTGGCTGCCAGTGACTAGTGGTGTTCAGTATTGGGACCGCTGCTTTTCACATTGTTAGTCAGTGATTTAGATAATGGAATTGATGGCTTTGAAGCAAAGTTTTCGGATGATAAAAAGAAAGGTGGAGGGGTAGGTAGTGCTGAGGAAGCAATATGATTGTAGCAGGACTTAGACAAATTGGAAGAATGGGCACAAAACTGGCAGATGGAATACAGTGTTGGGAAATATATGATGATGCATTTTGGTAAGAGGAACAGTAGAACAGACTATTAACTAAATCGGGAGAAACTTCAAACATCAGAGGTGCAGAGGGACTTAGGAGTCCTTGTGCAAGAACTCCAGAAGGTTAATTTACAGGTTGAGTCTGTGGTAAAGACGGCAAATACAATGTTGGCATTTGTTTCAAGGGGAATAGATTATAAAAGCCATGAGATAACACAGAGGCTTTATAAGACATTAGTCAGGCTGCATTTGGAGTACTGTCAACAGTTTTGGGCCCCATACCTTAAAAAAGATGTGTTTCATTGGAAAGCATCCAGGGTAGGTTCACGAGGATAATTCCGAGAATGAAGGTGTTAACCTGTGACCAGCAGCCCAGCAGCTTTGAGCCTGTACTCACTGAACTTAGAAGAATACGGGGGATCTCATTGAAACCTACCAAATATTGAAAGGATAGATAGGCTGGATGTGGAGAGGATGTTTCCTGGGGTGGGGTATCCCGCACTGGAGGGCACAGCCTCAAAATTGATGAGCAATCCTTTAGAACAGAGGTAAGGAGGAATTTTTTTAGTCAGAGAGTAATGAATCTGTGGAATGCTCTGCCACAGACTGGGGTGGAGGCCATGTCCGTGGGTATATTTAAAACGGAAGTTGAAAGTATCAAAGGATATCACAAAAAGGCAAGTGTGTGGGATTGAGTGGGATCTGGGATCAGTCATGATGCAATGGCGGAGCAAACTTGATGGGCTGAATGGATTAATTCTGTTCCGATGTCTTACGGTCTTTGATATACAGTTAGGGTGCACATGACTTTTGCACAGTATTGTAACTTCAATTTACAATTTACATTCAGAACTGAAGACTGGTTCTTTCTTGAATTAATATCTGTTATATTTACATAACTCCAGTATACTCCCTAACAACAAGCATAAAAAGCATCGAGCTCATCAGGAGCAAAACTCATTGCCATTTACAGTACTGTGCAAAAGTCTTAGGCACTCTAGTTATATATACCCCTAACGTTTTTGCACAGTACTGTAATCAACCCAGGGTCACTGACAATACTCAGAAGAGGGAATTTTGGCTCATTTTCTCCTTTTTTAACCCAGGAAAAGGAAGCCAATTGCAACTAAGACACCAAGTACCACAACCTTACTGTTTCAAATGGTGGATAAACTTGCAATTGAAGGTGTGCAAATGAATATATGAATACAGACTTGAAAGGGAACAGTGATGGAATAACAAAATCAATATTTATTGAAAAGTGTAGATGGTTTTGTACATAAAGAGAAATCGCACTAGCAAAAGAAAATCACCTATTGAATATTTTAACTTTAATTCATAAATTTGGATTTTAGAAAGAAAAAAATCCAATTTCTTGCTCTTTGAAAACTTACTCTGTATAAGATTATCATGTAGCAAAAAGTGATTGTAAATTTCATAAATAAATCCGTATCAAACTGAAGATTTGATACTATTTCTATGCAAATCGCAGTTTGAGTGTCACACCTAATCTGGGTTGTAAAGACACTGGAAGAATGGATAAATCTAAGAATGAGGAAGAATGCTTATGAGCATCTGGGTTTCATTGTATTCGTTAAAGTCAAATGGTGATCTTATGAAATTATTGAAAATTATGGAAGATTTTTATAAGGAGGTTTTAAAAGAAAATAAAAGCTGCAATAATTAAACATACAGTCCTGATGAAGGGTCTTGGCCCGAAATATTGATTGCTTATTCACCTCCACAAATGCTGCCTGACCTGCTGAGTTCCTCCAAAATTTTGTGCGTGTTGCTCAAGATTTCCAACATTTGTAGAATCTCTTGTGTTTACTACATCTTTATTGTAACTGAAGAATAAAATTAAAACTAAGGTCAAATTCTAATATCAAACAGGATAGCCAGTTCAGATGTTAATTTCAATATATTATCATTCATCAAATAACAGAACTTTTTTCAATTTTGTGTCCAGTTGTCAAGGAGTTGCTCTTCAGTGTTGGCCATAGCTCTTACTGTTAATAGTAACATATAGGAACTACAATATAAGACAGCTGCGAGAAATGAGGAACTGCTGCGTGCTTGTTCTTGCGAGAACATGGCTACAGGACAACATCCATGCACCATTAATCTGCAGGCTATCGTAACTATATATCTTGTGTGTTGTGTGTGACTGTATGTACTGTGTTATGCAACTTGGTCCCCGGAGGAACATTGTTTCATTTAGCTGTACACATGCGTATGGTTGAACGACAATTAAACTTGAACTTGATAGTGTTTCCTGAGTTAGAACACTGAGGAGTTACATTGATAGTGAGATGGTACAGTTCACATTGTGGATGCAGCAGCAACCAAATTATTCTCAAGAGTTGATAGTGGTGAAACCCAGACTGTCAACTTTAGACCTGAAAACACAGGAGCAGAATTAGGCCATTTGGCCCATCAAATCTGCTCCACCATTGAAATATGGCTGATATATTACTCCACTCAACCTTATTCTCCTGCCTTCTCCCCTGAACATTCCCCTACTGATTAAGTAACTATTAACCTATGCTTTATACTCGATCACTTGGCCTGCGCATTGTCTGTGGCAATGAATTCCACAAATTCACCACTGTCTGACTAAAGGAAATCCTCCTCATCCCTGTTCAAAAGAGAAGTTCTTGCGTTCTGAGGCTACCCCCACATTCTAATCAACTCCCAACCCCCCCCCCACCCGGATTCTCCTTGCCACTTACACTGTGGGGTAGGGGTTCCTGACCTTCTTTATGGCGTTAAGCAAGGAGTCCATGGACCCCAGGTTGGGAACCCCGGCTCTACAGCTACTTCATCAATAAAGGGAGTTGTATATCAATAACAGTAAAATTGTAACTGGAGGAACAAATCTTCAGTGACAGACAGCATTACAAAAGGCAGAACATAAATCCCTTTTATTCCTGCTCCAAACTTACAAGAATACACCTAAGGGTATCACGTTACATTGCACTTCCAAGTTCCTCGACAGAATTGGCCAATATCATAACATGCAGAATCATTGATAGTAATGTCATTCAAAGCTTGCTCATTCTTATAGGTCCAGGTCTTTGCTCAGTTGAAATCTTTAGCTAAAGCCCAGCACCATCATGATGATACATGGTGAACTGTTTTCTCAGCCAGTCAGACTATTCTTAATGAGGATAAATTCCCCAGCTTTGGCCATTCTTGTCCTAGATTGTGCCTTTTCTTCTTCTTGAAGAGGGCCCAAGTTTTAATTAGATGCATGAGATGTGCTTCATACAAGCAACCACAATATCGATACTTCTATTGTAATAACTTGGACTTAGAATCACAACAGAGAGAGAATGATGTGCAAGCCTAAAGAAACAACATTCTTAAATCATTGATGACTGGAATATGCAAATATCTAGGTTTAAATATTGGACAGCTATTTCACTTATTCACAAAAACCCACAGAAAGTTGACATTGCAAACTATAAACTTTATGAAAACAAATCTACACATAAGTAACTTAATGTAAACATTAACCAGCATTGCAAACAACATACATATTTTTATTGGTCTACTGTTTCACGGGATTACGATGGCGACTTCAGACGATAAATCGATGCTCTTTCCCATCGTGTGCCATGAGGATGACATTGCGGTTGGAGGTCCAGATCAGGCGCGCCAGTTTCAGTGCATTCTGTGAACCTGGGGAAATGGGATGAACAGGAGGCACCTGGTAGGTTTTCATACATCGGAGTTGAGGGGCTGAGTTCAACATCCCAATGCTTCCCAACAGTGATGTGTTCATCTGTAAAGTAAGAAAAGGAGTGAACAAGAATGTATATGCACAACAAAACAACGTTTTTCACACCGAGTTAGATAAGACCAGCAGATGTAGGAGCATAATTATGTCATTTGGCCGATCAAAAGTGGCACTTATAGCCCAGTCCATCACAGAAAAAGCCCTCCTTACCATGAGAACACTGCTGCCAGAAGAAAGCAGCATCTATCTTCAAGGACTACCAGCATTAGGCCACTCCCTCTTCTCACTACTATAATCGGACAGGAAGTACAGGAGCCTTCGGTCCTACAGCACGAGGTTAAGGAACAGTTATGACCCTATAACCATCAGGCTCCTGAACCAGTGTGGATAAGTTGCCTGCCTTCTCCCCGTATCGCTTCATGCACTGACTAATCAAGAATCTCTTAAGCTCTGCCTTAAATATACCCAATGATTTGACTTCCACAACCATTTGTGGCAACAAATTCCATAGATTCATCACTCTCTGGCTAAAGAAATTCCTTCTCCTCTTTGTTCTAAAAGGACGCCTCTCTATTCTGAAACTGTGTTCTCTGGTCTTAGACCACCACCATAGGAAACATCCTCTCCACATCCACTCTATCAAGGGATTTCAACATTTGATAGGATTCAATGAGGTAACCCCTTTATGTATAGCTTTTCATAAATTCTATTGAATGTCTTTATTTTTCTGTAAATGCCTGCAAAAAATTAGTCTCAAGGTAATATGACAATACATTTACTTTGACATTTAAGTCTGATCCTCCATTCGATCATGGCTGACTTACTTTCCTCCTCAACCCCATGGAAAGTAATTCATTTCCTGCAAAATATCCAAGGAGGTAAGGCTTTTTTATTCCAGATTATTCCAGGCATCCTCTGCTGGAATGTGCTATATGCGTGACTGTCACCAGAACATCCGAAGTATGCAACCAAAATCTGCCACACATTTTGATAAACTGGAACTGAATTTGGTTCACTATCACGTGTACTAGGTACAGTGACAAGCTTGTCATAGAGTTATAGAACACTGCAGCACAGAAACACGCCCTTCAGCCCATCTAGTTTATGCCAAATCCTACAGCATAGCCATCCATACCCCTCCCATCCATGTATTTATCCAAATTTCTCTCAAATGTTGAAATTCAACCTGTATCCAGCACTTCCGTTGGCAGCTGGTTTTACACTCTCCCCACCCTCTGAGTGTAGGAGTTCCCATTAAACGTTTCACCTTTCACCCTTAAGCCATGACTCCTTGTAGCCTCACCCAAGCTCAGTGGAAAAAGCCTGCTTGCATTCACCCTATTTATACCTTGTCGTGCATGTTGTTCATACAGATCAATTCATTACGCAGTGCTCTGAGACAGTACGTTAACAGAATGCAGAATAAAGTGTAACAGGTACACAGAGAGTGCAATACAGGTAGAGAATAAGATGCAAGGTCATGATGACAGATTATGAGGTCAAGAGTCCCTGTAACTGTACAAGAGCTGTAATAATGGCAGAAATTCACCTCATCATTGTGCCCTGGTACTAGTGTCATTTGTTGTTAGCTGATGCCTAGAATACTGGAAGTTTTGGCTAAACTCTCCTCTAGTCTGAATGCATCTTCATTCCATAGCTAAAAAGATATAATATATTCTGGAATTCAGAGGTAGAGGGTGAGTCCAGGCCAGAGACTGGGCGTTGTTTTGAGGCAGTACAAGATAAAACAATAATAGAATGCAAAGTAAATTGCAACAGCTATTGTGAAAGTTCAGTGTAGGTAAACAATACGATGCAAATTGTCAATCTGAAATTCTTTCACATTGTCAACTACCTAAAGGAGAAAAGGCTCACAGCTCAATATACAGAAAACCAAGTCTCCTTTCAGCAATTTGAATGAATTGTCATTGTCTGGTTTTCTCCTAATTTTCCAACTGGGCAACAATATGAAGAGATTTGTCAGCAGAAAATAAATGGTTTAGACATAAAGAGTTAAATAAGTTAACCCTTACATCCTTTTAAACCCCTCCCCAAAAAAGGAAATGTGTTCCAACCATATTAACTAAGGGAAATCTGAAGATCAAAGGAAAGGGCTTATGTACAGTACTATGCAAAAGTCTTAGGCACATACAACAGTAACTTAGCTTGAGGACAGGGAAAACTTCAGAATTCAACAAAGAAAGATCAAGACCGATTATTTACTTTGTCCCTACTTATTCACCAGCCCCGTCCCACATTCTGCAATTTAGAGGCATGTATTTAAGGTGAGGGGGTAATTTCTAAAGAGATGTGAAGAGCAAGTTATTTTTTACCCAGAGTGCTGGGTGACTGGAATGCAGTGCCTGGGGTGGTGATGGAAGCAAACACATTAGAGACGTTTAAGAACCATTTAGATAGGCACACCTGAGACAGCAGAAATAATGCTGGGGAATAAGGGAATGGCGATGACACTAAACAGATATTTTGTGTTGCCTTCCTGAAAACTAACACAAACTGTTGGAGATACTGTAAAATAAGTTTAGAGAGAATAATGAGCTGAAAGAAATTAGCAATAGTGACATTTTACCATGATGCATTTTCTTGCAAGAACCTTATGCCCCTCTATCCACTGAGTAGCCAAACTTTTTTTTATGTTTAGATATTAGTGGTTCGTCCATCGTCGTCGATGAAGACCTCGACACCATTAGTCACTTTGAGACTGCATGCGGTGTGTCCGAAGATGACTGGTCAGGCCAATTTGGGCACGGAATGTCCTGGCACATGTTGGACAGACATGTGTAGGCACTGCAGTTGTTGCGCTGGTGGTTCCGGACTTGTGCAGCTCGTGTTTATGTTGTGCTTCAGCAATGCGCCTTGCTTTATAAGCTTGACAGCCCTTGTGGATGAGGCCGCGCCAGGTGGGGCGGTTTTGTGCCAGCGTTTCCCAGGAGGTCGTGTCTATGTCAAATGACTTCAGGGAGGCCATTAGTGTGTCTTTGTAACGTTTCTTCTGCCCTCCATGCGAGCATCTTCCAGCAGAGAGTTCCCCAAAAAGGAGCTGCTTGGGCATGCGCATATCCGGCATGCAGATGACATGACGTGCCCAGCGGGTCTGTGATCTCATCAGCAGTGTGTGGACTGATGGCAGACTTGCTCTGGAGAGAACTTCAGTGTCTGGTACTTTGTCTTGCCATCTGATGCCTAATATTCTGCGAAGACAAGTCATGTGGAAATGGTTGAGCTGTCTTGCATGCCTTCGATACACAGTCCACGTTTCACAGGCATACAGGAGGGTAGTGAGTACCACGGCTCTGTAGACCTTCAGTTTTGTTGCTGGACTGATTCCTCGACCTTCCCATACAGTGCAGCGCAGTCTACCAAAAGCAGAACTTGCCTTTGCTATTCGGCAGTTAACGTCTGTATCAATAGTCACTGCTCGAGAGAGGGTGCAGCCAAGGTCAGTAAACTGGTCCACTGCCTGTAGTTTCTGTCCTTTGATTGTGATTTTGGGTTCTGTGTATGGTGCATGAGGGGCAGGCTGGTGCATGACTTTGGTCTTTTTGATGTTGGTGGTGAGTCCAAAGTTGTCACAAGCCGTGGAGAATTTGCCAATATTGATTTGCATCTCTGGCTCCGAGCCAGCATACAGGGTGCAGTCATCAGCAAAAAGGAAGTCTCTCAGAACAGTCTCCTTCACTTTGGTAATAGCTTAAAGTCTCCTCAGGTTGAAGAGCTTCCTATCCACTCTGTACTTGAGGCTGATTCCAGCATCACTGTCCTGGAAGGCATCAATCAGCATGGCAGTAAACATCATGCTGAACAGTGTGGGTGCGAGCACACAGCCCTGTTTTGAGGCCATTGGTGACTGGGAATGCCTCAGAGGATTCTCCGCCGTCCAGCACTCTGGCCATCATGCCATCGTGGAACTGGCGTAACACCTGAATGAATTTGGCAGGGCAGCCAAACTTTGACATGATCCTCCACAGGCCTTGTTGGCAGACAGTGTCGAAGGCTTTCGTGAGGTCAACAAAAGTTGCGTAGAGTTCGCGATTCTGCTCCAGACACTTCTCCTGAAGTTAGCACATGGCAAAGATCATGTCAATAGTGCCACAACCTTTGCGAAAGCCACACTGTGACTCTGGCAGCAGGCCCAGCTCCAGATGAGTGACCAGACGATTTAGTAGGACTCTTGCAAGGGTTTTTCCTGTGATGGAGAGCAGCAAGATTACTCGGTGGTTGTTGCATACTTGTCGATTGCCCTTCCTCTTGTAGAGGTGTATGATGGATGCATCTTTAAGTTCCTGAGGAATGGATCTTTGCTTCCAAAAAGACTGGAACAACTCGGTGAGCTTCTCTATAAGTACAGGACCACCAGCTTTGTAGATCTCAGCAGGTATGGTGTATGGGGCATCAGGGAGGGATAGCACCTCTGGTGGGGGAACATGACGTGTCCTTTTCAAAGTGGTTTGTCCACCTCTGGTCCCCACCTGGCACTCAGCTCTCACCTGTGGCTCCCTATAGCTGTTTGCATGCGACAGCGGCCACACCCCGGGCAACGGCTTCGACAAGCCGGCTAAACCAGGTGAGGGTAGTCGACGGGTCTCAAACCCTCGGTGAGATGGGGAGTTGTCTATCCCAGCATGTGAAGACAGACTCTGGCTGATTGAGTGAACGAGACCAACGGTAGGTCCAACGGTCAAGAAGGCAATCTCTGTTCAGAGATACAGCGTGCTACAAGCCCTTCCAGCTCAACATCGCACATCAATCCATCTATTTAACCCTAGACTAATCACAGGACAATTTACAACTGGTATGTCTTTAGACTGTGGGAGGAAACTGGAGCACCTGGAGGAAACCCACACAGTTACAGGAAGAATATTCAAACTCCTTGCAGATGACGCCAGAATTGAATTCTGAACCCTCATGCTGTGGTCAGTGAATTTTATGAAGCTCTGTCATAAATGTACATAATGAATGTGCCACTTGGAGCGATAATTCAAAAAATTCACCATCCTCTCAGTGAAAAAGAATTCCCTCATCTGAGTTAAATGGCTGACCTTATTTAAATAAAGAAAGATTAGAAAGGCTAACTTTATTTGTCACATATACATTGATTACTGAAAGGCCCTAATAGAGTGGATGTGGAGAGGATGTTTCCTATAGTGGAGGAGTCTAGAACCAGAGGGCACAGCCTCAAAATAGAGGGATGTCTATTTAGAAAACAAATGAGGAGGAATTTCTTTAGCCAGAGGATGATGAATCTGTGGAATTCATTGCCATAGACAGCTATGGAGGCCAAGTCATTGGGTATATTTAGAGCAGAGGTTGATACGTTCTTGATTAGTCAGGGTGTCAAAGGTTACAGGGAGAAGGCAGGAATGAGGTTAATCAGTCAGCCATGGTGGACCAAACTCAATGGGCTGAATGGCATAATTCTGCTCCTAAGTCTTATCGTTTAT
Source organism: Mobula hypostoma (assembly GCF_963921235.1). Taxonomy (NCBI): domain Eukaryota; kingdom Metazoa; phylum Chordata; class Chondrichthyes; order Myliobatiformes; family Myliobatidae; genus Mobula; species Mobula hypostoma. The sequence goes on along the minus strand of NC_086099.1, from coordinate 13,179,205 downwards.
GGAAACGTACATCGGAATGCGTTGTTTGCATCATATCAAATCAATGAGGATTGTGCTGGTCAGCCTGCAAATGTCGCCACACTTTCAGTGCCAGTATAGCAAGTTCATAATTTACTAATCCTAACCATATGTCATTAGTCTATGGGACAAAACCGGAGCACCCAGAGGAAACCCACTTGGTCAAGGTAGGTGTAAGTAGATGAAGACCTCGGTGCTGAGTTCAGATTACCAGTTGGGTAGGTGGTAGATGAATATAAAAATATCTAAAAACAAGTCTCCTTCACTCCATCTTAAGCAGAATTTTCCAGTGGCCAATCATTTTAATTCCAATCATGATTCCCATTCCAATATGTCGGTCCACGTCCTCACCTCTGTCACAATGAGGCCACTCTTAGGTTGGAGGAGCAACACCTCTTATTCCATCTGGGAGCATCCAACCTGATCGCATGAACATCATTTTCTCTCATTTCTGGTAATTTCCCCCCCACCACTCTTCCCCTTTTCTTCAATTCCTCTCTCTGGCTCCCCTCTTACCTATCACCTCCCTCTAATGCCACTCCTCTTTCCCTTTTTCCCATGGTCCACGCTCCTCTCCGATCACATTCTTTTCTTTCCAGTCCTTTATCTTTTCCACCTATCAGCTCCCAGCTTCTTACTTCATCCCCCACCTGGATTCACCTATCACCTTCCCACTCCCACTCCTTCCTCTCCCCCATCTTCTTATTCTGTCTTTTCCCCTCCCTCCTTTTCATTGCTGATGAAGGGTCTCAGCCTAAAATATCAACTGTTCGTTCACTTCCATGGATGCTGCCTGACCTGCTGTATTCCTCCAGCAGCTTGTCTGTGTTGCTGTGGATTTCCAACTTCTGCACACTCTTTTGTGGTTACCACTTCTGTTTCTACTTAGCTCAGCAGCGTTTAGAAGATTGGTATTCATTTTGATGCCTGCTGCTAATATTTTTGAAACTTTGCTAAATACTGTGTGTAGTGTTATTGGTGTGGTGAACATTGTGGGCATACTACGTTGGCACCGGAACCTGTGATGACACTTGCTGGCTGCCCCCAGCGCATCCTTGGGTACATTGGTTGTTTGCACAAATGATGCATTTCACTGTATGTTTTGATGTACATGCCATAAAAAATCTGAATCTGAACCGTGACGCAGTCAGGCTTTTGTATTTTCTGCCCGATGGAAAAAGGGAGAAGAGAGAATGTTGGGGGTGTGTGGCATCTTTGACTATGCCTTTTATGGAGGAAGTGAAGCATATAGACTGCCCAGAGAGGGGAGGCTGGTTCCTATAACATACTGAGCTATGTCCACAACTCTCTGCAGTTGCTTATGGTCACTTGCAGAGCAGTTGCCATATAGAACGTTACCGATCCAGACAGAATGCTTTCTATGATGCAACAATAAACATTGGTAAAGATCATCAGGGACATACAGAATTTCTTTAGAATCCTGCGGGACTAGGGGAAGTGATCTTTTTTGGCCATGACATCAACGTGGTTGGACATCACTGTTCCCTCCAAGCTGCGTGGGTGCGCGGCCGCACAGTAACTGAAATGCTCCTGTGCACATAGCCTTTGTTACCACACAGCTAGAATTGGATGCAGCAAGAAAAAATGTATGACATGTGAAATATTTTCTTTGCTGTGCTGTATTTCATTTTACCTTTCAATTAATAAATAATGTGATTTTTCAATTTTCATTCTAAATATTCATAGTGTGTATATTACAAAAAAAATTTAAATGCTGTGCAGCTTTCGGGCCATGTAAAATTTTTCCGCACAGCTGTAAAAAAAATATGAGGGAACATTTTTGGACATGCTGTTGCTTTATTTCATGTAGATTCATCAACGTTTTAGATGACTAATGCTACTGTTTTTTTTAATATTAATAATGAAACAGAATATAGCCTGAGGTCACATTTTAAAAGCATGTGATCTGCTGTACATGAGAGTGCAGCAACTCTGGCTGTCTTTGTAAAGAGGCCCAAAGATTCACATAAAGAACAATTTGAAAGGGGCAAAAAGCAGTTTAGGGTCTGGTTTTCAAGTCAAAATAACAACTACTCCAACAAACATTCACTCTAATTTAAATGGTGACTTATGATTTAATTCGTATCATTATTTCTGAGAAAATTGTCTTAGGTTTTCTGTATTTCATTAAATCATCTGTACTGCGAAGCCATCAACATTTCTCAGCTTTGCTTGTTGGCAGAGACAATGAGCTGATGAACAGGGAGCAAGAGATGAGAAGTGACTGATCGATGAAGGACAAGTTGAAAAGAAGGTGTAAATTTTATGTTGAAATCACAGTAATGATCACTACTGGGAATTGGAATGTTTGGAAAAGAATCTTAATTTAAAAGTACAATTTTTAATTAGACAAATGATTTATTAAACAAGCTCTCTCCAGGATTTATAGGAATCAGGAATTAACTTGCCTTCTGTATCTTTTAAATCTTTGAAAAATTATTGCTATTCATCTGTTCGGGGGCATAATAGTTGAGCCCAATCCATCAGCAGAATTGCAGAGGCCAAATGAAATAGCAAATTCAGCAATGTCCCTGGATCTATCACAGTACTGAGCAGGTCTGTATGGGTCAGTAAAACATCCTAGAGTGAATTTCTCCACAAGACTTCTGAACTGTAAGATAAATTTGAGCTGATGTAATTGTGGCCATTTGATTTCATCTACCAAAACACCAAGTCTACCAGTGAAAGATTCAACTGTTTCTTAAATGGGTCCGGTATTGGGGTTTGGAGATTGTGATGGATGAGTCTGGGACACTAGATGATTCTGTGAGTGCAACCAAGTCATCTTGCTGCTTGATTAATCTGTCGGACTATCCTTTTAATTAAGACACTGGCCCCATCCATCCCTGAGAAGGCCGTTGTAAGGTTGACCTGGCTCGGAGAAGAGACTTTTCTATGTCTGAATATGGTTAATATTATGAAGTGAGACCTGTTTTATTCTCATTATGTCCAAACATGCCTTGAAATAATTTTATAATTTGCAAGGCTATCACGAAGAGCAGTTGAAAGTCCAGTAGTTTGCTGGTTGTCATTAGAGTCATAGAGCACTACAACACAGAAACAGGCCCTTTGGCCTATCTAGTCCATGCTAAGCTATTATTATACCTAGTCTCATTGATCTGCACCTGCACCATAGCCCTCCACACCCTTCCCATCCATGTACTTAAATAAATTTCTCTCAAATGTTGAAATTGAACCTACATCTACCAGTCTTCCAGTCCTGCTGAAGGGTCTTGGCCCGAAACGCCAACTGTACTTATTTTCCTAGATGCTGCCTGGCCTGCTGAGTATCTCCAGCATTTTGTGTGTGTTGCCTAGATTTCTAGCACCTGCAGATTTTCTCTTGTTTGTGACTGCATCTACCACTTCTGTTAGCAGTTCACTCTACATTCTCGCCAACCTTTGAATGTATCCCCTCATGTTCCCCTTAAACATTTCCCCTTTCATGCTTAACCTATGGCATCTAGTTCTAATCTCACTCAGCCTCAGTGGAAAAAGCCCGCTTGTATTTACCCTATTGAGATATACCCCTTATAATTTTGCATACTGTGCCTCTATCAAATATCCCATTCTCATACTCTCCAGGGAATAAAGTCCTAATTAATTCAACTTTTCTATATAATTCAGTTCCTCAAGTCCCAGCAATATCCTTGTAAATTTCCTCTGCACTCTTTCAATCACATTAACACCTTTCCTGTAAGGTGAGACAATTGTTCAAATTTGCCTACACCACTGTCTTATACAATTTCAACATAACATCCCAATTATACTCAGAACTTTGAATTATGAAGGCCAATGTGCTAAAAGCTCTCTACGTGAGTCTATCTACCTGTGACACAGCTTTCAAGGTACTACATTTTTATTGTAGGTACATGACCAAGTATAGTTGATCATTATAGGTCATTATTAAGTCTATATGTTTTCCAAAATAACTGAAATGGAATCAGAATTGGGTTTAATATCATTGGCCTATCTTGTGAAATTTGTTGTTTTGTGTCAGCAGCACATTGCAAAACATAATAATAAAGAAACTATAAATTACAATAAAAGATATGTATTGAAAATTAAAGTATCTAAGTAATGCAAAAAGAGAGCAAAAAAAAAATTAGTGAGGTCGTGTTCATGGGTTCATTGTCTATTTAGAAATCTGATAGAAGTGGGAAGAAGGTGTTCTTGAATCACTGAGTGTATTGTCTGCAGGCTCCTGTACCTCCTTCCTTGATGGTAGCAAAGAGAAGAGGGCATGTCCTATGTGATAAGGGTTCTTAATAATGGATGCTGCCTCTTTGAGGGTATCCTCGATGTGGAGGCTAATGCTCATGATGAAGCTGGCTGAGTTTACAACTTCTTACAATGTAGTGAATTTCATGGAGAAACCTGCTAATGCTCTTATGCAGGGCATGTAATGAAGATGTCAATTTTCATGGGGTTCTCACTGATAGGATGCCCTTCAGTACTGTTTTAACTCCACTATAAAGTGGTCATACATTTTCTAGTCTCTTCTCAAAATATTTTTTTTCCAGGAACAGCAATTTTTTTTGAACAACTGTAAAAAGCTGATTCAGAAATAGCCAGTCAAGTTAATGCAATTAATCCCCACCTGGTGTAAACAAATAGAGGAAATAATGAATTTGCTTCTAGCCAACAAAAAAGCATAAGCAAGTTAGTATAACTTGCAGTTTTTGTCTGCCAGAGTTAGCCAATGGTAAGTTTGTGTATACAGAATATATACTCAGAATACTTTGATATCAGTTTTTCCCCTGACTTTGGCAATATTTCAAGGTGTAATATATAAAAATCCAAATCCATGAAGTTTGAGCTTTGACTTAGTTGCAACAAACATCCTGCCACATCATTATCATTATGCGCCATGTCATATGATGAGGGTGACCATGGTCTATGACCATGATTGTTCTTGGCAAAGTTTTCAAAAGAACTGCTTTGCCATTTCCTTATTCTGTGCAGTGTCATTACAAGACGGGTGATCCCAGCCATTATCAATACTCTTCAGAGATTGTCTTCCTGACATCAGCGGTCGTATAACCAGGACTTGTGATATGCTCATACAACCATCCACCACCTGCTCCAATGGCTTCACGTGACCCTGATTGGGGGCTAAACAGATGCAACAATTTGCTCAAGGGTGACCTGCAGGCTAGCGGAGGGAGGAAGCACCTTACACCTCCTATGGTAGATTTGTATCTCCCCCCTGCCACAGTAAAAACAAATAAGATAATACTTGTACCACCTTGAGGAAAAGTGCAACCTTCCAACTGGGATCAAGCATCATTTTAAAGACCTATTAATAAGGTTATAAGATAGAGGAGCAGAATTAGGCCAATTGGCCCTGTGACTCTGTTCTGCCATTCCATCATGGCTGAATTAATTTTCTCTCCCCTTCTCCCCATTACCTTTGGTAATCAAGAACCTAATAACCCCCACTTTAAATATACCCAATGACTTGCTCTCCACAGCCGTTTGTAGCAATAAATTCTACAGATTCACCACCCTCTGAATAAAGAAATTCCTCCTGATCTCATTTGTGCTTCTATTCTGAGTCTGTACTTTCTGATCCTACGCTCTCCCACCAATTGAAACATTCTCTCCATGTCCACTCTGTCTAGGCTTTTCAGTATTCAGTAGGTTTCAATAAGATCCTCCCTCATTCTTCTAGATTCCAGTGAGTACAGGCCCGAAGCCATCAGAACCTCCTCATACATTAACCCTTTCGTATCTGAGAACATTCTTGTGAATATCCTCTGGACCCTCTCCAATTAAAGCACATCCTTTCTTAGATATAAAACCCAAATCTAAGAAAGACTAATTGAGCATTTATTTACAAATAATACTACTGAGGACATCTATACAGATTTATACGAAGACCCAATCTACTTAAATATAATGCTTCATTTTGCCTGCAAAAAATTGCTATTAGTAATTTTCAATTTGCTGTTCCATTTGATTCAATCTAGTCTTATTGCTTATTGTATAATATATCTTTTATATGGATATTTACCTGATTTCAATTTCAAGAAATTCTCACTGTTTATGCAAAACATACAGAACCAAGAGATAATGTATTGACGTACCTGCCAGAAAGAGATGTGACTGTCAGCATTGGAATATGTAGCTAGATACCGTCCATCAGGAGCGAAGGATACAGCAGTTATTGGTCCACTGTGGCCGTGAATGGTCTGTCAGGGAGAAAGCGGATAAAAAGTGCTGAGTTTTGTGACTTTGATGCCCTAAGCATGCTCATAAGGGAAACATAACAATTAAACTACTTTACAGGACAGAAACAGATTTAATAAAATATTTTAATTTCATGTAAAGCAAGCCTTCGGTGGAATGTAAGAACATGCTTAATAACTGATCTAACATTAGCTGGAATTAGAGAGTAAGTTTTGTTTGCAAATTGTTTGATCATTTTTTTAATACTCACTCACTCATTAGATCAGCCGTGAATGAGTTTGTAACATTTAAACCACACAAATTTCAGAGTATTAACTGAGACAGTCCTGATGCTTTAAGAATGATTTAAGCCAGATTAATACAAAATAAAGGAACGCAAAGGAGGGAACTCTGATTTCATGTCATTAATTGGATGAGTTTCTATGAATATACTCACTACTATCATTGTACAGGAGGTACACAAGCCTTAGATCCCACACTACCAAGTTTAGTATCAGTTGTTAACTTTGAATCAGCACAGATAATTTCACTCACTTTAACTCTGAACTGATTCCACAACCTACAGACTCTCTTTCACCCCGATGCTGCATTCCACACACCTATTACACTCTGTAAAAAACCCACTTTTCTAACATTCTCCTATACTTTCCTCCAAACACCTTAAACTAATGCCCCCTTATAACTTTAGCAGTAGTGTAGTGGTTGGCACAACACTTTACAGTTAAGGTGACCCACCTTCAACTCCTGCCACTGCCTGTAAGGAGTTTGTATGTTCTTTACGTGACTGTGTGGGTTTATTCCAAGTGCTCTGGTTATCACCCACAGTCAAAGACATACAGTTTGGTAGTTAATTGGTCATCGTAAGTTGTCCTGTGACTAGGATAGGATTAAATTGGGGGATTGCTGGGCAGCGTGGCTTGAAGGGCCAGAAGTGCTGTGTCTCATAAATAGATAAAAAATAAATATTAGTCGTGTCTGTGTAACTGAAAAGCAATTCTGTTTTCCTATCCTTCCTACCTAAGCAGATAACCTTAAATTTCTCCATAACCCCTTCCATCTGCCAAATTATTGTTTCAGCATCTCTGTACTGTCAGCAAATGTGGGTACAATACACTTGGTCCAAAAGACTATAAGACATAGGAGCAGAATTAGGCCTATTGGCCCATCAAGTTTGGACTGCCATTCAGTCATGGTTTACTTATTTTCCCTCTCAACACCATTCTCCTGCCTTTTCCTAATAACCTTTGACTCTTTTACTAATCAAGAACATATTAACCCCATCCTTACAATGCTACCACAGCTTCTCCGGGCACCTTTGTAGCATAACTGTTAACACAATGCCATTACAGATGTTGGAGCTTGGAGTTTAATTCTAGTACTGTCTGTACAGAGTTTGTATGTTCTCCCTGTAACTTCATGGGTTTCTTCCGGGTGCATCAGTTTTCTCCCATGGATTAAAGACGTAACGGTTAGTAGCCTTTAATTGGTCATTGTAAGTTGTCCTGTGATTAGGCTCAGGTTAAACAGGCGGTTTGCTCCAAACACCTTAAAATTATGTCCCTCAAATTAGCTATTTCTATCCTTGGTTATCTATTCGATCTATGCTTCTTATCATCTTGATCAAGTAACTTCTCATCCTCCTTCTCTCCAAAGAGAAAAGCCTTAGCTTATTCAACCCTTAGACATGCTCTCTAATCCAGGCAGCATCCTGGTGAATCTCTCCTGCACCCTCTCTATAACTTCCACATCCTACCTATAATGAGGCGACCGGCCCTGAACACAATATTCTAAGTTTTGTCTAACCAAAGTTTTATAGAGTTGCAAAATTACCTCACAAAATATAATGGAAAACTCTTTCATTTGCTAGGACAAGTCAGCTCTAATGAGGTGCTTAAAAATCAACAGCATGCAGGACTAAAGCAGCCAACTTGATTAGCATTTACCCACCCCCTAAGCATTATATCATCCAGTGACTCCACATCATGGCTGTAGTGTACACCATTTGGTGAAAGATAGGCAATATATATCCAAGACTTGGAGGGAAAATAGCCAAAAATAGCAACAGCAGTAGTGCAATTTAAAATATTATATCAAGATTCAAGATTGTTTAATGTCATTTCCAGTACACAAGTATAAAGGAGAACAAAGTAATTGTTACTCTGAAATAATTATTGTTCAACAATAATTGTTGACAAATTGCTTCAGCTAGTGCACTAGAAGGCTTCCAGCTTTACTCTTAACTGTAATGTGATAAAGATCTCAGGACAGGGAAACAAATGAGTCAGAGTTTCCATCATTGATCATTATCTGATGACCCTTTAGATTGTAAAGAGACAAAATGAGCTATGATGGTTTCCAGGATTCCATGGTTTGATCAGGAACCTCAGAACTCTCAAAAATGGAGGAAGAACAAGTTTCACTCAATCATCAGGGGGCTGCCAAAGAAGGAGATCGCTTCCTGATAGTCAATGCTAATTTTGAATGTTATCAGAAGACTGCTGACAAGACTGAGTAATGTTTCCCACCAAAAATTAGGATCTTCAAGAAACTTGGAAATAATAAATAGGAGCGAATATTTCAAATGTTTTCTTGCAAACTTCTACAGATGTACGGTGCAGAGCATTTTGATTGTCTGTATCACTGTCTGGCATGGAGGGGCCAATGCGCAGGATGGGAAAAGGTGCAGAAAGTTGCGAACTCAGCCAGCTCCATCATGGGCATAACCTCTCCAGCAATGAGGACACTTCAAAAGGTGATGCTTCAAAAATGCAGCATCCATCATTCAGGACCCCCATCACCCTGGACATGTCCATTTCTCATTGCTACCATCAAGGGGGAAGACATATGCTCAAAAGTTCAGACACAGCTTCTTCCCATCTGCCATCAGATTTCTGAATGGGCAACGAAACAACCCATGAACACAAACCTCACTACTTTTTTCTTTTCCTTCTCTCTATTTGCACTGGGACCTGTGGGAGAACAAAGGACCCTACAGAAAATCCTAACAATTCTGGACAATGTTTCTCACCCTCTGCACGTCACCTTGGCTGAACAGACGAGCACTTTTATAGACTAAGACAACTGCACTGCTCCAAAGAGTGCTATATGAGGTCATTCTTACCCTCAGCCATTAGACTCTATAATGAGTCAAGCTATAGCCAGGGACGTGATGACCCCCCCCCCCCGCCTCCAGTTTATCTGCTTAAGGTAACTTATTCTTTCTTACTTCTCTTCTAATATTTGTATATTTGAATATCTGTGCATCTGTATTGCTACTGTGACAATGTAATTTCCTTTAGGATCAATAAAGTATTTATCTACTTACTCAATTTAATTTTCATATATATCTCTTATTGTAAATTATTGTTTTTTTATTATATTTGCAATAAAGCAACACATTTCACGACATGTACCAGTGATATTAAACCTGATTGTGAAATATTTTAAAATAGACCCAGGTTAAGATATGGAAAACACCCTGAAGTGAAAAGATACAGATTTCTTCTGAAGTAGTACTTTTACTGAGAGGGAGCCTCAGGACTCACACCACCAGGTTCAGGAACAGTTATTCCCCCTCAGCCTTCAGGCTCTTGAACTAGTCAGGATAACCTGACTTGCCCCATCACTGAACTGTCCCCACAACTGACTCACCCTCAAGGACTCTTCATCTTAAGTTCTCGATATTTATTGCTTATTTATTATTATTATTATTATTTTGTTTTATATTTGCACATTTTGTGTCTTTTGCACACTGGCTGTCTATCTGGTTGGGTGTGGTCTCATTGTTCCTTGGATTTATTGAGTATGCCCACAAGGAAACAAATCTCAGTGTTGTATACAGTGACATAAATGCACTTTTATAATAAATTTACTTTGCACTTTGAATTTTGAGAATCTGCTAGTTGATTTTTGAGCTCAGTATCATGTTAAAAAATGGGGATGTTTTGACGCTGGCAAATGCTCTGAGCAAGAAGTGACCTTGAGCATCAGTTTATGAAACACATTCATCACCAAAACTGCAGACTGTCTGTCAATATCTGTCTCTCGTTTGTTAAGAGTCCCCCCCACCGAGCTTGCCTCATATCGCATCCCGTGTTTGCTTCCTGCGTTCATGACAGTTTGGAAGACGAAACAGCCATATTGGTGAAAAATGTAAGTTGACAGATGTAGCCTGTGAAACACAGTGAAATCTGTCAATAATCCCCAGCCATGGGTCCCACTAGCAGTAGTTTACTTTTTCAGACCGGGTTTGACCCACCACCACTCTTGCATCATTGTTCTTCTGCCACCCTTTCGATGTCAGTGAATTCAGTGGAAGGGCACATTTCAAGGATCAAGATCTACTTTATTTGCCATATACATGTACATGTTTTTGGGGATTTATTGTGGTATGTTGGCACTACATGCACCGAAAAACGACATTCAACAATTCTAAAGAATAAATAATATAAAATGTAAAGTTAGAGGTTACAGTATGGACATGGAATAAAATGTGCATAAATACATTAATACCAGTTAACAGCATTATAAAAAGTGGTTTAAAGTGTTTACAGTGCAGTGATGGGGGTCAATAGCTAGACGGGGTGGGTGGGGGCTAACAAGAATGCTTGATCAGATTAACTGCCTGGGGAACATGATATGATGTTTTTGTTTGAATAGCCCTGTAGTCCCTTCCAGAAAAAAAACACTTTTGGAAAAGTCAGTTTGAATCGTGGGTAGTGTCTTCAATAATTTTCTGTTCACTTCTTTGTCCTGGACATATACAAGTCCTGCAGTGATGATAATCTGCAGCCGATAACCTTTTCTATTGTCCTGATAGTTCACTATAGTTTTTGTACACTGTGAGAGGATGCTACACCAAACCAGACAGCAATGGCTGATGTGAGGCTGCTCTCTATGATGGCAGTGTAGATACTACACCAGTACCTTCTGGAGAAAATGGAGTTTTCCCAACTGCCAGAAGAAGAACATCTTCTGCCCAGTCTTTTTTCTTAATGAAGGAGATAAGGTTTTCTTACATAATGTTCCTTTTTTAATAAAAGTACTTATTTCTCTTCTTTTATTTTCATGCAATTTCATTTGAACTCAAATATTTAACAATGTAACACCCACTTTTGTGTTTGGTTGACTGACAGATGTTTCAATACTCAGTATTCTGTAATCTTACATATTACAAGTCCAACTATAAAGTAGGATTACTCTGTTTTTGGGTTATCTATGCATGTGTATATTCTTGAAGACAACAAATCATCTGTTACAAAATCTTAAGAGTAACAGAACTGTACAGCAAAAGGCCATTCAGCCCAATTTGTGAATACTGACCAGTGGGTACCCTTCCATACTCGTCCAAGGATTGTCACCTTGTCGTAGTGGAGGGGGTTGTGGGTTCTTGCGAACCTGGGGACGACACCGTCCACAGTTTGGCCACCTGAGGCTCTGCTTTTGGTGTTAAGGTCAAGGGGAAGGATCCATACAAAGAGCAATCTAATCAAGACCTCAGCGGTAGAGCTGGCAGAAGATGACGACACATCACAACAGCAGTGAAGGCAGAGGGAGGCTGCAGCAGTAAAGGGTCCCCAGTCATATCACTGGACCCTGACCCTGATCTGTCAAGAACCATGAGGTGGCTGCCCTTGTAACAGCCTCCCCATGTTAAACAAGATCACATACAGAGGTTCTCCATTAAGGGAATTCGCCCTCTACAGCCATCTGTAGACCCAAAAATAGATATTTCCTTTGGAGAACAGCATATTAGACTTGAGTGATCGCAGTACTACTCTTCCATATTAATCCCATCTCCCAGTACTTGCTCTATAACTTGCTATTCCTAGGTGGATCTAATGCTCATCTTCATCCTTTGTAATGCTGTCAGTGAGTTAGCTTCATCCACTCTCTCATGTTGGTTTAAGTGAGCTGGAGCTTTACTCTTTGGAGTGAAGGAGGATGGGCGGTAACTTGATTCAGGTGTACAAGATGGTAAAAGGCATAGATCAAGTGGACAGCCAGAGACTTTTACTAGGATTGAAATGGTTAATATGAGAGGGCATATCTTTAAGGTGATTGAAAGAAAGTATAAGGGGATACCAGAGGAGGAGGTAGAGGCATTAGGGGGTGTTTAACAGATTCTTTGATAGGCACATGGACGAAGGAAAAATGGAGGGCTAGGTGGAAGACAAGGGTTAGAACGATTAAATAGTTGGCAACACATTGTTTGCCAAAAGGCCTGTACTGGCTGTAATATTCTACACCCTATGAGTTTGTAGCTCCCCTCATGACCATGTGGGGTTTCCTCTGGGTGCTCTGGTTTCCTCCCACATTCCAAAAACATAAGGTGCTGGGTGCATGGTGATGCTTGTGGACTGCCCCCAGTACATCCACATACCAACAACTCTGTTGGTTGTTGACCCAAATGACACATTTCACCATACGTACATGTGAACAATAAAGCTAATCTATTTTTAAAACAGAAAGGTTCCAACCTTATATGACTCAGATTTTTTTAAAAAAGAAAGATTTTAACCCTGTATGATTTAGGCATAGCCATTGTATCTGTTGCATCATATTGACAAAGCCAAGCAGTTACTTCACAACTCTGACAGGGTGTAACATGCAGTACCTATGCAGAGACAACATCCTCTTTAATGTACCTTTAATTTCCACGTTATTAGTGGCTGTTAATTGCACTCGCATTAACTTGAGAATTGATCACATTTTAAACTGGCAGTTCGTGGATGATTTGATTTACTCAGATTTGGATTTGTAGTTGATTAAATATAACTTCATAGACACTAACACTAGACCTTTCAACAGACTTTACAGTAATATTCTTTTTAAAGTGTTTATTAATGCAAACCCTCCAAGAATGAGTAAATGTTAAACCAATAGATTTGTTGTTTAAATGTACTGGGCAAAGTTTTCACTGGTCTTATCTTGAACAAATATGTATTAAATAAAAATTAGAACTGAAATTTTATTTTAGAAAGAATACACCCTTTGGCCACTTTATGAGGTACTTGCTGTACCTAACAAAGCAGACTCTGCTCATGGTCTTCTGCTGCTGTAGCCCATCCACTTAAGTTTCGACATGTGCATTCAAAGATGCTCTTCTGTACAGCACTGTTGTTAATGAGTGGTTACTTGAGTTACTGTCGTCTTCCTGTTGGCATGAACCAGTCTGGCCACTCTCCTCTGACATCATAAACACACAAGATTCTGCCAGTGCTGGAAATCCACAGCAACACACACAAAATGCTGGCAGAACTGAGCAGGTCAGGCAGCATTGATGGAAATTAATAAACAGTCGATGTTTCGGGCCAAGACCCTTCTTCAGGATCTCTCTCCTCTGACCTCTCTCATTAACAAGGCATTTTCGCCCACAGAACTGCCACTCAGTGATGTTTTTTGTTTCTAGCACCATTGTTTGTAAACTCTAGAGATTTTTGTGCATAAAAATTCCAGGAGATCAGCAGTATTTGAGATACTCAAACCACCCTGTCTGGCACCAACAATTATTCCATAATCAAAGTCACTTAGATCACATTTCTTCCCCATTCTGATGTTTGGTTTGAACAACAGCTGAACTTCTTGACCATGTCTGCATGGTTTTATGCATTGAGTTGCTGCTACATGATCGGCTGAATAGATATTTGCATTAATGAGTAGGTGTACCTAATAAAGTGGCTACAGAGTGTACTTCATCAATAAAAGACAAAGATTACAGAAAATTACAGAATGTATTTTCTTTCAGCAAATGTCTGCACGGTTTATAATGATCATGCAGCAGGAAGAACTAGAATATAAAAATAATATAAATTATTCAGAAGTGTGGCTGCATTTAGGGCTCCCTCAATGCAGCAAATTAAATAAGCTGTCAAATTCTTAATCACTGGAATAAAAAGGAGGAATCTTTTGTGACTGTTTCCGAAGTGAATAACAACCATCTACGTAGGGCAGCAAATTAAGGAAAAAGTTCTGAACCTCCAACATCTTCCTCTTCCCTCAAGGCTTTTTGTCTTTATTTTGGAGGAGGTACCTCTACCTATGACTATTTCCATACTTGTCTAATGCACTATGGCAGATTAATTAGAACATAGAACACTACAGCACTGCACAGGGCCTTTGGCCCACGGTGCTGTGCTGAACTTATAACCTACTTTAAGATCAATTTAATCCTCTCTACAACATAGCTCCCCATTTTTCATTCATATATTTGCCCCATCAGAGTCTCTCAAATGCCCCTAAAGTATCTGCCTCTAGCATTACCACAGGCAGGGCATTTTTTACCCTCACCACTTTCTGTGTAAAACATTTACCACTGAGAATCCCTTCAATTACCTTTAAATTATGCCCCTGATATTAGCCATCACCATCCTGGGAAAAAAGCCCCTAGCTATCCCTTTGATCTATGCCTCTTATCAGTTTATACACCTCGATTAAGTCACATTTCATCCTCTTTTACTCCAAAGAGAAGAGTCCTGGTTCACTCGCAGCCTTCCTATAATGAGGCAACCAGAACTCAACACAATATTCCAAGTCTGGTCTAGCCACGGTTTTATAGAGCTGTAACATTACCTCGTGGCTCTTCAACTCAGTCCCAAACTAATGAAGGCTAACATATCCCACACCTTCTTAGCCACCTCAATTACCCTCTGTTCCTCCACACTGCTGAAGAACTATGCCATTAACACCTGTACTCTGCCTTCAAATTTGACCTTCCAAAGTGAATCACTTCACACTTCTCCAGATTGAACACCATCTGCCAGCTCCGCATCCCATCAATATCCCATGGTAACATATGACAATCAGTTACAATGAGACTATGTTAGATCGGATTGCTTGATTCTGAGATAAGACTGTTTAATTGCTATTTACTTTGCAGTTTATCAATTAATTATCTGTACGTATTTTATGCATATTACAGTTTAACATGCTATGGAGGCAATACAACGTATAGCCCTGTAAAGCTCCGGAAGCTTCTTTGTTCTAAATTATTTGAAGAAGTGTTTTCTCATTGGTTAACTTGGTACTGGATTATTTGAATTATACACACAAAATGCTGGAGGAACTCAACAGGCCAGGCAGCATCTATGGAAAAGAGTACAGTCAACATTTTGGGCCGAGACCCTTCAGCAGGACTGGAGAAAAAAAGATGAAGAGTAGAGTTACAAGGTGGGGGAAGGGGGTGGGAGAATCACAGGGTGATAGGTGAAACTGGGAGGGGGAGGGGTGAGGTAAAGATCTGGTGAAAGAGATACAGGGCTGGAGAAGGGGGAATCTAACAGAAGAGGACAGAAGTCCATGGAAGAAAGAAAACGGGGGAGGAGTACCAGAGGGAGGTGATGGCCAGGCAAGGAGGTAAGGTGAGAGGGAAAATGGGATGGGGACTGGTCAAGGAGATGGGGTGGAGCATTACCCGAAGTTCGAGAAACCAATGTTCATGCCATCAGATTGGAGGCTACCCAGACGAATTATAAGGCACTGTTCCTCCCACTTGAGTGTGGCCTCATCGCGACAGCAGAGGAGGCTATGGATAGACATATTGGAATGGAAATGGGAAGTAGAATTAAAATGAGTGGCCACTGGGAGATCCTGATTTTTCTGGTGGACGGAGCATAGGTGCTCGGCAAAGCAGTCTCCCAATCTATGTTGGGTCTCACTGATAAACAGGAGGCACACTGGGAGCACCGGGCACAGTATATGACCCCAACAGACTTACAGGTGAAGTGTCACCTTAACTGGAAGGACTGTTTGGGGCCCTGAATGGTAGTGAGGGAGGAGGTGTAGGGGCAGGCGTAGCACTTGTTCCGCTTGCAAGAATCAGTGCCAGGTGGGAGAATAATGTGGAGGGACGAACGGACAAGGGAGTCGCATAGGGAGCGATCCCTGTGGAAAGCAGGAAGTGGGAGGGTGGTTGGGGGGGGGAGGGGAAGCTAAAGATGTTCCTGGTGGTGGGATCCCGTCGGAGGTTGCGGAAGTTGAGGAGAAGTTGCTAGATGCAGAGGCTGGTGGGATGGTAGGTGAGGACAAGAAGAACCCTATCCCTGCTATGGTGGCGGGAGAATGGGGTAAGAGTAGAGTGCATAAAATGGAAGAGATGTGGTTGCGGGCAGCGTTGATGGTGGAGGAAAGGACACTCCTTTCTTTGAAGGAGGAGGCAACTATATGAATAATAGCTTTCTAATAGGTTAATTCTTATCTATAAATTTGAATGGAATTTTCTTCTACTCAGTGATATAAAATATCTAAACACAAAGCAGTGCCATCTTAATCTCCCTGGAGGTTTATTCTCCTGTCTTTAAGCCTTCTGCTACTGTTTTCTGTTCCTGTTTCCTTTGTTCTATCAATGCTTAATAAAATTATTGTGAAGCAACAAGTTTTTTGCCTCTTTCC
Organism: Mobula hypostoma; assembly: GCF_963921235.1. Lineage (NCBI taxonomy): Eukaryota > Metazoa > Chordata > Chondrichthyes > Myliobatiformes > Myliobatidae > Mobula > Mobula hypostoma. The sequence continues at coordinate 13,162,585 of NC_086099.1, read as the reverse complement.
TAACTTCTAAAAGAATCTTGGATTAAAATACCAGAATCCAACAATAACAACTCATCAGATAGGGCAGGAGATGTCTGATCGAGCAATTGGTTAGTTAGTTTGGGAATGGTGGAATCTAATAGAAGGCTTCAATGAGGTCTTGATGCACAGCTTCAGGTTCTTAACACCATCCTAAATTGTTCCTCACTTTGAGCAATCTTATGCCAGAGATTTCCTGGACTCTGTAGGGATGTTGCATATCCTTCAGTATTTTCCTATCTGCCTGCTAAAGGTGGAATGGTAGTGTAGCTGTTAGCCTAATGTTTCACAGCATCAGTGACCCGGGTTCAATTCCTGCCGCTGTCTGCAGGAAGTTTGTACGTTCTCCCCATGACACGTGGTTTTCCTCCAGTTTCCATGTGTTGGGCACGTGGCCAAGGCGTTCATCTAGTGATCTGAAGGTCGCTAGTTCAAGCCTCAGCTGTAGCAGTGTGTTTGTGTCCTTCAGCAAGGCACTTAACCACACATTGCTCTAGTGTCTGTGTGAGGAGTGGCGCCCCACACAGACTTCCAACTTGCGCCTTGTAAGGCATGAAAATGCCAGACGCAGGCCTCTCATGGTCTGAGTTGACGTTCCCCTTCCTTCCACATTCCAAAGACATACGGTTCAGGGTTAGTATACTATGTAGAGCATACTATGTACTTGAAGATACTACTTCATGTAGAGCATACTATGTTGGCACCGAAGCATGGTGTCAGTTGTGGGCTGCCTCAGCACATCCTTGGGATGTGTTGGTCAGTGATGGATATGGCATACTTCACTGTATGTATCACTGTACATGTGACAAATAAAGTTAATTTAATCTCTTCCCATGTTATATTAAGAGTCTGGTTGAGATTCTGGAGATGTGGCCTGCCTAATGGATTTGACTGAGTGTAATTAGAACCTCAATGCTGGAGATAATAGCTTGGACATTGACAACGGTCCACTCATCCTTCCAGTGAATTTAAAGGATTTTGCAAAACACTAATTGTGGTATCTTTCAAGTACCTTCAGATGCTTGCTGTAGGCATTCCAAGCCTCAGAGGCATATGGGGGTGGGTGGCAGCAATCATGTGATCCTTGCGTTCTATGCCAAACCTGACATTTTGATCTTTCAGCACCCATTTTCTCCAGGTAATCAACAGTTGTGCTGGAACTTTGAAGGAAACATTGAATTTTTTCATCAAGGTACACCTCAGCCAAGAGATGGTTCTCATAATATGAGATGTGGTCCATGTTTTCCACAGATTCGCAATGAACTTTGACGGCTGCAGGGTAGTGTCATGCAGCTGAGACAGGATGAGAATTGATTTTTGTCTTGTGGATGTTGAATATTAGGCTTGTGCTCTCATGCACTGCAGAGAACAAATTTATTTTGGGTGGCATGGTAGCATAGCAGTTAGTGCAATTGCTTATAATGCCAGTGTTCACCGATCAGAGTTCCATTCCCACTGCTGTATGTAAGGAGTTTGTATGCTCTCCCTATGAACACTTGGGTTTCTATTAGGTGCTCTGATTTCCTCCCACATTCCAAAGGAGGATGAGAGGAGACATGATAGAGGTGTACAAGATAATAAGAGGAATAGATAGAGTGGATAGCCAGCGCCTCTTCCCCAGGGCACCACTGCTCAATACAAGAGGACATGGCTTTAAGGTAAGGGGTGGGAAGTTCAAGGGGGATATTAGAGGAAGGTTTTTCACTCAGAGAGTGCTTGGTGCGTGGAATGCACTGCCTGAGTCAGTGGTGGAGGCAGATACACTAGTGAAGTTTAAGAGACTACTAGACAGGTATATGGAGGAATCTAAGGTGGGGGCTTATATGGGAGGCAGGGTTTGAGGGTCGGCACAACATTGTGGGCCGAAGGGCCTGTACTGTGCTGTACTATTCTATGTTCTATGTACAGTTAAGGTTAGTGAGCCGTGGTGTGGAAGTATCACAACACTTGTGAGCTGCTCCCCGCACAATTCTCGGACTATGTTCATCGTTGGTACAAAACAATGCATTTCACTGCATGTTCCAGTAATGTGACAAATAAAGCTAATCTTTAATCTTTATACTTAAAATCAAATCAACAATTGCTGGAAGCTAGTTCCTTAAGCTAGCACAGATTCACACATTGCCCTCATATGACAATTCGATTACTGAGGTCTGGCTGGCCTTTGCTCGGCAGTGTGAACAGCACAAAGAAGGAAGAACATTCTCATTGTCCAAGGGAAAAATGGGATGCTGCTGCAATGAGATTATGTCTACACTAGCCAATGAGTTGAATACTGCACTAAAGTCGTAGCAACAAAATATTTTATTAAAAGACTAGGCTTTCGAAGAGTCTCTTTCAAGGACTTTTTATCTCATGTTCCCGATATTTATTGCTTATTTATTTTTTTTGCATTTGCACTGTTTGTTGAGTTCTGCAGTCTGGTTGAACACCCAAGTTGGGTGGTCTTTCATTGATTCTGTTATGATTATTATTCTATAGATTCATTTTCAAAAGAAAATGAATCTCAGGGTTGCATATACTGACATATACGCACTTTGATAATAAATTTACTTCGAAGTTTGAACTGAAATAAAACAGATCAATGACGATTTACCTACTCAATTACTCAGAAAGAACTGCTAAAACTATTTGAAAAGGAGGGAGAAAATTCCATGGTTTCCTGTCAACCATGATCCAGAATTCAGATTTCTAGACCATAAGGCAGAGCATATTTGGGCCACTTGGCCCATCTGCTCTGTCTATTGACTGAAGGACTTGAAAGTGTCTACATAATAACGAGAAACAACCCAAAGGCTTCAAAGTACTGTAGGAACCACTGTGGATGTGAGATACAGAATTTAGGTACAGATTTACTTTCTCTTCAGCAATCTTCAAACATAAGAAACTAATTGCTGCTCGAAGCATAAATCAGTCATTTAGTCCTTGTACTTATTCATTCTGAAATTCTGCTATTTATGGTAGCTGTCTTTTTAAACCCTGCTTTTTCCCTAATTCTCTAATAAACCTACATCATATTTATTTCTCTTTTATACACCTGAATTACATTTGCATCAAAGGATTGTTAATATAATGTCACATAATGTAACAATCTTTGGGTGAAGCTTTCCCTGGACCTAATTATAATGGGCTTTACAAATTCAGGAATTGAGTTAATTTGATGACAATGGTAAATTATTCCTCTATTCAGAACTCAGGAGAAAATGAAGTGAACACAGCAGCTGATAGCAGGATATGATCACACATTGACTTGAATGAGTAAGCCGAAGGAAACATTGCTGAGGAATAATTACCTTAAAGAGGACAAAGAACAACCCAGAACTGATAATCAGAATTAGATTTATTGTCACTGACATATGTCTTGAAATTTGTTGTTTTGTGGCAGCAGTACAGTGTAAGACATGAGCAAATCACTAAGTTACAATAAGAAATAAATAAACAAGTACAATTTAAAAATAAATATATAGTACAGAAGAGGAATAGTGAGCTAGTGTTTATGGGTTCATTGACCATCCACAAATCTGATAGCAGAGGGGAAGAAGCAGTTTCTAAAACACTGAGTGTGGCTTTGCAGACTCCTGTATGTAGGAATGAGAAAAGGGCACGGTGAGGTCTGAAAGGATGGATGCCATTTTCTGAAGGCATTGCCTTTTGGAGATGTTCGGGATGGTGGGGAGGCATGTGCCCATAATGGCGCTGGGGCGGCGGGGGGTGGGGGGTCTACAACCCTCTGCAGCTTTTTCCGAAGCAGTGCACTGGAACCTTAGACCAGGCTGTGACACAAGCAGTCAGGACGTTCTCCACAGCACGTTATGCTGGGATAGCTCGCAGTGCTTCCACACACCCACAACTCACTAACCCTTAGAATGTGGGAGCATCTGGAGGTCACCTTCACGGTCTCCAGGTGAAAGACAAACTCCTTGCAGTCAATGGTAGGAATCGAACCCCAATCAGTGAACATGGGCCCAGTAAAGCGATTGCACTAACCACCACCATGTCCCCTTTGCTTTTATTTTATCCTCTACTTGTTCTGAACTTTTGCTGAATTAATTTAATACACGCATATATACTGAGAGTTGTATTTAATCTTTGGCAGAATTAATAATGGCTAACATGGCTGCTTTTTTAAGATGTGTTTGAGATGGCATACTTATCAAATAAATCTTGAAGAAAAATCTGCTAATCTATGCCAGACCCTACTGCTCGTGGACTGTTTGTCCCACTCGCATCAGGAAGGAGTCTACATAGCATCCACGACAAGACCACTAGACTTAAAAACAGTACTTTCCCCAAGCAGTAAGGCTGATTAACACCTCCACCCACTCACCCAACCGTCTACACGCCCAACCACCACTACTTTATCATCTCCTGTCAGTCACTTTATGTATAGACGCTCCTGTGTTTAGGATAATTTTATGGACATACAATCAATCTATATATATATATATATATATATAAGCTATCTTATGCATTTATGTTTATTGTTTCTTTTAAACTATAATTGTATTCCTTTATCTTGTGTTCTTTTTGTGCTGCATCAGATCCAGAGTAGCAATTATTTCATCTCCTTTATCCTTGTATACTGGAAATAACATTAAACAATCTTGAATCTTGAGTCATAACGACGATACAGTTACATGCCAAAAAGAGCACACCACCTCCATTATAAAGGTTACTGATCACCCATGCACACGGTGACTGAAAATGCAATGAACTTTGAAACCCTACGAGTATACAAATCACAAACAAAAAAATGCACTGCTAAATTTCAGTGTGTGGCTGGAGAGGGTAAGGTATATTATGCAATATCTGTCTGACCTTTCTGAATAGATTGATCATGAAGGATTCTGCAGATCATTACAAAGCTTTGAAATTTGCCCTTCCACTAAAATAATGCTGCAGTGGTTCCCTCTAGGATTGCAAACACTTTGCAGTTTCTTCATGTGCCCTGTGTACAATAATCTGTTGTCTAGAATCTTTATTTAAAATTCCTTGGATTAATAGCACACATTGATGTACTGTATTTCGATAGGTTATTTCTGTATAAAACATTAAAAAGGAATTTTAGTCACCTTTCCTGGTTTGCAAGTATTAATGCTCCTGTTGTTGATTCTGAAAATGAAGATAAAATCAAAGACCTTCAAGGCTTTGTGCCCATTTAATCCTATTGTGAACCTCTTGCCATTTTAATCCAATGCTTAAACATTACCTACAGGAAAGGTGGAAATAAAGCTGAAAGAGAACAGAGAAAATTTACAAGGATGTTACTGGGACTGGAGGACCTGAGTTATAAAGAAAGATTGAACAGGTTAGGACTTAATTCCCTGGAACGTAGAAGATTGAGGGGAGATTTGATAGAGGTATAAGAATTAAGAGGGGTATTGGTAGGGTAAATACAAGCAGGCTTTTTCCACTGAGGATGGCTCGGACTACAACCAGAGATCATGGATTAAGAGTGAAAACTGAAAAGTTAAGAAGAACATGAGGGGAAACCTCTTTACTCAAGAGTGTGGAACGAGCTGCCAGCACAGGTGGTGCATGCAAGCTCAATTTCAGTGTTTAAGAGGTTTGGATAGGTACATGGATGGTAGGGGCATGGAGGGCTGTGGCTCAGGTGCAGGTCAATGGGAATAGGCAGTTTAAATAGTTCAGCATAGACCAGATGGGGTGAAGGACCTGTTTCTGTGCTGTGTTTTTCTATAACTCTATGATTCAATTTAGATTTTATCAGATTTAACATCTTTATATGCTTTCTACTTCCAACCTAGCTCATAAACTGAGGGACCTGTTGTGGTACATCGCTATTTGCCTCAAATGAAACACACACCAACACCAATACCTATGTTACTGGGTGTCAATATCTCTGAAGATCTATTCTGGGTGCAACATATTGATGCAATTACAATGAAGGCATTGTAGCAGCTATATTTCATTAGGAGGTTGAGGAGATTTGGTAAGTCACCAACAAGTTTCTACAGAGGTACCAAGGAGAGTATTCTAGCTGGCTGCATCACCATCTTGTATGGAGGGGCCACTTCATAGGATTGGAAAAAGTTACAGAGGTTTGTAAACTCAGCCAGCTCCAACATGGGCACCAGCCTCCCCTGCATCAAGGACATCTTGAAAAGGCGATGCCTCAAAATGGCGGCATCCATCATTAAGGACCCCAATCACTCAGGACAAACAATCTTCTTGAGCTTGGGTGCCAATGTCTCTGAGGACCTAACCTGGACCCCACATATCGATGCAGTCATAAATAAGGCAAGACAGTGGCTATAGTTCATTAGGAATTTGAGGAGATTTGGCGTGGTCACCAAAAGCACTCACAAATTTCTACAGATATACTGTGGGGAGCATTCTAACTGGCTGCATCACCATCTGGTAAGGGGGCGTGGGCTAATGCACGAGCTTGAAAAAAGCTGCAGAGAGTTGTAAAATTAGTCAACTCCATCATCAACACTAGCCTCCATAGTATCCAGGACACCTTCAAGGAGCGGTGCCTCAAAAAGGAGCCGTCCATCATTAATGAGACCATCACCCAGAACATACCCTTCTCCCATTGCGACCATCAGGGAGGAGGTACAGAAGCCTAATGGCACACACTCAATGATTCAGGAACAGCTTCTTCCCCTCTGCCATCCAATTTCTGAATGGACATTGAATCCATGAACACTACCTCACTATTTTTTCTTCGTATTTTTTGCACTACTTATTTATCTATTTAATATATGCTGTCTATACTTACTGTGATTCACAGTTTCTCTCTCTCTCAATTATTATGTATTGCATTGTACTGCTGCCACAAATTTAACAAATTTCATGACATATGCCAGTGATATTACACCTGATTCTGATTCTGATAGGGTGAATCAGTGCAAACGGCAGAAAATGGAATACAGTGCAGGGAAATATATGGCTATGCACATTGGCAGAAGGAATAAAGGCAGAGACTATTTTCTAAATGGGAAGAAAATTCAAAAATAAGAGGTGCAAAGGGACTTGGGAGTCCTCATGCAGGATACAGTGGGGGATCTAGGGCCAGAGGACACAGCCTTATTATAGAGGGCCATCCATTTATAACAGAGATAAGGAGGAGTTTCTTTAGCTGGAATTTAGTTGGCTGTGGAGGTCAAGTCATTGAATATATTTAAAGCTGAGGTTGATAGATTCTTGATTAGCCAGGGTGTCAAAGATTATGGGAAGAACACAAACAAAATATTGGAGTAACTCAGCAAGTCAGGCAGCATTTATAGAGGGAATAAACAGTCAATGTTTCAGGCTGAGACCTTCATCAACACTGAGAAACCAGAATAAGAAAGGCGAGGGTGGCGGAGGGGAAGAGTGCAAGTTGGCAGGCAATGGGTGAGACCAGGTGAGGGGGAAGGTGGGGTGAGGGAGGGGAATGAAGTAAGAAGCTGGAAAATTTAGGTAGAAGAGATAAAGGGCTGAAGGAGGATTCTGATTGGAGAGGACAGTGGTCCGTGGAAGAAAGGGAAAGAGAAGGGGAACAAGGTGAGGAAAAGAGAAGGGGTGAAAGGATAGCCAGAATGGGGAATAGAAAAAGGACGTGGAAGTTGGAGAAATCAACGTTCATGCCATCAGGTTGGAGGCTACCCGGACAAAATATGAGGTGCTGCTCCTCCAAATGAGTTTGGCCTCATAGTGGTAGTAGAAGTAGCATTTTTGTCACTTGTTAGTATATAAAGTAAATTGAAAGTTAGATCTATAAACGCAACTTTATAGTAAGATCTATAAACAGAGCTTCTTTTACAAAGAATTCTTTGTAACAGTTTTCAGCAGCTTTTTACTAAAGAAGCGTTCTCTGCTTGGTGACATGATGACTTTGTGGCTGAAACTTGTTTGGAAGAGATACTGAAGTTCATCAATTGAAAGAATCAAATAAACAGATGTTGAATGGCCTGAAATGTTGGCTCTTTATTTCCCTCCATAAATGCTACCTGACCTGCTGAGTTCCTCCTGCATTTTATAATTAAAAGGTAGGCACAACATTGTTGGTTGAGGGGCCTGTACTGTGCTGTACTCTTCTATGTTCTATATCCTTTGAATTTTCACATTACCCAAAAAAATGGAGTAAATAATGGATGCATATTTTCAATTTCAGTCTGAAAAGCTTGCTAGATAGTTTGTTGGCTTCTGAAGGACAAAGAACGATTATTTAAAGCTACACTTTGGTTTATGAAGAACAATTTTTATGCACTTCTCCAGTAATTATTGAATATATTCACTTGGCATTCTATACTTCCAAACAATAATTGGTGGCAGGAATCTGAAAAGGGAAGCAATCTACACAAAGTGCTTACAAGGCACTTAACCCATCCATGTTCTAATTACAATAATTATCCTGAGCATAGACTCAGCCCTTGGTGTCAGACTTTCCTATTATAGATCATTGCTTTCCATTTGAGATGCTAGAAAGTTGAACAAATGAGCAGGTGCGACCATCTCAAATTTGACCGAGGAGCAGTAGATAGTCACACCTGGATGGTTTCCGGTTCTGCAGAGAGAGCATTGGTATTGTTTGGTAAGCCTACATCTTAGAATTGTTGACAGCAGATGGAAAAAATATAATCAATTGGAAAATTGATAATTCTCTTGATGAAGCCGAGGGAAGAAATTGCGTTCGAGTTAATTAGTCCTGGGACCTTATTGCTTTACAGATTGGGAGCAAGGTCTGTATTCCCAAGAGACAGTATTTTTCTTTAACAAAAGATTTATAGGGAAGTCCTCAGAAAAGAGGATTTTCACATACTTATGTCAGAGTCATACAACACAGAAACAGACCCTATGATCTATCCGTGATCTACTGTCAAGATCCAACCTGTACTAATTATATTTACCAGCACCTGTTCCTGTCCACCATAACTCTGAGTAAACCTGGAGAAATAAGTTTGGAAAAAAATTGTGGGTGGTGGGGGAGGGAGAAACGACATTTTTAAATCAGTTCTTTGCATTATGGGAATAGATGTTACAGAACGAATGAGAAAAAAAATAAATGTCATATCAGAGGATCTGTGTAGCATGTAAATGCTGTCATGTAAAGAAAACATGACAGCATCTCTACTTTCCTAAAAGTTTGTGTAAATTCAGCTTGTCATCTAAAACTTAGACAGATTTCTATAAACGCACAGTGGAGAGTATCCTGACTGGTTGCATCATGGCCTGGAATGGAAACATTAGTGCTGAGGAACGGAGAAGTCTAAGAAATTAGAGGATACCACCCAGTCCATCACAGACAAAGCCCTCCCCAACATTGAGCACATCATCAAGGAGCACTGTCGCAGGAAAGTAGCACCCATCATTAAGAACCCCCACCACCCAGGACAGACTCTCGTCTAGCTGCTGCCATCAGGAAGGAGGTACGGGAACCTCAGGTCCCACACCACTAGGTTCAGGAACAATTACCCTGCAACCATGCGTCTCCTAAAACAGCTTCGATAACTTCACTCAACTCAATACTGAACTGATTCCACAACTTATGGATTCACTTTCAAAGAGTTAATAATTCATGTTCTCAGCATTATTTATTTATCTATCGGTCTATTTATTTATTTATTTGCACAATTTGTCTTTTTTCACATTCATTGTTTGTCAGTCTTTGTTTATATAGTTTTTTCATAAATTCTGTTGTATTTCTTTATTTTCCTGTGAATGCCAGCAAGAAAATGAATCTCAAGGTAGTATATGGTGGCATAAACATAGGTTGATCATAAATACAATGGGAGAACGAAGAGTCTAGAATGGAAATTGAAGACAGAGCTCATGAGCAATGGGCTGATGAGGCAGGATATGGTGGAAAGAGTAAATGGACCAAAATACACTCAAAATACCTACCTTCTGTACCTAATAAAGTGGACACTGAGTGTATGTTTGTGGTCTTCTTCTGCTGTAGCACATCCACTTTAAAGGATCTTGACAATTATAGGGATGACATAGCAGATTGAAAAGCTTGAATATATACACATTAAGAAAGAGGATGCGTTGGAGCTTTTGGAAAGCATCAAGTTGGAAAAGTCTCCGGGACTGGATGAGATATACCCCAGGCTACTGCGTGAGGAGAGGGAGGAAATTGCTGAGTGTCTGGCAATGATCTTTACATCATCAATGGAGATGGGAGAGGTTCCAGAGGATTGGAGGGTTGCAAATATTGTTCCTTTATTCAAGAAAGGGAGTAGAGATAGCTCAGGAAATTATAGACCAGTGAGTCTTACTTCAGTGGTTGGTAAGTTGATGGAGAAGATCCTGAGAGGCAGAATTTATGAACATTTGCAGAGGCATAATATGATTAGGAATAGGCAGCATGGCTTTGTGAAAGGCAGGTCGTGCCTTACAAGCCTGATTGAATTATTTGCGGACATGACTAAAAATGTTTATGAAGGTAGAGCAGTAGATGTAGTGTATATGGGTTTCAGCAAGGCATTTAATAAGGTATCCCATGCAAGGCTTATTGAGAAAATAAGGAGGCATGGGATCCAAGGGGACCCTGCTTTGTGGATCCAGAACTGGCTTGCCCACAGAAAGCAAAGACTGGTTGTAGACAGGTCATATTCTGCATGGAGGTCAGTCACCAGTGGTGTGCCTCAAGGATCTATTCTGGGACCCTTACTTTTCATGATTTTTATAAATGACCTGGATGAGGAAGTGGAGGGATAGGTTAGTAAATCTGCTGATGACAAAAAGGTTGGGGGTATTGTAGATAGTGTGGAGGGCTGTCAGAGGTTACAGTGGGACATTGATAGGATGCAAAACTGGGCTGAGAAGTGGCAGATGGAGTTCAACCCAGATAAGTGTGAGGTGGTTCATTTTGGTAGGTTAAATGTGATGGCAGAATATAGATGGTAAGACTCTTGTCAGTGCGGAGGATCAGAGGGATCTTTGGGGTCCGAGTCCATAGGACACTCAAAGCTGCTGCGCAGGTTGACTCTGTGGTTAAGAAGGCATACGGTGCATTGGCCTTCATCAACCATGGGATTGAGTTTAAGAGCTGAGAGGTAATGTTGCAGCTATATGGGACCCTGGTCAGACCCCACTTGGAATACTGCACTCAGTTCTAGTCACTTCACTACAGGAAGGATGTGGAAACTATAGAAAGGGTGCACAGTAGATTTACAAGGATGTTGCCTGGATTAGGAAGCATGCCTTATGAGAATAGGTTGACTGAGCTCGAAGTTTTCTCCTTGGAGTGGTGGAGGATAAGAGGTGACATGATAGAGGTGTATAGATGATGAGAGGCATTGATCGTGTGGATAGTCAGAGGCTTTTTCCCAGGGCTGAAATGGCTAACATGAGAGGACACAGTTTTAAGGTGCTTGTAAATAGGTACAAAGGAGATGTCAGGGGTAAGTTTTTTACGGAGAGTGGTGAGTGCTTGGAATGGACTGCCGGCAATGGTGGTAGAGGCGGATATGATAGGGTCTTTTGAGAGACTCCTGGATAGATACATGGAGCTTAGAAAAATAGAAGGCTACGGGTGAACCTAGTTAATTTCTAAAGTAAGTACATGTTCAGCACAGCATTGTGGGACGAAGGGCCTGTATTGTGCTGTAGGTTTTCTATGTTTCTATGTTCGACATGTTGTGCATTTAGGGATTCTCTTCTGCACACCACTGTGGTAACACATAGTTATTTGAGTTACTGTCGTCTTCCTGTCAGCTTGAATTAGTCTGGCCATTTTCTTCTGAACTCTTTCATTAACAAAGTGTTAATATTACTGGATGATATTTTGTTTTTCACACCATTCTCTGCAAACTCTAGAGACTGCTGTGTGTGAAAATCCCAGGAGATCAGCATTTTCTAAGATACTCAAACCACAATGTCTGGCACCAACAATTATTCTACAGTCAAAGTCACTTACATCACATTTCTTCCCCATTCTGATGTTTGGTTTGAATAACAACTGAACCTCTTGACTAAGAGCTCAAGTCACAGTTTATGCAGGTCAAAGGTGACCTGGGACTTAAGACAGCTGGCGTTTACAGGATTCCCTGTGAATACGGAACAACATATATTGGCCAGACAGAATGCACGGTGGAAACTCACATCAAGAAGCACAGGAGGTGTATCCAATTGGGTTACCCAGAGAAATCAGCGGTAGCAGAACACTGCATTCACAATGGTCATAGGATTGACTTTGATGGCACAAAACTACTGTGCCGTGTTAGTAGCTTTTGGGACCGCCTGGTCAAGGAAGCCATTGAAATAATACTAGAGGAAAAGAAATTTAACAAGGGTGATGGTTTTGCTTTAAGGAATTCATTTGTAGACAAGGTGAGAGAGCAGAAACCTGATTGGATGAGGACTAACAAATTAGGAGGGACAGACTACACGGGTATAAATAGCACTGGACTAGACATACCCAGGCATCATCCCTGAAGAAAACTGCAGAGTTTGTCGTCGAAACGTTAGTTATAATCAATTACCTGTACCTGGCTAGAAGCCCAAGAAAACTTTATTCCTCTTGACCACGTCCGCATGCTTTTATGCACTGAGTTGCTGCCATGTAATTGGCTGATTAGATATTTGCATTAACGAGCAGGTGTACTGGTATACCTAATAAAGTGGTCACTGAGTGTATTTTATCCACTGTGAATGACATAATGAAGTCAGCTCTCTCTGAATAGATATGAACCTTCCTGGCCTCGGCACACTTTGCGATGCACTTACCAGCTCAGCCACCTTTAGCTTACTAAAGCAATTTCTCAATGGTCGTGGAACAAATTATACAATCTTTCCTTCTGCAAAGTAATGTCCTATACCTGTATAACCAATGCCTAATCAGCAGGCTTGACAACTGCTAATCAATAAATTCACAGATGCCAATACAGTCTCTGTTACAGCAACCTTTAAACATTAACTGAGAAAGAATGAGTGCGGCCAATTATCTGGTTACCAGGCAGACCCCAGCAAATGGAACAAGACAAACACTCACTCTGGAGCCAAATTCTCTTCTCAAAGATACTTGACAGACAAGTTAGCAAACTCGCAGAGAAGTCAAAGTGTGAGAAGTCTATCTGTAACTTTTCAGTTAAACTAATTATTAACAATTTTCTTCATTAGACTGGGCTTATCAAGCCAGTGTCCATGTTCCTGTCAGATATCTACCGCACAGCTCACAGGTTAGGAGACTTCAGCTATTTTGTTTCATAAATAAGGATCCACAGACCCTTTCACTGTCCTTTACAGTCACAAATACAGACCAAAATTCAAAGTACAAAGTACATTTGTTATCAAACTGTTCAAATGTATACAACCTTGAGATTCATCTCCTTATAGGCAACAGTAAAACAAAGAAACACAATAGAGCCCATTAAAAAAAGAAGACAATAAAACACCCAATGTGCAGGGAAAAAATCAAATCATGCAAACAATAAAAGTAAGCAGATAACATTTTGAACTGAGGTTTATGAAAGTGAGCCCACAGCCATGAAGCCATTCACCACAGCAGCCAACTCAGGAGCTCATCAGCTGCGAGCCACAGCCTCAGATCAGTGCAGAGATGAGTAAAACCTCATCGAGCAGCAAGCTGAACTGGCCCCATCCATTGCCTCTGGTCCCGACACCCTGACCTTTTCAATCTGGCCCCATGCTTAAATCGTCTGAGCCTCGGATGACTCCTCGCTCTTGGACCCGATAGAGGAGAAGCTGCTCTATCACAGCAGATTAAATCTTATGGCTTGATTTCATCTATCCAAGGACAGGCTTTGAGAATGGCCACTGCAGTACCAAAGAGAGCTGGCAAATCAACATTACCGATAACCAGACTCTTATAAAATTATTGCTTTTCTAATGAAAATGAGGACAGGAAATAGAGGACAGCTATATATTAGAGACAAAGCCAGTAAGGAACTAGAGATAACATCTATACACAATCACACCACTGGAAAAAAAAGCCAACAAGCAGCTTTCTGCAAATATTTCACAACATTTAAGTGATACTTTCTATTAAATAAATGTTAATAAAGAAGTCAAGGTCAGATAATTTAAGATGCATCCCTAACCCTGTTTATAGAGTTTCACCTTGCCCTATCCATGTGTGGACAGAGATAGCTCTGAAGTATTTGTTGAGCTGAATTGTTTAAGTTTCTTACACACTTGCTCAAGACTGAAAGTGGACTCTGCTGGAAACTAAGGTGCCACAGTAGCACAGCAGTTAGCAAGATGCTATTACAGCTCACAGCGTCAGAGTTCACAGTTCAATTCCGGCATCCTCTGTAAGATATTCGTACGCCCTTCCTGAGAGAGCATGGGTTTGCCTTGGGTGCTCTGGTTTCCTCCCACAGTTCAAAGACGTAGCGGCTGGTAGGTTAATTGGTCATCGTAAATTGTCCCGTGATTAGACGAGGGTTAAATCAGCAGTTGCAGGGCTGTGCTGTTTGTTGAGCTGGAAGGGCCTGTTAACCATATAACCATATACCAATTACAGCATGGAAACAGGCCATCTCGGCCCTTCTAGTCCATGCCGAACTCTTACTCTCACCTAGTCCCACCGACCCGCATATAGCTATCCAATTTAACTTTAAATGACAACATCGAACCTGCCTCAACCACTTCTGCTGGAAGCTCATTCCACACAGCTACCACTCTCTGAGTAAAGAAGTTCCCCCTCATGTTACCCCTAAACTTTTGCCCTTTAACTCTCAACTCATGTCCCCTTGTTTGAATCTCCCCCATTCTCAATGGAATAAGCCTATCCACGTCAACTCTATCAATCCCCCTCATAATTTTAAACACCTCTATCAAGTCCCCCCTCAACCTTCTACGCTCCAAAGAATAAAGACTTAACTTGTTCAACCTTTTTCTGTAACTTAGGAGATGAAACCCTGTTCTGCTCTGTAGACTGCTGAACAAACCCTGACCTGGATCTGGGCCGTACCCTCCAAACATCCGGATCTGCCTCTCGGTTTTTTTGCACTACCTTACTTCCCATTTTTCTATTTTCTATTTATGATTTATAATTTAGATTTTTAATATTTACTAATTTTAACTATTTTTAATATTTTTAATATTTAATGTTTGTAATCCAGGGAGTGTGAAGCGCAGAATCAAATATCGCTGTGATGATTGTACATTCTAGTATCAATTGTTTGGCGACAATAAAGTATAAAGTATCTCTAAATAACATAAAATAAAATAAAAATTAAAGCTGCAGATCGGCTACATGACCTTTAACACACCATATTAGCAAGTCAACGACAGAGAGCATTTCCATTTCTTGGCAGGATGTCCGAAGCTGTAAATTCCCTGAAACATATTAATTTTAGCCACCTTTATATTCCTAGCAACATATGTAGATAGAACCTATCAAAAGTAATCTTAAAACTAAAAACAACCTCCAAGCAAAACCAAAAAAACATTCAGTTTTAGGTGGAGACAAAAGAAACTGCAGATGCTGTAGTCTGGAACCTGATGCAGGGTTTTAATGTGAAAAGTTGTCAATTCCTTTCTCCTCTTTGTATTTATTTTCTTTTATTTAGAGATTCAGTGTGGAACATGCCCTTCTGGCCCAATGAGCCACACCACCTAACAAACCATGTATCTAACCCTAGCCTAATCACAGGACGATTTACAATGACCAATTAACCTACTAACTGCTATGTTTTTGGACCGTGAGAGGAAACTGGAGCACCTGGAGGAAACTCACAGGCTCACGGGAAGGACAAGCAAGCTCCTTACAGATTGCGCTGGAATGGAACTCTGAACTCTGATGCCCGTGCCGTAAAACCGTCACGCTAGCTGCTACTGCCCTGACATTGCTCAGCCTGCTGAGTTGTTCCAGCAGATTAGCTATTTCTTCCTCAAAATTTCTGCAAGGGTCAGTGAGATTAGCTTTATTTGTCAGATGTACATCGAAACATCAAAGCGTACATACAGAGAAACAACTTATTTTGCATCAATGGCCAACACAAACTGAGGATGTGCCGTCACGCCTCTAGTGCCAACATAGCATGTCCACAACTCACTAACCCTAAGCCTTTGGAATGTGGAGGAAATCGCAGCACCCAGAGGAAACCCATGCAGTCACTGGAGAATGTACAACATTCCTTACAGTGAGTGGTGGGAATTGAAACCTGATTGATGATCCCTGGTGCTGGATTGTGTTAAATCTGAGGATGACTTTTATTTCTCCCAGAGGAAGCTGGAATTTAGAATGCACTGTTCAAGGGCCAGGACTCTCACAATGTTTAAGAAGCACCTTGTCAAAAATGTGACTCTCCAATCCACGGAGACTATGGACCAAGTGCTGGGGAACAAGAAGGTTGGTATGGACACAGTGTGTTGTAGGGCCTGTTTCTGTACTGCATGTATCTGCAGTATTTCTGTACTGAATGTATCTACGGACAACAGAAGAAATGAACTGCAATCACTGCTTATGCTGCCGTGCTGTTTAGTCAGAGAATAAATATTTATCCCAACTCACGATCTCCCATCTTCCGGCCAATTACTGACCCACGCCATACTGGTATAGCTAACTGCATACAATCTTGTCTCGGGTAATAATCTTTTATCAAATGCCTCTGAATGTCAGGATAGAAAGTATCTATTGACAGCCCCCTCACCCACAATGACTACGGCATTTTAAAATCCAACTAGATTAGTCAGATAGCTCCTCAAATTCATGCTGACACTCTAGTCAGCTAATAACAGGTCAACATCAGTCATAATTTTTTAAAGTAGATTGCAGTAATTTTTCTAATTACTAACGTTAAGATGACAGCTCCTTAAACTGCCTGCTATATTCCTCCTCCTGTCTGAAATACCAAAGTGACATTTATAATTTTGTTTTCCAAAGAACAAGTATTGAACTGAGTGTTTCAGAAAACTGACTAATACTCAGCCTTTTTGGAAGCATACAAGTTTTGAATTATACAAAATAAATCTTACTAATTGTCAATAATTGTCATGAACTGTTCATTGCAACTTAATTTGGTTCATACCTCGTGATCTCTTCAGAATCTGCCACTAAACTTAAATTTTCTGCACTCTGGTTGATTTTTCATTGATCCTCTTATAGCTATTAATCAATAGGTTTGCTGAAAATGAATCTCAAGGTTGTATATGGTGACATACATGTACTTTGATAATAAAATTTTCTTTGAACTTACCCCAGCCCTCCCCTCACTTGGGAGGAATGGAAGGAATGTGAAGATGAGTCTTCCAAGAGTCTAGTTCACCATTCAAAGACATTGCTTGGCATATAGTTGGCACTTGAGTATCTTCTTATCCCAAACATTATGAAAGGAATAAGGAAAGCTGACACAAGGTGCAAGCAACTACTTTTATTAAATCACCTATGACTGCGTTCCTGTACATGGTTCTAACTCCATAATTAAGTTCGCAGACGACACCATGGTGATTGGTCTGATCAGAGGGGATGACAAGACGGCCTACAGGGACGAGGTTCAGCACCTGGCTGCATGGTGTGCCGACAACAATCTGGCCCTTAACACCCAGAAGACCAAGGAGATCGTTGTGGACTTCAGGCATGCCAGGAGTCACACTCACGTCCCCATCTACATCAACGGAACTGTAGTGGAGCGAGTATCAGGCTTCAAATCCCTTGGTGTCCACATTTCCGAGGATCTCACCCGGTCCGTGAACTCCTCCATCCTGATCAGAAAGGTGCAACAGCACCTTTATTTCCTGTGGACCATGAAGAAAGCTCACCTCTGTCCCGGGATACTGATGGATTTCTACCGCTGTATCATTGACAGCCTACTCACCAACTGCATCTCAGAGTGGTATAGCAATTGTCCCGTATCGGACCGCAAAGCATTCCAGCGTGTGGTAATAACTGCCCAGCGGATTATCGGCACCCAATTGCCCACCATTGAGAACATCTACCATAAATGCTGCCTGGGCAGGGCGAAAAGCATTATCAGGGATGCATCTCACCCTAACCATGGACTTTTTACTCTCCTCCCGTCCAGTAGGCACTACAGGAGCCTCCACTCCCGCACCAGCAGGCACAGGAAGAGCTTCTTCCCTGAGGCTGTGACACTGATGACTTCTCATCACAGCGCTAAGCAGTATTGCATCTGTATTGTACTGTCTCAGTACTTGTATATTTGTGTGCTGTAGCACTTTTTTATTCGCAGTTATTTTGTAAATAACTATTCTTTGCATTTCTGGTCAGATGCTAAATGCATTTCATTGGCTTTGTATCTGTACTCGGCACAATGACAATAAAGTTGAATCTAATCTAATCTAAATATGTTGATTGAAAAGTGCAAATCAATAAAGTCATTTAGTTTGTGTTATAATTTTCTTTAACTTTTAGAGGTAAGCTGTATGATTTTTAACTATCAGTATCAATTTGATTTTTTAAAATCTGGCACTCATGACCCTTTCCAGTACCAGCGATTGAGGTTCAATTCCTGTTGCTTCCGTAAGGAGTTTGTATGTACTGCCCAGTGACCATGTGGATTTTCCCCCACATTCCAAAGATGTGCGAGTTAGGGTTAGTGAATGATAGAAATGCTACGTTGGTACTAGAAGCACAGAGACACTTTCAGGCTGCTCCCAGCACATCCTCAGACCTGTTGACCGTTGACACAAACAACACTGTTCACAGTTCGTTTCAATCTGATCTTATCTTGCGTTGCTTCCAGCTATGGCACTTGTCAATATTAAATGATGTGTGCACCTGAGAGCAGAACGGGCAGAAATTATATTAAAATAGCTAAAGTGTATACTTGCTGAGCTTGAAAAAGGATTCACAATATGAGAACCTTGGCATAAGATCGGATGCTGATATGCCACCTACTTGATACACAAGCCCAATTGCTGACAATCTTAAAACTGATGGATTGTGATGCCACCTTGTCTCTGTTTAGTTTTCTTTGCTCTTCATTGCTCTCCTTGCTTTTTTTTTCTCAATTTCATTCTCTTAGCTTCCACTTACACCGTAGTTCTCATGTTGTCCTCTGCTTCATTTTCCTTGTTTTGATTTTAATTACTTATGAAACCATGTCTTGAGTTCAGAACTTTAAAAAAAGGAGGTTCAGAATCTAGTTTAACATCACTGGTAAATGTCATGAAATATGTTGTTCTGTGGCTGCAGTACCTTGGAATAAGTAATAAGCAAACTACAAATTACTATAAGAACTCATATATATATATAATTTTTTTTTCAATAAGTAGTACAAAAAGAGAGCAAAAATACTGAGGTAGTTTACATGGGTTCATTGTCCATTCAGAAATCTGCTGGTGGAGGGGAAGAAGTTGTTCCTAAAATGCTGAGTGTGTGTCTTGATTGATTGTAGCAATAAGAAGAGGACACGTGTTGGGTGTTGGGGGTCCTTAATGACAGACGGTGCTTTTTTGAGGCATCGCCCTTTGAAGATGTCATCGAAGCTGGGGACAAATCTAAAGCTGCAAGTATGCAGTCAGACTCTCTCCTCCCACCCACCCCCACCCGAACCAAAAAATTCAATTATAGCAGAGAGGAAGTGAACACCCGCCAGTAGATGAACAGTATTTTAAATTATTGTAGGCTGTGAAACTGGAGCCTAACATTGTCAATAGATGAAACCAATCAATTTGAAATTCCTCTAATCGCCCATGTAATTTGGAACTGAATGATGTTAAATGTATCACATCTTGAAGTGATGAAAACCAGAGGAAGATATGGTAGAAAATCTTTATACTACCAATTTTAAAATACAGAGGAAGGGAACTGACACTTACTGTTTTTTTTATCACTGGCACCTTGATTGACGTTTTGCCTGTTTTCTATTTTTATGGTCCTAATATCCTGTCAATATCTTCTTTCATCAGGTATTAATGACGTCTGTATCAAAATGGAATGCATTTTTTCTTCATCTCACAGGACTTAAACCTTCTGCACTTTAACCCTATTTATATATGGGTTTTCAGTGTTGGTCTTTTTTATTATGAAATTAAAATTGAATTGACATTTTACAAACAAAAAAATTGACAACAATGATCACATCCACTAATAGTTTTACAAGGATTTTTTAATATATTAATGTTTTAAGTTACACTCAGTGGCCACTTTATTAGGTACACCTGTACACCTGCTTGTTAATGCAAATATCTAATCAGCCAATCATGTGGCAGCAACTCAATTCATAAAACCACACAGACATTGTCAAGAGATTCACTTGTTGTTCAGACCAAACATCAGAATGGGGAAAGAATGTGATCTAGGTGACTTTGACTGTGAAACGTTTGTTGGTGTCACACGGGGTGGTTTGAGTATCTCAGAAATTACTATTCTCCTGGTATTTTCACGCAAATAGTCTCACAACAGTTTCTGGAGCTTTCAGAGAATGGTGCAAAAAACAAAAAAAAAATCTAATGAGCTGCAGTTCTGTGGACAAGAGGTCAGAGGAGATTGGCCAGACTACTTCAAGCTGACTGGAAGGTGACAGTAACTCAGATAACCGCCTCTTACAACAGTGGTGTGCAGAACTCTGAATGCACAACACGCCAAACTTCATCAGTCCAAATGAAGGGTCTTGGCTGTAACATTGAGTATTTACTCTTTTCCATAGACTGCTTGGACTGCTGAGTTCCTCCAGAATTTTGTCTGTGTTGCTTGTATTTCCAGCATCTGAAGATTTTCTCTTGTTTTTAACAGTTTTGGAATAATTTTCTGTCACCTTTAGGATGCTTTCTTTCTAGCTCCTTTAATAATCTACTTGCATTGATCTATCTGACTCTTGGTTAATTCCTTGCTTGGTCTCACACCTCTGCTTTTGTTAACCTGTATCTTCTCTGCTAATAGTTTCAATTTGCAGAGCTACCAATGTGAACAGCAGACACTGTAGTTACAGACTAAGGTTCAGATGCTTCACTGATGACTGTCACACTAGAACTGTCAACCTGTCAAGCAGGCCCATTTAAAAAAAAAGCTTTAAAATGAGAGAAAATGTAAGATTTAAAGGGGGGAAAAAGAGAGAGGAGGTTATATAAACAGAGCGTTCAAGGTAGGGTAACAGAAAAGAAGCCTGTACCATTTTGGATGCAATTCCCACAGACACATGACATTTTATATGAACCACATCTAAAATTATTTCTCTGTGTATAAGAGATACTCCTAACATATCTGAAAGAGATAAAATTTAGATAAGATGCTATTCATATCTGTTACATGCATGCCCTCACAAAACCTGCTCAAGCCATGCAGAGCTAGTCTCTGAAGTGGTGCCTTAGAGTGTCAGATGCAATGATGCACTGTACACTTGGTTGTCACCACGAGATAACAAGGGGCTTAAAGGAATTAATTTCCATATTTTTTCAGAAGTGAATGGGGCCAGGGGTCTATGACCTCCAGCCAAGGTGTCATGTGCTTGAAGTTTCAAGGCCTTGGAGACAATCCTGTCAGAGTGCCAAACGTCCAGATTGACAGCTGCAGTGAATGCACGGAGGGAGGCCACATAAAGTCTTTCATGCACTCTGCAGTCTCTGTCTCATCCAGCTAGAGGTCTGATCTCTGTTGCACTGAAGCAGTTGAAGCTTTAAAAGACCATCACAGGAGCAGCTTGATGACCTTTTAGAACTGAGAGGAGCCGCTCAAAAGCAGATTGTGGGCACCCACCGAGCAGTAAGATGCCATTTTGTAAGCAGGATGCTACTTTTAGTGCACAATGGGGTGCAAATCTTGAGCAATTCTAGTTCTTTATGTGCAAAGGATGTTCCATGTTAGTAGCCAGTCATTTACCATGGTGATGCAGCAGTTAACATGTTGCTATTACAGCGCAAACGAGCTAGGTTTAGTTCCACTGCTGCCTGTAAGGAGTGTGTATGTTTTCTTCCGGGTGCTCCGGTTTCCACCCACACTCCAAAGGTTAATTGAACACATATGTGTAATTGGGCAGGAAGGACCTGTTACCACACTGTATCTCTGAATGAATGACAAATAAATAAGTAAGAACAACTGGCCTCTTGCAAGAAGAAAAATATGCCAACAATGAGCATGAGAGAAAAGAAATATGTAGCATAAAGGAATTCATTCTTCTTCAGCAGAAAGAGCTACATGTCCACGCCCAACTTAACTTATTCATAAAGCTAAAGATTAGCTTTATTTGTCACATGTACATCGAATCATCGAAATGTACAGTGAAGTGTGACACTTGCGTTAGCGACCAACATCTCCGCAATTGTCGCCATGCTTCCAGCACCAACTTAACATGCCCACAACTGACAAACACTAATCTGTTTGGAATGCGGGAGGAAACAGGAGCACCCAGAGGGAACCCACACAGTTATGGGGAGACCGTGCAAACTCCTTCCAAACAGCAATGGGAATTGAACCCCGATTGATGATCGCTGGGGCTGCTGTGCTGCTCTAGAGAAGCTTATAGAAATGAAAGATTTATGGAAGTTGAAAGTCTGCTAATAAAATACTATTGTACATTTTGATTGAAATAAAAGGCATTATGAACAAGCTGGCAAACATCTAAAAGCTCCACAAGAAATTGTGACTATAGCACCATACTCTATCTCTTTGCATTCGATATTTATAGCTTATTTATTTATTACTATTATTATTATTTCTTTTTATCTTTTTTGTATTTCCACAGTTTGTTGCCTTTTGTAACACTGGCTTTCCATTCTGTTGGATGCGGCCTCTCATTGATTCTATTTACTTTCTTTTATTTACCAAGAATGCTTGCAAGAAAATGAATCTCAGGGTTATCTATATGTACTTTGATAGTAAATTTACTTTGAACACTAAGAAGGAGCATGCAGGGAAGATTGATTGGATGAATCCAGGAATGAGAGACATTAGTTACACTGGCAGATTGTGGAAGCTGTGTTTCTCCTTGGAATGGAGGAGGTTGAGAAGGAATCTGATGAAGATACACAAAACCATAGAGCCTAGACAGAGAAGCTAGAGAACATCATCATATTTCTGAATGGATAATGAACCTATGTACACAAACTCAGCTTTTTTTCTTTTATTGGTCCTTTTTGCACCACTTATTTTAGATATATGTTACTGTAATTTATATATATATATTTTTATAATGTAAATGTACTGCTGCCACAAAAGAACAAATTTCACAACACCTGCCGGTGTTATTAAACCTAATTCTGATCCTTACAGGCAGTGGCGGGAATCAAACTCCAGTTGGTGATCGCTGGCACTGTGATAGCATTACGCTAACTGCTTCGCCTCGCTGCCACCCATTCATCATTCTGCTTCTGTTGGAAACACAAGGCCTCACTAGCGCCAGGTTTGGAAGTTAAAACAATGTTGGAATAGCCTGACAGCAAAGTGATATTGCACCATCTTCTGACCAATGACCTGGGAAGTTGCTTCATGTGCACCTGAAAAGGTGGCAACCGCTCAGCTTTTCAGAGAGCACACCCATTTACAGCCCTGGACAGAAGTCAGAAAGTACATCGACACTGGGATCATTAAGGATACAATTATGAAAGGGAGCAATTCTTCAGCAGCCAGACTCAGGTCAGAGAGCACTATGTAGCACTAAGACATTTAAACTAATCTGCATGACAGTGAAATGGGATGACAGTAGGGCCTGGTATTTTACTGAGAAGTATAATGACTTCCCATTTCCATTCCCCATTCTCAGTTCTTTCTTACCCCTTCTCTTAGAGGGCAGCAGTCTTAAAGGTTCAGGCTCAGAAAGCAACAAATACTGGACTGTGAGTGTTGTATTTGAATGCATGCAGCATTAGGAATAAAATGGGCAATCTTGAAATTCAGCTACAGATTGGCAAATATGATATTGCTGCCATCTCTGAAACTTGGTCGGCACAATATTGTGGGCTGAAGGGCCTGTAATGTGCTGTAAATTTCTATGTTCGATGAAATCAGCAGTTTCTGAGATACTCAAACCACCCCATCTGGCACCAACAATCATTCCACAATCAAGGTCTTTTAGATCACATTTTTTCCCCATTCTGATGCTTGGTCTGAATAACAACTGAACCTCGTGACTATGTCTGCATGCTTTAATGCATTGAGTTGCTGCCACATGATCGTTAATTAGATGTTTGCATTAACTAGCAGGTGTACAGGTATACCTAATAAAGTGGCCACTGATGGTACGTTATTGATAATAAACCTGATACTGATTCGCTTAGGAAGAACAGTATGAAATCACTGATGTTCAGTATGGGCGTCATTCATATACATTATATTCAGTGCCAGGGAACGTCTTTTAATAACTAGGTAGAAGCTACCCTTGAGGCCGATGCTTTGGACTTTACAGTTCGGAGGAAGGAAAAGAGAGAATATCTGGGGTGGGTAGCGGCTTTGATTATGCCAGCTGCTTTACTGAGGCAGTGAGGTGTAGATATGCTGAATTTTAAAATATAGATGGAAAAATGCTCCCGCTAGTTAGCAAGTCAGTAACATTTTTTTTTGGATAATTATTAGAATACCTAGAAGTGAAAATATTTATTCACAAAGGATGAAGAAAAGAAATTGAAAATATGATTAAATGAAGACTAAGATTAGCTTTGTTTGTCATATATACATTGAAACATACAGTGAAATGCGTTGAATACACACAAAATGCTGGAGGATCAGTGCTGGGTCCATTGTTATTTGTCACCTATATCAATGACCTGGATGATAATGTGGTAAATTGGATCAGCAAATTTGCTGATGATACAAAGACTGGAGGTGTAGTAGACAGTGAGGAAGGTTTTCAGAGCCTGCAGAGGACAGCTGGAAAAATGGGCTGAAAAATGGCAGATGGAGTTTAATACAGACAAGTGTGAGGTATTGCACGTTGGAAGGACAAACCAAGGTAGAACATACAGGGTTAATGGTAAGGCACTGAGGAGTGCAGTAGAACAGAGAGATCTGGGAATACAGATACAAAATTCCGTAAAAGTGGCGTCACAGGTAGATAGGGTCGTAAAGAGAGCTTTTGGTACATTGGCCTTTATTAATCAAAGTATTGAGTATAAGAGCTGGAATGTTATGATGAGGTTGTATAAGGCATTGGTGAGGCCAGATCTGGAGTATTGTGTTCAGTTTTGGTCACCAAATTACAGGAAGGATATAAATAAGGTTGAAAGAGTGCAGAGAAGGTTTACAAGGATGTTGCCGGGACTTGAGAAACTCAGTTACAGAGAAAGGTTGAATAGGTTAGGACTTTATTCCCTGGAGCGTTGAAGAATGAGGGGTGATTTGATAGAGGTATATAAAATTATGATGGGTATAGATAGAGTGAATGCAAGCAGGCTTTTTCCACTGAGGCAAGGGGAGAAAAAAACCAGAGGACATGGGTTAAAGGTGAGGGAGGAAAAGTTTAAAGGGAACATTAAGGGGGGCTTCTTCACACAGAGAGTGGTGGGAGTATGGAATGAGCTGCCCGACGAAGTGGTAAATGCGGGCTCACTTTTAACATTTAAGAATAATTTGGACAGATACATGGATGGGAGGTGTATGGAGGGGTATGGTCCGTGTGCAAGTCAGTGAGACTAGGCAGAAAATGGTTCGGCACAGCCAAGAAGGGCCATATAAGTGCTGTAGTTTTTCTATGGTTTCTATGGTTTCTAACTCAGCAGGCCAAACAGCATCTATGGAAAAGAGTATCACTGACGTGAGTTCCTCCAGCATTTTGTGTGTGTTGCTCGGATTTCCAGCATCTGCAGATATTCTCTTGTTAATGAAATGCGTAGGTTGCATTAATGACCAACACAGTCCAAGGATGTGGAGGGGGCAACTGGCAAGTGTCACCAAGCTTCTGGCACCAACGTGGTATGCCCTCAACTTGCTAACCCGAACCCATAAGTCTTTGGAATGTCGGAGGAAACACATGAACCCAGAAGAAACACACATGGTCACGGAGAGAACATGCAAACTGCTTACAGATAGTGGTGGGAATTGAACACTAGTCCTGATTGCTGTATGCTAACCGCTACACTACAGTGTCGGTCATCATTCCTCAGGCTGGTTGTCCATTGTATCCACCAATGACCGGAGATCTGTGTGGATGAGTAGCTAAACTGGAAAAGCCGTTGGTCTGAGCTAGTTCCACTCTTGGACCTTGGAAGTCTGAGTCCAGTGGTACAAGTAGTTGTCACATTTTGAGTCTTCCTTAGTTGCAGTGGATGACCATGACTTCGTCTGTGTCTCGTCACTCCCTTCGCTCTCCATGAAGCTTTACAGAACCATATCCTTGGCCGTTGGATCTCACTGTTGATCTCATCTGCCCAGTCTGCTGGAGTTGACTTCACATGCTAGGGCAGGCAGACATTGGGCCAAACCTTGCTGTCCAGTCTCTGCATCCTCAGTCATCACCTCTAATCCCCTTAGCTATACGTATAGGTCTGGATGTGAATGGCCTAGCCTGATGCATCTTGAACTCCCGCAATACCATCAGGAATAACGGCAAAATCCTTGTGATATTGCGGGAATGCCCTCCCTCCTCAGATGTTAGGTAACAAAAGACCTGCCTCTTGCTTCACCTCACTCTGTGGGATTTCAAATAGTTTCTAAATGCCACTGTTACATTCAAATGGTAATAAAATTCAAGTCAGTCAAAAACTAAATTGATTTTTTTTATACAAGGGTGAAACAGTTGATGAAAAAACACATAAATTATAAATACGATCCATATTGAAATATTTAAAATGTAAAACAAAATGCAACAACTTTACCATTTTTCACTGCAATCAGTCTTTAAACCCCATTGAAATAAGTGAGGTCTCAGACCTAAGTTGGTACAGGTTTCGAGAGGAACTTCCTTTGGATTGAGCTCGGCAGAACTCAGACGGAGTCAGTAATGGCTGGAGGACCCAGATTAGCAAATTTTTCGACCTAAGTCCTTAACTTTGCTACATGGGCAATTATTTTCATCTTACATCTCTCTCCTGTCATTTAGAAAAGGCCCCTAAACAAGATCTAATATTTAAATTCAGTTAGAGATACAGCACGGTAACAGGCCCTGCAGGCCCAATGAGCCATGTGACCAATTAACCCACAGAACTGTTTGTCTTTGGAATGTGGGAGGAAACCCACGTGGTCATGGAGGGAATGTACAAACTCCTTACAGACAATTGTGGGATTTGAACTCGTGTCGCTAGCGCTGTAATAGCATTACACTAACTGCTATGCTACCATGCCACCCCACTTTGTGGCTATTTAAATCTAAGATAATAGAGTCTATAAGAGAAAGTTAGTAAAGTTTAAATATCTCATTAAGATGGAAGGTGAAAAGGTTCAATTTGAAACTGGCGTGAAATCTAGCAAAGGAATTATTTATAGCTGGAATTTAATTTATTTGTGGTAATATTACTTTATCTGTTGTGTGTGTTATATTTAACATGTTGTGCATCTTGACATGAAGAAACATCGTTTCGTTTGGTGATAAACATATAAATGGTTGAATGACAATAAACCTGAACTTGAATAGCCAGGATAAGTTGAGCAGCTTCACAGGAAGCTATAATGATGGATAGGGAAATGGATAACATTTGAGGAGCTGTCTGGTATGGGAGGAGGGAGGGCACTGCACACAATTTAAATAAGCCGCAGGAAGTTGTGAACTCCATCATGCGCACTAGCCTCCCTAGCATCCAGGACATGCCCTCTTCTCACTGCTATCATCAGGGAAGAGGTACAGGAGCCTGGGTCTCACACTCAACAATTCAGGAACAGCACCTTCCCCTCTGCCATCAAATTTCAGAATGGACATTGAACCCATGAACACTACCTCACTACTTTTTTTTTTCCTTTTGCACTATTTAACTTTTTAAATATATATATATTTACTGTAATTTACAGTTTATTGTGTCTTGCAATGTACTGCTGATGCATAACAACACGTTTCACGACATATACCAGTGATGTTAGACTCCATTCTGATTCTGAGTGAGTGCTGCAACCGCAGCAGTCACTTACTGCTTTCTGGTGCAAAAACATAAGGAAAATGACCCAAGTGCTGGCTAACAGGGGGACTTATGGGTAAAATTAGATCCAAAGACTCATATACAGTTGGCAGACAGAAGTCGTAAGCCTGAAGACTGGATGCAGTTTAACATTCGGTAAAAGTATCGAGAGATTGTTTAAGAGAGTAAACTTGCAAAGTTACAAGTGTCATAAAAGCCGTCTGTTAAAGCTTTTACAAATACATAAAAAATGATGACAAATGTTTGTGCAAAATGGGAAAATGGGTGAATTTACAATGGGAACAAAAAATAGCAGAGCAGTTAAATAGATACACATAGAAGAGAGGATAAATAACTTTCCTGAAATGCAAGGATACCGAAGACTGACGAAAAGGTGGAATCAATGGGGATTCGTTATTAGGTTAAAGAAAAGTGTTGGGGGGGGGGAGAAATTAATGGAATTAATGAGGCAGTATTTGGAGTACTGTGTGCAGTTCTGGTCATCTACCTACAGGAAAGATATCAGTAAGATTAAAAGAATTCAGAGAAAATGTACAAGAATGTTGGTGGGACTTGAGGACCTGAGTTATTGGGAAAGGTGGAACAGGTTGGGACTTGGTTCCCTGGAGTGTAGGAGAATGAGAGGACATTTGACATTACTCCCCATGATGATTAAAGTGTCGAGCAAGATTAAAGTCATTGAGATGAGAGCGGAAACCGAGAAGGTGTTCAGTACACGTGACTGTGTTTGACTGGTCTCCCTTTCTACTACTATTGGGTGGCAGGTGCAGGAGCCTTGGTTACCATGCTGCCAAGTCTGGGAGCCGACGTTGCCTGCGGCCATAAGGCTTTGCTCGCCACAGAGATGAACTGGCTCCTCAGCTGTGGATCCACTTTCTAAGATGCTGCAAGTTCCATGTGTTCTTTATGTACTTATTTTTTACTATTTGCGTGATTTGTCCTTTTTGCACATGGTGGTCTTTGTTGGTGGGTGGGGTTGTGTGTGTGTGTGTGTGTGTATTTTTGTGAATTCTATTGTGTATGTTTTGTGAGCGCCTGTAAGAAAATGAATCTCAAGTTTGTATATGGTACACATTCTTTGATAATAAATTTGAGCTTTGAACTTTAAGGGTGAAAGGTGAAATATTTAAGGGGAACATGAGAGGGACTTCTTCACCCAGAGGATGATGCAAGGTGCAAAAACTGGTAGATGTAGGTTCAAGGCAGAACTTGGGAAGCTTGGATAGGAGGGCTATGGTCCAGCTGTGGGTCAAGGGGACTAGGCAGAACAACAATTCAGCAAGGACTAGATGGGTCAAAGGTCCTGTTTCTGTGCTGTAACACCAAGAAGCAGATATTTGGATTATGTTGGTTGTCGATACACAACGCATTTCACTGTATATTTTACAAATAAAGCTAATCTTTAAAGATTCTGCAGATACTCAAAATCTCGAGAAATACAAGAGTTTCAGCCTATGTGGATTTCCCTCTTAAACTTCTGAAATAACTTACATCACCATCAATTTGTCTTAACAATGTATTATTGCTGGGTTTTCAAAATGGTACTGCATAAATTGACAAGAGTTGATATTAATTTATGTTAAAAATCAAATCCATTTATAGTGATTGCAACTGCAAACAAATAACTAAGAATTAAATGTCAAACAAGAGAAAATCTGCAGATGCTGGAAATCCGAGCAACACACACAAAATGCTGGAGGAAGTCAGCAGGTCAGGCAGCAGCTATGGAAAAAAGTACACTCCGCATGACTGGAGAAAGGGAAAGGAGTAAATTTAAAAGGTGGGGAAAGGGGAGAGAGAAATACAAGCTGACAGGTGAAACCGGGAGGTGGAGGGATGAAGTAAGAGCTGGGAAGTTGATTGAAGGAAGAGATACAGGGGAGGAGAAGGGTTAACCTAATAGGAGAGGACAGAGGCCATGGAAGAAAGAAAAAGGGTGGGGGGGGAGGAGCACCAGAGGGAGGCGATGGGCAGGCAAGGAGATAAGGTGAGAGAGAGAAAAGGGGATGCAGAATGGTGAAGGAGAGGGGGTGGGGCATTACCGGAAGTTTGAGAAATCACCATTCATGTCATCAGATGGAATATAAGGAAACCTTCCATAACTGAGTGCGATGGTATTCCCCAGTCTTCACCTGGAACTTGCATGGCTGACAGTACTGAAAACAGAGACGAAGCAGCAGGCACAGTGAAGGAAGCCCTGAAGACTACCAACGAGATGAAGGATCTCCATACTACCCTAAACGCCAGCAGGCGGAACAGGCTGTACATAAATGGATTTCTTCATAAATCACAAAGACAATTAATTTCCAAAAAATGCTCTAGATGAAATAATTTGCATCCTCAGAACATATGTTTACATTTTAATGCCTGTCACTATTATCCGAAGAGTTTCAGGACCAGTAGAAATCAAATTTTAACAATGAACATCAGTAATTAGAGAATTTGGCATTATGATAGAATGGCAATTATATATTTTGTCATAAACATTCAAAATTAACCAATTCAGTGGTTTGCAAATGAAGGAATACGTTGAATAAACACCTAAAGTAACCTAGGAGACAATATATTGCAGATGCTGCATTTTTGAACATCATACAATCTGTTGGAGGAACTTAGCGGGTTGAGCAGCATCTGTAGGAGGAAAGTAGCTATCCATGTTTCAGGTTGAAACCCTGCACCAGGCCACATTGAATGTTTGATGCAAGGTTTCAAATTAAAATATTAACTATTCCTTTCTTCCACCGAGCTGCGCAACCTGCTAAACTCATCTAGCAGGTTTTGTGTTGCTCAAAGTAACCTACTTGGACATTCTAACATGTGAGACCTAAACAGAAGAGATTCGGGAAACCCAGTGGAACACCCACAAAATGCTGTAGGACTTCAGCAGGTCAGCCAGCATCTACGGAGAGGAATAATCAGATGTCGTTTCAGGCTGAGAACCTTCATCAGGGTGCTTCAGCAATCTTTTAGCCATAATTTGCATGGGTAGCAGAGACAAAAGTTAATCTGCACAGCATAATACTAATACTTCTCGTCATAGAGATATGGAGGTGTACACTGCTGAAGTGGCCCTTCAGCCTACCACGTTCATGCTGAAATTCATGCCCAACTGCGCTAATTGTGTGTTTACTCACTCTAGGTCTGTATACTTCACCCACTTAAAGTGCCTGTTTAAATGGGTCTTGACATAGTGATTGTGATTGATATAGTGGTTGACAGGATAACTTTGCTCATCATGTCACTCAGCTGTTCCCACAACCTATGGACTCACTTTTAAGGAATCTTTATCTCATGTTCTCAGTATTTTATTGCTTGCTTGTTTGTTTGTTTGTTTATTTGTTTATTTATTTAATTTTCTCATTGGTTGTTTGCCCGTCTGGTTGGGTTGGTTTGCTTAGTATGCCTGCAAGGAAACAAATCTCAGGGTTGTATAAGGTGATATATATGTACTTTGAAGACAAATTTACATTGAACTTTTGTCTGACTCCACCAATTCCTCATGCACTAAATTCCAAATAGCAACCACAAACTGAGTAAAAATAAAAATTCATTTAAATCTAATAAAATGTCATGCAGAATATAAGAATGCTTTAAGTTGCATTCATTTTTGTTACACTATTTTCATTTCCATTTATTCCACCATGTTTCTCGAATCCTGAAAATCCAACCTATTTCACAGTGTAAAACAACCACTCGTTGTTTTAGGTATAGAAAATGTTACAGAATGAGGGGCCCAAAGAAATAAATAACAGAACCTTGTAAGCAACACAATTAACAAAATGGTTAATCAATGTGAAAAGCCATTTAGTGATGTCAAACCAGATTACATGTGGTTGTTTAGGAATCCACGTCATCAATAAATACATTTTGACTGCAAACGCTTGTTAAATGTTTCGCTCTGTATTTTTCTTGATCAACAAACAGATCAACAAAATGTATTTGAATTCTGACTTTACAGCAGGTATTATGGCAATCACTTTCCAATTCACTGCAAGCCATCAATTATCTTTATCACAGAATAGTATCTCATCTCAGTTCATTATCAGGATACAGTCTTACTTAGCTACCTGGCAAAAACTTGTAGCCCTATCTTTATCAAAACCTGTTACAGTGCCACAAAGGGAACTATACACTGCAAAATGATCAATAATCATCACATTTGGTCAACACATAGTTATTTGGACACTTATTGTCTTGTAGGACATAGATAATGTGAAAGGCTGCAAATCTGTTTCCCTTGCTTACTGGTGAGACAGATGGCAGGGGAGCTGCATGGCCTTGATGTAGCAAGGATGTTGCAGCCGTCTGGGAGAGGAGACACTAGAGGCTGTGTAGCACGCATTCATGCTGGCCACCCGTCAGTGCAGGCTTCCAGTGTTCGATTGGTGGAAATGACAAGCTGGTTTGCATGTATGCATATATATGCTCATTCATCTGCGGACTGCTGAGAACTGTTTGTTCTTGCCAATAACACCCATGCACCATCAATTGTCAGTCAGGGACAGGAGCTACATATATATTTTTGTTGGCACTGCAGCCTCACATCACGGTGAGTTAGGGAAATGCCTGTCCTAGTATAGGAAGTCAGCTCTGACAAACCGGGCAGATGAGATCTACAGTGAGATACAACAGCTAGAAATGCGGTACTGCAAAGCTCCCTGGAGAGCGAAATGTATGACAAGGCACAGAAGATGTCATCCACTGCAATCAAGGAAGACTCCAGTTTGTGACGCTTGTTCGTACTATTGGATCCAGACTTCTGAGGTCGAGAGAGTGGAACTGCCCCAGTGCAATGGCTTTTCCACTCTCCCACACAGGTTTCTTGCCATTGCCGGACATGAAGGACAACCACCATCACCATTCATGGGTATTCATGTATGGTTGATTGATAATTAAACTTGAACTTGAACTTATTGAATCTTTGACAGCTTTGCTCCGGATAGTACTTAACTTCACAGTTTTTTTTCACCACAAAAGTCTAAACATTTCATAGCTCATGTATAAGGTATGTGAATGTTGTAGATAGAGATTAGGCCCTTCAGCACACCTTGTCTGTGTAAACAATGATGGAAAAATAGACTAAACCTATCTGTCAGCACATGCTATCGGTATTGTTTGTTATTGTTACATTCATTCGATGAGGTTTTTGTTGATTGGGATCAACCACGGATGTTACTTCCTAGCTGTCTACGTTGTATATGCAAGCCAGTGTAGTACGATATAGAGAGCAAGCTGTTGCCCATGCAGCAGGCTCCCCCTCTCCACACAGCTGATGAATCCAAAGGAACAACAGAGACTGATAGTGTTTGGCACCAACATCATCACAGGAGTAGCCAGTCAGCATTGAACTCAATGTAGGGCTTCATTAGGCACTCCAGTTCTGGATTTTTCCCTCAGGTTTACTCCCAAAGCCTTCCCCATGAGTGGGTGTAGCCACAAGGCAGTGGGCATTTGAGATCAGAGTTTTCCTTCTCCTAGATAAGCTGCTAGTTCACGACTGATGAGCCCCATCTACTCAGAGCGACTGGTTTTAAGGTGCCATTAACCCATCTTTGCCCCTGCCCGTCAGTAGAAATGGTTCCAAAGGGTTTAGTAACTGAGCCAGACGTGAAGACAATGAACTAGACTTGGTTGTCAGAGGCTATTTGAGATTCACGCTATTGGGAACATTTAATAGGTAGTGGGAGCTTATCCCCACTACTCCCCAACCCCCAGGTATGACAGTCTTAAGGAACTACACATACACTCAGTGGCCACTTTATTAGGTACACCCGCTCTTTAATGAAAATCTCTAATCAGCCTAACATGAGGCAGCAACTCAAAGTAAAAACGCATACAGACTTGGTAAAGAGGTTCAATTGTTCAAATCAAACATCAGAAGAAATGTGCTCCAAGTGACTTTGAAAGAAAAAGGAAATTGCCTTCTAAACTCATGAGAGAGCATAGGCCATCAACTTTTTGCTGTTGGTGTTTCTATAGCAGGCAATTCCTTTTTACGAGGTTGAATTGCTAGCTCGACGCTCAACCCAGCATGGATGGAAAGCGTGCCTAGGGAGCCGGCTGGGTTCGAAGCCGGGAGCCTTCGCTCCGAAGTCCAGCGCTGATGCCACTACGCCACCAGACGGCCAAAGTGACTTTGACTGCGGAATAATTGTTAGTGCCAAATGGGATGGTTCGAGTATTTCAGAAATTGTTAATCTCCTGGGATTTTCACGCATAACAGTCTCTGGAGTTTACAAACAATGGCGCATAAAACAAAAAAAATCCAGTAAGCAGCATTTATGTGGGTGAAAATGCCTTGTAAGTGAGGTCAGCTGAGAAGATCATTGGGGTCTCTCTTCCCGCCATCACAGACATTTACACCACACACTGCATCCGCAAAGCAAACAGTATTATGAAGGACCCCACACACCCCTCATACAAACTCTTCTCCCTCCTGCCATCTGGAAAAAGGCACCGAAGCATTCGGGCTCTCATGCCCAGACTATGTAGCAGTTTCTTCCCTCAAGCCATCAGACTCTTCAATACCCAGAGCCTGGCTTGACACCAACCTACTGCCCTCTACTGTGCCTACTGTCTTGTTTATTATTTATTATTTATTATTTATTGTAATGCCTCCACTGTTTTGTGCACTTTATACAGTCCTGGATAGGTCTGTAGTCTAGTGTAGGTTTTGTGTTTTTTCTTACGTAGTTCAGAGTAGTTTTTGTATTGTTTCATGTAGCACCACGGTCCTGGAAAACGTTGTCTCATTTTTACTATGTTCTGTACCAGCAGTTATGGTTGAAATGACAATAAAAAGTGACTTGACTTGACTCGAGAAGTCCGGGGAGAATGGCAAGACTGGTTCAAACTGACAGATAGGCAACAGTAACTCAAATAACCACATGCTACAACAGTGGTGTGCAGAAGAGCATCTCTGAATGCGCAACACATTGTGGGCATTCACAATAAATACAGGAAACACAATAGAATTAATGAAGGACCACCTCCAATTGGATGGACAACAACCAATGTCTAAAAGACAACAAACTGTGCAAATACAAAACAAGAGAAAAAAAATCAAAATAATAATAATAATAAATAAATAAGCAGTAAATATCAAGAAAATGTCAAAGCGGCAAAGTCCTTGAAAGTGAGTCCCAAGGTTGTGGGAACAGTTTAGTGATGGGGTGAGTGAAGGTGAGTGAAGTTGAGTGAAGTTATCCTCCTGGTTTGAGAGAGGATAACTCAGAAATCAACTAATTAAAGACAAAGAATATACTGTAACCTGGTGGTAATCGGACTTAAAAAATAATCTACATTTGATACCTTCACATGGATAGATACTTAGCCTCGGGCAAAGTTATAACATACATTGGGTGCAGAAGTTTACCAGGTCACTGCCTGGATTAGAGAGTATTTCTTATGAAAATAGGTTGAGCAAGCTAGGGCTTTCCACTTTGGAACAAAGGAGGATGCGAGTCAAGGTGTACAATATGATAAGAGGTTGTAGATCCAGTGGACAGTCAGAGACTTTTCCCCAGGATGGAAACAGCATAACACGAGGGGGCATAAGGTGTTTGGAGGAAAGTGTTTTTTTACACAGAGAGTCGTGTCAGAGGTGGTGGTAGAGGCAGGCATATTAGGAACATATAAGAAACTCTTAAATAGGCAGATGGATGAAAGAAAAATCGAGGGCAATGTAGGACGGAAAGGTTAGATTGATCTTAAGAGTAGGTTAAAGGGTCTTTACAACGTCCTGAGCTGAGGGCCCGTACTGTTCTAACGTCCAACATCACAATTGCAAATAAAAAAACAGCTTAGCAGTCTCAAAGGAGCTGAGGATATCATCATAATTATTGTCCCTGACAGAATCATGCAATTTGTTGTTATAAAGAGAAAACGCCACGATTAAATACTTACGAACTGCGGAAACAAGTGATTGTAACGCATCTGGATGGTTAACTGTGATTACCCATGATGCCCTATTGCTATTGAAGCACAAATGTAAGGTGTACAAGTAGATGTACAAATGAAGATATCAGAAATTTAATGAGGAAATAATGAGGATATTTATATTAATAATCATTAATTATGGTGTAGCTGAAATTACACATTTGAAGATTAATCTTCAGTGCTTGTAGGGGGTTTCCTAGTCCACCATTGGGCACATCTATATGATATGCAGTCACAGGAGAGCAGCATCCATCGTCAGGGACCCCCACCACCCAGGCCATGCTCTCTTCTCACTGCTGCCATCAGGAAGAAGGTCCTGGTGTATATGCTACATAGCCTCCTCCCTGATGGGAGCAAATCCTGAGAAAAAGCTATAGACGGAGTCCCTAAGGCTGAGTTCAATGCTGACAGGCTACTCCTGTGATGCTGCTGGTACTAAACTCTATCAGTCTCTGATGTTCCTTTGGATTCGTCAGCTGCATGGAGAGGGGGCATCAGCTTGCTCTGCATATCATACTGCCCTGGCTTGTGTATCACATAGGCGGCCAGGACACAACATCCGTGGTTAAGCTCGACCAGTGGAGGGCCTCAAAAATGTTTTCATTAGCTAAAAGCTGGTTAGCTGCATTCAGGTAAAGAAAAGAGACCCTGCAAAGTGCTTTAAGTCTGGAGCAACATGTACAAATGCTGGAGGAACTCAGCAAGTCAAGCGGCATCTTAATTGGTTCAGCACAACACTGTGGGCCAAAAGGCCTCTTACTGTGCTGTGCTGTTCTGGGTGCTTTCTATGGAAGGGATTAAACAGTTGACGTCCATCATCTGCCAACTTCTTACTTCATCGGCCCCTTTCCCCAACCACCCTCCTTTTTCCACACCTGGTCATAACTCCTGTCACCTTCTCCTCCCCCACCCCCCCACCTTCTTAGTCTGGCTTCCCCCTCTTTCTTTTCCAGTCTTGGCCCCAAACATCGACTGTTTATTTCCCTCCACAGACCCTGCCTGACCTGCTTAGTTCTTCCAGCATTTTGTGTGTGGGGGGGGCATAATTTTAAGGCAAAGTATAGGGGGTTGTCAGAGGTAAGTTTTATTTTTACATGGAGAGTGGCGGGTGTGTGGAACACACCGCCAGGGGTAGTAGTAGATGCAGATATGTCAGACTCTTAGATAGGCACATAGATGAAAGAAAAATAGAAGGATATGTGGCAGAGAACGGTCAGATTGATCTTGGAGTAGGTTTAAAGGTCAGCACAACATAGTGGTCCGAAGGGCCTGTTCTTGTACTCTTCCATGTTCTGACACCATTTTGATAATACTGGTAACAATTAGTAACAGTCCAAAAATGTTATGCTTGCAGATTATTAAAGCAGTCTGTTGAATAAAGTGCACAATCAAAAAATTATTAAAATATCATGCAATTGTTTTTTCATTGCCTCGTTATTGCCGTATGGAAGAAATGAATCTGACAGATTCGAAGAATGCGGTTGTTTGAAATGTTGAGACTATTATAAGCTATACTAGGCTTTCTTCTTGGAATATATGACATCATCATTAAGAGAAAATATATTGTAAACCTACCCAAATATTGTTTGCTTCACACTGACTCATCACAAATTCATCACAAGAATTAAGAAGCTTTATTATGGGACATAAAACAAATACCAGCTTATATTTTACACATAAACTCTGAAACGCTACTAATCACATTTTAAGACAAAATAGAGTCAAAATAAAAGAAAAAATGTTTTAATAATGTGGAATTGCACAGATTAATAATTCTTGTGCTCTTAACCGTGATCATCTATTTCAGACACAGTCTGACAGGCAGGGGAGGACAAGCGTTCATAAATTTAACAAAACCCACTTCATCTCACACAAAGGAAAAGACAACTGGTTGCATCTTTGGTTCAGATGATGAAACACTTCAATTAGTATCTTTCACTTCATACAGGACAAGCCTGGTAACGTGCACCCGGAGGATCGTAGTTCACGTACTGTGATCAAAGTTGAAGCAGATGGTTTGGCTCAGACCCTACCTTATTTCCATAGGATCGAGGTTCCTTCCTCATGTGGGGAATACTGAGGATCCAGCAACTGCCAGATCAAACAAAGGTACAAATCTGCGCCCTGCATACCATTTTATTGCTGGATGCCCTCTAAGAAGTGAAAAACTGATTACAAAGCAACACACATACACACAATGCTGGAGAAACTGAGCAGGTCAGCCAGCATCTATAGAGGGGAATGAACAGTCAAGCCATTTTACACAGTACTTTTAGATTTAAAGTGAAAGTTTGTGGACTGGTTACACAACAATGCTATTAATAAAAACGCTGGAGATGGGAGGTAAGGTTCATGGTTCTTTACTGGCAGAAACCAAACTTGGCACACACGTATAGATCAATACACACGCAATAGGTGCCTAATAGCGCATGCAACGATGTGTCCCTACAACATAAAGTAGTCCCTTACTATACTGTAGGCCATACAGTACACTCCTCCCCTTTTATTTTAATAGTGTACCAACTGTTTTTTTTTAACTGGGTCACTATGCTAAACAAATATGTCTATCCTTAACGTACAAACGCCTACCATTTGTTCACTAGTAACTAATAACATCAAATCATAACAAAGTAAAATAATAATATCAAATTATAACAAGCCCCTTTTTTTCTTTTGTTTTTTTTTACTTTTGGTCTTAGACCGATTTATAACTCAAGTCTCTGGGGAGGTCTCCTCTGTGCTTTGGGTAAAGTCTGACTTGAAATGTTTGCTTTGGGGAATGTCCCCACAGGCACCTCAGGTGGGTCCTCAGCACTGATGACAGGCTCATCTGTGGAGGAGGCTGATGTGGTCACTGCAGGAGTGTTTGCTTCTATGTCCGGGAGTCCAGGCAAGATGTTGTTGTGTTTTTTACCTGAGCATTTAGGACTTGGTCCACATACGTACTTCTATGTCATGAGAGTCCGGGCAAGGCATTGTTGTGTTTTTCACCCGAGCATCCAGGATTTGGTCCACATGCCATCTCCATACGTTCTCTCCCACCTGTACTCTATACATCAGTGGCCCGTCTATGGTGGAAATTATACCCAGCTGCCACTTTTCAGTCCAGTAATCATGTGCAAGAATTGACTGTCCCACACTGAAGCTCCGTGTTGACTTAGCATTCAAGTGTTTGAACTGACTGTTCTCCACGTCACACCATACATCTGGTTTGAGAAGATCCATGCGGGACCTCAGGTTCCTGTTCAGAAACATCATCGCTGGAGTCTGATTAGTGGTTGCATGTATTGCATTACGATTGGCAAGGAGGAAGTTGTCTATCTTGTGTTGTAGTAGTCGATTTTCACTGTCCCTTGCCTTGAGGGCTTTCTTGAATGTTTGTACAAATCTTTCCGCTAAGCCATTTGTGGATGGCCGGTAAGGGGCAGATGTAAAGTGCTTGATTCCATTGTTCTTCACAAAACTTTGGAATTCTTCAGAGACAAATTGTCATCCATTGTCTGTGCAGATTTGTTCTGGTATGCCATTCCTGGCGAACATGGTCCTCAGCACTGTAATGGTCTTTTCCGATGTGGTTGTCTTCATTTTGATGACCTCTGGCCATTTGGAATGTGCATCAAAGGCGATTAAAAAGATAGAGTCCATGAATGGTCCAGCAAAGTCGATGTGCACTCGTTGCCATGGTAATGAGGGCCACTCCCATGGATGGAGAGAGGCTTGTGGTGGTGTGTTCTGAATCTTTTAACATCCAGAGGTCATGTCCTCAATTTGTTTATCGATTCCTGGCCACTGCACATAGGCACGGGCAAGACCTTTCATCTTCACGGTACCCAGGTGCCCCTCGTGCAGTTCCTCCAGCACTCTGGTGCGTAGCTTGGGAGGAATCACAACTCGTGAACCACACATTAGAGTTCCCCGACACACTGACAACTGCTCCTTCCTCGCTGAGAAGGCTGGAAACAGTGTGTTACCCCGCCTGGCCATCCCTTTACCGTGATGTCATACACTTTTGACAACGTAGGGTCATTGCGTGTTTCCCTTTCAATGAGGCTGTTTGTTACTGGTAATTGTTCAACTATTGTTGTGTGAAAGACCTCTGCTGAATCCATTTGTGTAGTTATCTCGGAAGTCGGCAATGGTAAACATGACAACACATCTGCATTGCCACGTTGCTGGGTCCCCTTGTGTTCAATGTCATACCTGTGACCTCCCAACAAAAGAGACCATCGCTGCAGCCTTTGTGCTGTCATCACTGGAACGCCTTTTCTTGTATTGAAGTTTGACATGAGAGGGCTGATGATCAGTCAACAGGGTAAATCTTTGGCCATACAGGTAGTAACTGAATTTCTTGACTCCCCACACGAGGCTTAGAGCCTCTCTGTCAATCTGCACGTAGTTGCATTCAGCTGAAGTTAGTGTTCTTGAGGCTAAGGTTATTGGTCTTTCTGAGCCATCTGGAAACTTGTGCGATAACACAGCTCCTATCCCATGGGGCGAGGCATCACAAGCTAGTCGGATTGGTAAGGAGGGGTCAAAGTGCGCGAGTACCCCTTCTGAAGTTATGAGTCTTTTAGTTTCTTGAAATGCTTTCTCACAGCTCTCAGTCCATTTCCATTGTGTTCCTGTCTGTAATAGTGCATTTAGTGGGTGTAGCACTGTGGATAGGTTAGGAAAGAACTTGTGGTAGTAGTTCACTAGTCCAAGATATGCTCTCAGCTGAGACACATTTTCAGGTGGTGGTGCCTTAAGCACCACTTCTGTCTTGTTTTGAGACATGTGTGAGTCATCCTTGTTTATCACATGCCCACAGTATGAAATTTCCTTTTTGAAAAACTCACATTTCTATTGATTAGCTTTGAGCCCATATTCTTGTAACCTGGTGAGCACGTGTTCAAGTTTAGAAAGATGTTCTTCATCATCTTTGCTGGTGACAATGATGTCATCTAGGTCAGGGGTCCCCAAACTTTTTTGCATTGCGAACCGGTTTAATATTGACAATATTGTTGTGGACCGGCCAACCTGGGGGTCGGGGGGAAGGGTTGCCGACAGACAAGAGTAGCAGTCTAATACGTTCTGTTTACCCCGAGAAAAACTACCATGACCACGAAGCCTTGCACGGGCACCAGTGCGCATGCGTGTTCCGGGGTGTTAATCACGACCGGAATATCAGTGATAAGTGGCTAATACACTCAATTTCGTTTCTAAAAGGGTTTATCTAATAAATTCAATATTAAACACACAGCGCATATTTTCCTTGCATGAATATAGTGATAAGTCAATTATCAGGGGAGGACAGGGGAGCTTGAAGTAAGTGTTGAACGAACTTCTAGTAGAAGTGGTAGAGGCAGGTTCGATATTATCATTTAAAGAAAAATTGGATAGGTATATGGACAGGAAAGGAATGGAGGGTTATGGGCTAAGTGCAGGTCGGTGGGACTAGGTGCGAGTAGCATTCAGCACGGACTAGAAGGGCAGAGATGGCCTGTTTCCGTGCTGTAATTGTTATATGGTTATATAAGTCACTTATAAGTCAATAGCATCATAATATTTTAAGTAATGTTTGGATATTAAACACACAGCACATATTTTCCCCGTATGAACATATAAAATCATTGCAACACACCAATATCGCTGAATCAGTGGGAGCCCTGGGCTTGTTTCCCTGCAACAAGAGGGTCCCATCGAGGGCTGATGGGAGACAGCGATCCTCGAAGGGGGTTCCTTATGTCCAGTCTATTCCGCAATTTAGTTTTCATTGCATTCATTGCAGAGATATGTTGGAAATGGAAGCAACATTTGCAGTGCTTTCATGGCTATCTCAGGATATTCAGCCTTGACTTTGATCCAGAATGCCGGCAGAGATGTTATGTCAAACATACTTTTCAGCCCGCCGTCATTTGCAAGCTCGAGGAGTTGATCTTCTTCCCGTGCTGACATGGATGACGCACGGGTAATGACCTCGCGTGCGTTCAAGTTCAACAGTGGGCGTGACAGGGAATGAGGAAAGATGCAGCTGACTCATATCGCCAAATCATATCGTTTCCTCGTGGCCCGGTAGCACATGCTTTGCGGCCCGGTACCGGTCCATGGCGCGGTGGTTGGGGACCACTGATCTAGGTAACACTGAGTCCCTAGAATCCCCTGCAGGACCTGGTCCATTGCCCTTTGCCAGATTGCAGGAGCTGATGCTAACCCAAACACCAACCTGTTGTACTGGTAAAGTCCTTTGTGTGTATTTATTTTCAGGTATTTCTTGGATGCTTCATCGATTTCCATTTGGAGATAAGCCTGGGTCAAATCAATTTTTGTGAAATGTTTCCCTCCTGACAGGGAAGCAAAGATGTCCTCAATACGAGGGAGTGGATACTGTACTGTGCAAGGTGCGCATATGTGGTGAGTTTAAAGTCAAGTCAAGTCACTTTTTATTGTCATTTCGAACATAACTGCTGGTACAGTACACAGTAAAAATGAGACAACATTTTTCACATAGCACCATGGTCCTGAAAAACATCTCTTTTTACTGTGTACTGTACCAGAAGTTATGGTTGAAATGACAATAAAAAGTGACTTGACTTGACTTGACTTTAAAATCACCACATATGTGCACCTTGCTTGGTTTTCCTGGTTTTGTGCCAGACGTTTTCTTCATCACTGGAACAATAGGCATGGCCCATTCACTCCAATCCACCTTAGACAGGACCCCAGTCTGCTCCAGATTTTTCAGCTCTGACTCTACTGTAGGATGGATTGCATATGGCACTGGTCTCGCTTTGTGAAATTTTGGACATGCATTTTCATCAATCTCAATCCTTGCCTTCATGCCCTGAAGTGTTCCTATTCCTTTCATAAACACTTCTTCAGAGTCAGCAAGTACTTGTGACGGTCTCTCAGATGTAGTCTTGCTGCCCTCCTTTGCTGACACATCTAGTGTCTCGATGGTGTGCCAATCCAACTGGATTTTCTTGAGTCATTCATGTCCCAGCAACAGAGGTCCTCTATTTTTCAATACATAGAGGTTCAGTTGCTGTGTTTCATCTCCGTAGGTCACTGTCACTTTAATTTTGCCTTCAGGACGCACTTTCTGTCCTGTGTAAGTCTTTAGTAAAAGTTTAGTTCATTTCAGAGGTATGTGCGAAAACAGTCGTTTGTAGTCGTGTACAGAGATCACTGTTAAAGCTGAGCCCGTGTCCAACTCCATTTTCAGTCTCACGCCTGCCACTTGTGGAGTGATCCATATTACTCCTCGATCATCTGTCTCTTGCATGCTGTGAAGTTGCCGACAAGACAATTCACTTTCGTCTGTGTCATTTTCATCAGAACTGCTTTCTTCCATTTTGTGCACATTGTTGTGTTTTCCTTTCTGGGGTTTCTTGTTTCTCTGTATTTTGTCCTTTTTCTGCTGATTACTAGCTTTGCATATTCTGCCAATGTGGCCCTGTTTGCCACAGTTTCGGCATTCTTTGTCTTTAAACCAGCAGTCATCCGGGTCATGTGACCTGTTCCCACAACGGTAACATTTCTTTCCTTCATTCCTGTTCAGTGACATTTTATTTGTGGCATATTCCAGAGATTTTTGTTGTATCTCGGAAGCACTCTGTGCCGCTGTTTCCGTTGATATTGCAATGTTTAGCGCCTTCTCAAATGTAAGGTCTCTTTCACACAGAAGCTTCTTCTGTGTGGTTTCACAGTACATGCCACACACTAACCTGTCCCTCAATGCATCCGGTAGACCAGCTCCAAATTGACAATGTTCTGATAATTTGTGCAATCCAGCACAATATTCAGAAATGCT
The DNA here is from genome assembly GCF_963921235.1 of Mobula hypostoma. NCBI lineage: Eukaryota > Metazoa > Chordata > Chondrichthyes > Myliobatiformes > Myliobatidae > Mobula > Mobula hypostoma. The sequence goes on along the minus strand of NC_086099.1, from coordinate 13,118,958 downwards.
TTTATTTTTGTTCTGATTCCGATTGTGAAATTTAAATCTTTCAGCAATGACCAGTGGTTTGGGGTTTAAATGCTGTTGGAGAGTGTCTACTATTTGCTTGAACGTTTTGTCAGCTAGCTTTTCAGGGGTTAACAAGCTCTGTAGCAGCCCATATGTTTTTGCTCCCATAATACTGAGTAAGACGCTGGCTTTCTTTTCATCCTTAACACCGTTAGCCTCACAATATAACTCCACTCTTTCAATGTAAGCTGCCCAGTCTTCAATGCCACTATCAAATGCTGTAATGGTTCCAATCATCGCCATCTTTACGTTAATTAAGCTCCGTTCTCCCCTTATTTTCCTTTTTGACTCATGTGTCCTTTTTGCTAGCGCCACGAGTGTACTCCATCTAGATGTGTGTGTGTCGCTTCTTTTTATCTCCCTTCTGGGGCAGGCAGACCCTCAGCCCCTGGGGGTCAGTGCTGGCTGTAGTCTTGGCTGGACGTTCTGCGGCTCCCACTGTATCTCTTGGTCTCCCGACATTCCAGACCCCGGCTGTGCTCCTGCTTCCTTTCAGACTCGCGGCCTCGCTCTGCCTCCTTTTCCCACTCCTTGGCTCATTCCTTACATTCTTCTTCCGAGTGTCGTTATCAATTAAAACACAGCGTTCCGATATGATGTAGGTTCATTAACCTTGTCGCCAATTTGTTGTGTATGTGGCCTGGTTACACAACAATGCTATTAATAAAAATGCTGGAGACGAGAGCTAAGGTTCATGGTTCTTTACCGAACTTGGCACACACATACAGATCAATACGCGCCTAATAGCGCTTGCTCAATACGTGCCTAATAGCGCATGCAATGACGTGTCCCTACAACATAAAGTAGTCCCTTATTATACTGTAGGCCATACAGTACATTACCTATCCCCAAAAATTCCTGCTTCATCTTGATACCAATGCTAACTAACGTTTATTATGGTTCATCTACTCTAGGCTTCATCCCTTCTTCTGTATTAACATTCCTAAGCCCTCAGTTCCATAGCCTTTCAAAAATGGGTCTACTATATTCCATCTGTCACCTCTTTGTCCATTCACCTCAAAGTTCAAAGTAAATTTATGTCACCATATACAACCCAGAATTTATTTTCCTGTGGGCATACTCAGCAAATCTATCAAATAATAACTATAACAGGATTAATGAACGATTAACCAGAGTGCAGAAGTCAATAAATTGTGCAAATACAAATATAAATGAATAGTAATAAATAACAGGGACATGAGATAATGAGATAAAAAGTCCTTAAAGTGAGATCATTGGAAGTGGGAATCTCAATGGATGGGGAAATGAGTGTAGTTAACCCCTTTGGTCAACAGCTGGATGTTGTGGGGTAGTAACTGTTCTTGAGCCTGGTGGTGTTCCTAATATGTCTAAGGCCTTCTACAGACTCCCTGCTTCATCAATACTACATGTCCCTCCAAGTATCTTAGTGGGATATGAATTCTTCAAGATCCCAGTAAAGAACAGGTCAGTAATAAGGTCATTAAATCCTTATAGAGATGGACGAATAATGGAACGATGTAACAGCTAGGTTGAACAACAAAGTGTACAGATTAGGTATGAGAATAGAAGAGAGAACTGAAATAGGAAGGAATGGTGATTTGAAGCTAAAAGCAAAGATTTTTGTTCTTCAGATACCCCCATGATCTCACCTCCTTAACCCACTGGGGTAGGACATTTCCGTGATTTACCACCCTCTATAAGAATTCTCCTCTTCGCCCCAGTTTTAAACAAATGTGCCTAAAGTTCAAAGTTTAAAGTCAGTTTATTATTAAAGTACATATATGACACCATATACAACTCTGAGCTTCATTTTCTTGTGGGCATTCACAGTAATTACAAAGAAACACAGTAGAATTAATGAAAGACCACACATAACAAGATGGAAAAACAACCAATGTACAAAAGACAACAAACTGTGCAGATACAAAAATTATGAATGAATAAATGAATTGATAGATAGATAAATAAATAAATATCTTCTCAATCAAAAACATGGGGTGCAGAGTCCTTGAAAGTGAGTCCATACGTTGTGGGAACAGTGAAGTTATCCTCTCAGGTTCAGGAGCATGATGTTTGAGGGGTAATAACTATTCCTGAATTTGGTGCTGTAGGCTGTGAGGGTCCTGTAGCTCTCTGAGAGCATGGTCTGGATAGTGGAGGTCCTTGATAATGGATGCTGCTTACCTGAAACAGCGCTCTATGTAGTTCTGCTCAGTATTGGGGAGGGATGGGCTGTATCTACTACTACCACTACTAGAGTGTGAAATGCAAAATGGTAGCATATGGAAAGGGAATCAGAGAGACAGAACTTGTTTATGGTATTCAATAAAGAGGTATGTGTATCATAGAAAAGGCCCTTGCTTGTTGTCTACCTCCACTTGCTGGGATCTGGAATCACTTAAGTATTAGGCTGGCTAAAGCCATCTGAGTAGCATTCCCAACCAAGATTAGTGAGCCAGATAAGTATTTGTAACAATTCAGGAGTTTCGTGATTACTAGCTTTTTGTTTCAATGTTATTTGATTAATTTAAACAACATAATTTAATTTTCCTTGGCCAATGTAGAGGGATATCAGAGTCAGAATCAGAATTAGGTTTAACATCATTGCTATACTATTTGTCATGGAACTTTTTGTTTTGTGGCAGCAGTACATTGCAATACATCATAATAAAAAAAAACTATAAATTACAGTAAGAAATGTTTACAAAATAAAATTAAATAAGTAGTACAAAATGAGAGCAAAAGAAATGTCAGTAGTGCAAATGGGTTCTTGTATGAATTTCCTCCAGTTTAGAACAGGTAGTTATGAGGCCGGTATATCCCTTTGGAGATAAATAAGCAGCAGAACAATGCAGAGGTGTACAGAGTATCTACACCAAACAGTAAAGAGTACAGATTCGGATACATGAATGGAAGAGAGCACCACAACAGGGAGGAATAAATAACAGCAAGGTGATTTGAAACTGAAGGCAAGAATTTTTATTCTTTTTCTGAAGACCACGAGCCTAAGGAGGGTTTTCAGGGGCAAAAGTTGTTTGCATTAAGTCTCGGGGGGGGGAGGGCAAATCAGTTTACAGCTGATTAGGAACTTTTTAAGCACAATGTTGTAATATGAGGTAATGCAGAAGCCAATTTCAACTCAACAAAATCACACTAGTAGCAAGCACTTAAAAGATAAAATAATCTGAAATTATGATATCTACAGGATCATTGGGGGCTACATTATAGCTTTGTCAGAATCCCATGGGATTAGTTTAGGATCTCATATCACAATGGCTGGACAAGAAGGAAGTGTTAAAACTTGGATATGTTGTAGCTTATTTGGTCCAAAAATTCAAACAATGTTCTGAAGGCTACAGTTTTAGGGGTGAGAGTCTAAGTGTCTGAGGTGAGAAGGTTCCAAGCAGTGAGGGATGCTCCAAGAAGAATAAGAATGGAGGAGGGAGATCTCATCGAAACCTATTGAATTTTGAAATGCCTAGATAGAGTGGACAATTCCTATCGTGGGGGAGTCTAGGACCAGAGGGCACAGCCTCATAATAGAAGGATGTCTCTTCAGAACAGAGATGAGGAGGAATTTTTTTTAGCCAAAGGGTGATGGAATTCATTGCCAGAGATGGCTATGGAGGCTATAGCATTGAGTATATTTAAAGCAGAGGTTAATAGGTTCTCAATTCATCAGGGTATCAAAGGCTATGAGAAGAAGGCAGGGAAACAGAGTTGAGAAGGATAATAAAATAACCATGATGGAATGGCAGAGCAGATTCAATGAACCGGATGGCCTAATTCTGCTCCTATGTATGCCTTATGGTCTTATGGATCAAATAATTAATGATATATCTGCAGAAAATGGATGTGGATGTTACTGTCAAGGGCAACATTTATAACTCTAAATCAAACTGGCATTGACAAAAAGGCAGTTAGCAACATCCTCAAACTACTGCAGCCCCTCTTAAAGCACTATAGCACAGAAGCAGCTCTCGGAATGGGAACCAGAATTTGGCTGAGGTGGCTTACCACCCAGAACATGCCCTCTGCTCATTGCTACCAACAGGGAGGAGGGACAGGAGCTGAGGGCCCACATTTAACATTTTAAGAACAGCCATCAGATTTCTGAACTGTCCATGAATACCACTTACGTATCTTACTCTCCTCTGGCACTACTTATTTATATATATATATTTGGGAATCACTGGTTTTCAAGAAACAGTGCATATTTTCAAATAATTATATCCTATAACCTTTAAAACGTAAATTGTTTAGCAGAATTCTGATTTCATAGTCAACAGAATTTAACACTTTACACGTCCTTCTCCTGTTACTCCCAGAGAAAAAAATAATTTCCAATTAGTACTCTGGCAATTTTCAGACTGTGCCAGGGAGGGGGAAAAATCGGGTGGCAGTCGAGACAGAATGCAGGGGATACAATGTTTTATTATGGTCACCATGGCAACAGTGTGGAAAACCAAGAGCCACGGGGCAGTAGCTGCAACCAGGTCAATAATGCTCACAGAGACATTGTGTAGATAATCAACAACAGGGCCCTTGGTTCTCTTCAATGTGCAAACAGCTGAAGGGCAAATCAATACAGCAATGGGAACAAGGCTGCCCAGCTCTATTCCCATAATACAGCATCAATAAGTACTGAAGAAACCCCCAAAAAATAGAAAGGCTACTTGATTTTAGTTCCACAGCATTAAAATCATTTCCAACTCTAACCGCTTAGATAAATACCTAACACATTTCAATATACCAAAATATATCAATCTAAATCTATATCTAAATGTGGTTTTCGGGTATATTCTCTTTTATATTGCTACATTAAACAAAGTGTTTCTGGTATTAATTAGATTTTAGTGTTCCTTACAAAATAACAAGGAAATATTTCCTAAATTTACAACTCAAAAAAAGCATCTTCTGAAATTTTGTCACATATGTGAAGCACTGTGCAAAATAGTATGTAGTCAATATTTTCTATAAAAAATTGTTTCAACTATTTTATAAAGATATTCAAGTATGTCACGTTCAGAATTACTGTTGTATTTTAAAATTTGCTAGTAACCATACTTGATAAAACTACTTTTGTTTTCCCACTTCTCCGTTATAGACACAAAAATATTTATTGTAATGTCATAGCCAGACATCATTGTTTCCGAACATGCATTTTGAAAATGCTTCCCTGTGGTGTTTTTACTGTGCCACAATAATTTGGTAATCAAATGGCCTGCTGTCTGTTACAGTATTTCCTGGAGATGAGCTATGGAAATAATAATGACTTGCATTTATAATATGCCTGGTTAACCACTCCAAATTACTGTTACCAAAGGTACTGCCTTTAAGCAAAATTTGAGATTGAGACAAAATTTGGCAAAAGACATCAATTTTAAAGGGTGTCATTAAGGAAGTGAATCAGGTTAGAATGGAGCAGTGATTTGAAGAGAAAACCTCAGAATGTGCATTTTTTAAATTGGTAGCTAAACACCAACCAATTAAAACGCAGCAACAAAAATAATGGATGTGCACAAGATAATAGATTGCACCAGTGCAGTGTACGAGAATTATAGGGTTGGTAAGAATGAGAGATAAGGAAAAATTTAGAAAAGAAGATCAGGAAAAGAAATGGAAAATTGGGGTGGCAAGGTAGCTTAGTGGTTAGTGCAATTGTTTTACTGCACCAGTGATCACCGTCTGGAGTTCAGTTCCTGTCACTGTCTGTAAAGAGTTTGTATATTCTCCCCATGATCGCGTGTTTCTTTGGGGTGCTCTGGATTCCTCCTGCATTCCAAAGACGTACGGGTTAGGGTTAGTGAGTTGTGAGCATGCTGTGTTGGTCCTGGAAGCATGGTGACACTTGCAGGCTGCCACTAATACAACACAAACAATGATGCAAATAATGCATTCCACAAATTTCAAAATTCAAAGTAAATTTATTATCCAAGTATATATGTGCCACCGTATACAACCTACAACCCTGGGATTTATTTTCTTGCAGGCATTCACAGTAGATACAAAGAAACACAATAGAATCAATATAAAACCGCACACAATAAACAAGCCATGTGCAAAAGACAACAAACTGCAAATACAAAAAGAAAAAAAACAAGTAACAAATAAATAAGCAATAAATATCAGGAACCTGAGACGAAGAGTGCTTGAAAGTAAGCCCATAGATTGTGCAAACAATTCAGTGATGAGCCAAGTGAAGATTAGTGAAATTAGATTATGGAGGGATTTGAAAACAAGGCTGAAAGTCCTGAACAAAAGAAATTCTGCAGATGTTCGAATGAAGGAAAATAATAACTATTCCTCTCCATAGATGCTGTCTGACCTACTGAGTTCCTCCAGCAGTCTGTGTGTGTGAAAATGTTAAAACCCTGACACTGACAGACTGGTGATCAATGAGCATGGGGACAGTGGAGTCAATGGGTCATGGGTTTCTGTTTAGGCATGGGCTACAGAGCTTTGAGAAAGCTCACTTTTATTTATTTTTTATATTACTTAGAGCTACTACGTGGAATAGCCCTTCGAGCCTAATGAGCTGTGCCGCCAGCAACCCCCCAATTTAGCCCTAGTCTAATGAGAGGACAATTTATAATGACCAATTAACCTACCAATCGGTATGTCCTTGGACTGTGGGAGGAAACCAGGAGCACCCAGAAGAATCCTACACATTCCATGGGGAGGAACGCACAGACTCCTTAAAGAAGTCGATGAACTCCAATGCCCCAAACTGTAATATCTGCCCCAAATCGTGCTGACTGCTATGCCACTGTGGTATTTTATGAGGTCAAACTTTGAAGTAACAAGAGCCGAGCATAACATTTCAGCAAGAAATGAGCTGTAGTAGGGGCAGAGACTACCATTACTATAGAGAATCAAAAGGCAATTTTGAGGGTGGAGGGGATATGGGATCAAAAATTCCACTTTTCATCAAATTGGATATCAAGGAGGTGGGTGGAAAGGGTGGCTAGGGAACAAAATGAGCACCAGAGACTAAAGACAATTAATTAATGACTGACATTAATTCCAGTCAAGATGGCACCAGCATACAATGCTCCCTCTGTCAATATCTTCCAATAGTAAAGGAAAATAGCTTTTTACTTTACTTCTTTTATGTCTGTTTTTCTCCTTAAATGTGTTTCTGGGACTGTTAGAGCCCAGAAGTAACAGTTTGGAGATCGTTTGAGTGATGCAGCACTTTGCTGGGCATGTGAAAATTTTAGGAAGCGAGCGCATACTCAGAAGAAACTATGAGACTTGGCGCGCGCTGATGTTTGACTTCATTTAAAGCATCCATTACTTGCTGATTAAAGCATCGAGGAAGACTGAGACTTCGAGGTGAATGCAGAACATAAGTGAGAGTTTCAGCACCAACTGTCTGCTTTTTGATCGCTGCTGGAGAAAGAGTGGCCTATCGTTGTGTGGCTCGCTGTGGTGGGCGGCTAGGCCTCTCTGCCTCGTGTAGTGTCCCTCTCTTTTGATGAATGTCGGCGATATAGGATGGTATAGGATTGTAGGATGGTATTGTAGTTCTGTGTTTTTGGATTAGAAACAATTGTGTTTATAGACTGTAGATGTTTCCGGACTTATGGTTTTTATATTCTGTGTTTTTTTATCGCCCATTCCTTTTCTGATTTGTTGTGCAAGGGGAGGGTGTTTGGGGGTTGATGTTCTGCTAGTCTTTTGTATGGCAGAGGGGTTGTTTTTGGGGGTTATGTTTCTGTTCCATTTGTGCGGGGGAGGTGGGTTTTGGGAGGGGTTGAGGATCGGGATGCCGCTCTTTTTTATACGGGGGGGTGGTTTGATATTTCTCTCTGAATGACTTTCATGTTTTCTTTGTGCCGCGGCTATCTGGAGAACAAATTTCAGGTTTGCATATGGATACATGCTTTGATAATAAATGAACCTTTAATCCTTTGAACCATTTTGAACATTTGGTCATCTCAGTCTTTGACTGATTAAAGTTATTTTATTTAGAGATACAGCATGGAACAGGTCCTTCTGGCTCATCGAGCCACGCCACCCAACAGCCCACCTATTTAACATAGCGTAATCACAGGACAATTTAGAATAAACAAGTAACCTACCAACCGATATGTGTCTGGACTGTGGGAAGAAACCAAAGAATGTACAAATTTTCTTACAGATGATGCTGGAATTGAGTCCGAACTTCGACACCTTGAGCAGCAATAGTGCCGCGTTAACTGCTAAAGCTACTGTGGTTATAATTAAGAATATTGGATGACGAGAGAGAAGGACTTGAGGAAGTTCTGAGAATTATCAGTGTACATGGAGAACGGGGATAGAGTGTAAATGAAAAGGGGGGGGTAATATACAGAGGTGGGGAAAGTGTCTGTGAGTCAATTCTTGGATAAGTAAGAAGTAGAACAAGCATTGAAGAAAACAATCTAATTGCAACTGGATGGATAGAACTGGGACCAGGGAGGCATGATCCTTCTCTTGAACAGTAGTTCTTTACACACCATATTATGAGGGGTATAGATAGGGTAAATGCAAGCAGGCTTTTTCCACTGAGGTTGGGTGGGACTACAACCATAGGTCATAGGTTAGGGGTGAAAGGTGAGAAGTTCAAGGGGAACATGAAGGGAAACTTCTTCACTCAGTGGATCGTGAGAGTGTCGAATGAGCTGCCAGCACAAGTGGTGCATGTGAGCTCGATTTCTACGTTTAAGGGAAGTTTGGATAGGTTCACAAATAGTAGGGATGTGGACGGCTACGGTCCTGGTGTAGATCAATGGGAGCAGGCACTTTAAATGGTTTCAGCATGAACTAGATGGGCCAAAGAGCCTGTTTCTGTATTGCACTTCTCTATGACTCTATGAAGAAAAATACATCAGTAATATGCTCTTTTGAATACTGAATAGCGCATTAACTTACAATTACATCATGAAATACCTGATAGTTATTAGACATCTAAAGTTTAAAGATTACGTTTATTTGTCACATGTACAGAACAGTGAATTGCATCATTTTGTGTCAACAATCAACACAGTCTGATAATTTTGCTGGGGGCAGCACACAAGGTTGTCACACTTTCGGCGCTTAACAGGGCAGAAATGGCTAATACGAGGGGGCTTAGTTTTAAGGTGATTGGACAAACGTATTGGGAGATTTCAGAGGTAAGCTCTTTACACAGAATGGTGGACACGTGGAACTTGCTACAAGGGGTGATATATTAGGGACATTTAGGGCTAGATTTAAACTCTACTGGTGCCATGATGTCATCAGAAAAATCAGGACCCTTTATCGAGACCCTTCATCAGGTCCTGATGAAGAGCCTCAGCCCAAAACGTTGACTCTATTCCGCTCTATAGATGCTGCCTGACCTGCTGAGTTTCTCCAGCATTTTGTGTGGGTCATCAAGAAAAGCTGTATTTGAATGTATTAATATAAAATTATTTAAGAGTGAGTAATCAAACAAAAGTGAAGCTCAAAGGCATAATTTTAATTTATCCAGTTTAATTAGTGAACTTTAAGATGTCGCACGTTAGTATAGTAAACTTGTATGATAGCACTGATAGCATGATATTTCAAAAATGATGCCACTTGTAAAGAATAGAACGATTAGCTTTATTTACTACATCAAAACATACAGTGAAATGCCTCACTTGTATTGAGGATGTGCTGGAGGCAGGCCGCAAGTGTCGCCACGTGTCCAGCACCAACATGGCATGTCCACAACTTGCTAAGCCTAACTTGTTCCTCTTTGGAATGGAGGAAACACATGCAGTCATGGGTAGGATGCACAAAGTCCTTATAGTCAGCAACAAGAATTGAACCTGATCTTACAGATACCAAACTGTAAAGCGTGGCATGAACAGCGATGCAATCCTACATGATTTGAGTAAGCCATCAATTTTATATCAATGCCAAATTTCAATAGCTTGAGGAAACCTTTGCAGCAATATGATGGAAAAAGTAAAGGGCCTGTAAACCAAAGTATTTTTGTCTCTATGCAGACTCGGCATGCTGCTTTAACCTTTAACCAAAAGCTTTTTTGTTTATAGAGCAATCATCCTTCCTACAGTAACATATGGGCCAGAATCATGGACCACTTACAGTGGGCACTTGAAGATGTTGGAACAATACTATCAAAGACCCTTACAAAAAATTAAGAGGATCAGACGGAAGGACACTTGCACTAACACCAGATATTGAGAAGCCAACATGAAGAGCATCTCCTCCACGATAAAACAATAGCAGGGGGTCCCATTGAAACCCAGTGAAAACTGAAAGACCTAACCATCCTAGTGGAGAGGATGCTTCCATTAGTGGAAGAGTTTAGGACCAGAGGTACAGTCTCAGAATAGAGAGACTTCCATTTAAAACAGAATTGAGGAGGAATTTCTTTAAGCAGTGGGTAATGAATTTGTGGAATTCATTGCCACAACGGCTCTAGAGGCCAAGTCATTGGGTATATTTAAAGTGGGGGTTGTGAAGTTCTTGATTAGTCAGGGGGTCAAGTTTACAGGAAGAAGGGAGGAGAACAGGATTGAGAGGGATAATAAATCACCCATGATGGAATCACGGAGCAGACTCAATGGGCCAAATGGCCTAATTCTGCTTCTATGTTTTGTGGTCTTCTGGAAATAGTTTATCCTTTAGGCAACAAGCAGAGACCTGATGTGTTTTTTCATTGCCCCAGAATGGAAGGGTGGATGACATTGTGATTTCAAATTATAGTAAAGACAAAACAGTTGTTAGTCTAGGTGTGGTGAACTTGGCCTCGCACATACACAGTAACTACTTTATTATCTATGCCTGTTAATGCAAATATCTAATCTGACAATCATCAATGCATAACAAGATGTAAACATGGTTCAAGAGGTTCAGTTATTCTTCACACTGAACATCAGAATGGGGAAGAAATGTGATCTAAGTGACTTTGATAGTGGAATGATTGGTAGTGCAAGAAGGGGTGGTTTGAGTATCTCAGAAACTGCTGACTTCCTTGGATTTTCCCACATAACTGTCTCTAGAGATTACAAAAATAGTGCAAAAAACAAAAGACATCTGGTGAGCATCAGTGGGTGAAAACACCTTGTTAATGAGAGAGGTCAATGGAGAAAGGCCAGACTGGTTTAAACTGAGGGAAAGTGACAATAACTCAACTAATCGTGTAATAACAGTGTTGTGCAGAAGAGCATCTCTGAACGCACAACATGTGGAAAATTGTGGAAGCAGAAGACCACCAACATACACACAGCGGGCACTTTATTGGGTACAGGATTTATGAGACCAACTGTGCATTCTAGCTTTAATTCACATCTCCAGTTACAACAAAGCTGTGGCTAAACCTTGAATGACAAAGATACTGGTAAGAAACTAAATAATTAGCGCACTTTATTAGGCTCATAGAAGGGGAGTACAGGAAACTTATTACCACAAAATGATGATCTGTATTTTTTTACCTGCCCTGGGAGCTCTGGTATCATGAATCATTTATGCAGTAATGCTTTTGAAAGACAACCTTCAACCCTGATATCAGCTGTCATTACTGAGCAAGCAGAGAATTGAGGTATGTATTATAAATCACCATAAGGCATGAGTAGAAATAGGCCATTCAGCCCATTGAGTCTGCTCCACCGTGACAAAGGTATTTTCAACTGCTTAGGAATCTGGTGACTCAGAATCTAGAATTTTTTTATTATTAATTAACATTAGTAAATGTCTATCAACTTGTATCACACAGTTACCTGTTTAAAGCAGGAATTAAAATTCGAGTATTTTTAAGTAATGGGTTAATTGGTTCTTTTTAAAATATTTTATCATAATTTCAGCAGAACCCTCTTCATTACAGTTTAGCAGTACTACGACCACTTTGATCATTTTGCCCTAAAATGGACTTCGGTCTTTCTGTTCTCATGCGTTTTTTTCTTGTGAAGTGCAAACACAAACATTTGATTTTGAGCGGCATGGCAGCGTACCGGTTAGCGTAATACTTTATAGAAGCAACAACCTGGGTTCATTACCTACCACTGTCTGTAAGGAGTTGGTACACTTTCCCTGTGACTGTGTGGGTTCCTTCCGGGTTCTCCGGTTTTCTCCCACATTCCAAAGACACACATTTAGTAGGTTATTTGGTCACATGGGTGTAATAGAACAAAGCAGGCTCATTGGGCAGGAAGGACCTGTTACCGTACCATGTCACTAAATAAAAATAAAACCCTCGAAAGACATTTCATATTTTCAAATGTACAGTCAGCAAAATAATGCAAATCTCAGTTCATATACACAATCATAACCAATTCCAAACAATGCAGAAAAGGGCATGGCATACCAACAGAATTTACTAATTATCTACATTCCTCTAACTGTTAGAAAATGATCATGCAATATAGTGCTCTAAATAAATTACAGTAGAAAGGATGGACACAAGAAATGGGAAATGATCATTAAAAATTAATTGGCTTTGTCACCTGTTTTCCTTACATTAAGGAAAGTCTTTTTCTACGAATGAAATGGGAATACAGACCCATAATTCCTGTCTCCGTTCCTCTTGTTATCTACGATCAACTCCTTCATTTTTTCAACATTGAGGAAGAGGTTGTTTTCTTAGCATCACTGTATCAGGGTGCTAACTCCTCTGTAGGCTGTCTCATCACTGTTGGAAATCAATGTTGTCTCGTCTGCAAATTTGATCAGCAGATTGGAGCTCTGCGTGGCAACACAGTTGTGGGTGTATAGGGAGTAGGAGTATAGGAAGGGGCTCAGCCCTGGAGAGGCTCCTGTGTTGAGGGTCAGAGGGACTGAGGTGAGGGTGCCCATTCTTACCACCTGCCGGTGATCTGATTGGAAGTCCAGTATTCAGCTGCACAAGGTGGCGTGCAAGCCAAGCTCTCTGAGCTTCTTGTCGAGCCGGGGGTGGGAGAGGAGAATTATAGTGTTGAACACTGAACTGTAGTCCAAGAATAGTATTCTAACATAGGCATCCCTCTTCTCCGGCTGAGCGAGGCCGGTGTGTAGTGCTGTGTATGTGGCATCGTGCTGGGGGCAGCCTCGCAAATGTCACCACTCATTCTCATCCTACAATGCTTGGCAGAACAACACAGAGCTCAACAAAACAGAGCACAACACACAACAAAAGAACAGCAGCAAAACAAGCCCGTTTCCTTCCTCACACACACAGACCCAGCTTTGTTCACGCTGTATATACTTATTGAGACAGCCTACGGCAAACTGGCATACTGGCTCTGTGAGAAAAGGACTGGTAAGGTGCAAAAACTACTATTAGCTCTTAGACAGTTGACAGGGGCTGGGGAAGCAAGATCCTTGACTTGACTGAACAATGACTGGTAGCTCCTGAAGATGTAAATGTGGGACCAAATCAAAATCATATATTTATCTTTGGGTTACAGTCTCAGTGAGGAGTTCTGCATTGTCACAGAGTGTCTGATGAATGAAATGATCAAAAGCTGTTTCAGGCTTGTGCCCTGGCTACTTTCTGACATGTCTGATCCAATATGGAGCACGTTCAGCTTAGAAGAAGCACACACACTCTAATCAAAATAAAATATACAAGTAAGAATGTACATTTGGCATTCCAAATGGTATGCTCCACAGTCAATCTTCAAAGTTCAGAAGTTCAAAATTTATTCACCAAGTAGGTATACGCCACCATATACAACCCTAATACTCATTTTCTTGCAGGAATTTACAGTAAATACAAGAAACACAACAGAATCAATGAAAGCCCACACCCTTCAGGATGGACAGAGAAACTGTGCAAGTAAAGAAAGGAAAAAAGGAAATAATAGTAATAATAATAAAATATCAAGAACACAAGATGAAGAGCCCTTGAAAGTGAACTCATAGGTTGTGCGACTAGTTCAGTGTGGAGTGAATGAAGTTGAGTGAACTTATTCCCGGTGGTTCAAGAGCCTGATGGTTGGGAGGTAATAACTGATCCTGAATCTGGTAGTGTTGGTCCTGAGGCTCCTGTACCTCTTTCCTGATAGCAGAGGCAAGAAGGGGGCATGGCCTAGATGGTGGGCATCCTTGATGACAGATGCTGTGTTTCTCTTCAGTGTTTCAACATTCTATTACTGAATTACAAAGAATCAGAATCAGAATCAGAATTAGGTTTAATATCACCGGCATGTGTCATGAAATTTGTTGCTTTGTGGCATAAGTATATAGCAATAAAAACTATAAATTACAATAAGTAGACAGGTTAATCTGATGCTGGAGGAGAAGAAACTGTTCCTGAAATATTGAGTGTGTGTCTTCAGGCTCCTGTACCTTATCCCTCACGGTAGCGATGAGAAGAGGGCATGTCCTGGGTGATGGTGGTTCTTAATGATGGATGTCGTCTTTTTGAGGTATTACCTTTTCAAAGTGTCCTGGAAGCTGGGGAGGCTAGTGCCCATGATGGAGTTGGCTGAATTTACAATTACTTGCAGCTTTTTCAATCCTATGCAGTGGCTGCTCCATACAAGACGGTGATGTAACCAGTTAGAATGCTCTCCAAAGTCTATCTATAAATGAATTCCTTAATCCAATCTTTCATCTGCACATGTTTGGAACCTAAACCATGGGTTGACAGGTTGTATTTTCATGTGCTACCAGATAACACCCACAGTGTATACTCAGTACTCAGAGCGATTACTCGAGTTGAGTATGATATTCTCCTCAGGGGGTTGTCTATTGGAAGGTCCTCAGATGTCTGTAGAGGCTGATGCTGGATCCACGTATTCGGGTCAGTGTGGGCAAAAGTAAGTGATACCTGTGGTTCGTTGTTGAGTCTTTTGGTTGTTCAGTCCCTCCTTTTTCAGCTGCTGCTCGTTCTCTGCGGTATTTCAGAGGTCGTTCTCACGTAGCGTAGCTCCCTCTTGAACACATTTCCTCCAGGTCTACCTATAAAGTGTAATGTCTATCCAGTTGAATTTCTACAGGCTGATCTTGATGTTATCTTTAAAGTGTTTCTTTCTTTTGCTTTTCAATATTTAGTATTGACCAATGAAACCTCAAATGTGAAGGCAGCCATGGATATGAATTTATAATCAAAAGTATCCTAATTGGGGATCTGTTCCTGTCTTATTTCTTGTACTCTATCGTGTAACACAGGCCTGGTTTCATGGAAGTCAGTGTGAGTCATCTGGACAGCCTAAGGTCTCTTCCAGCATAACCCTAACCTGTACATGATCCTGGAATGTGGGAGGAAGCTGGAGCACCTGCTGGAAACCCACACGGTCTTGGGGCGAACACTCAAACTCATGACTGATAGTGGCAGGAAATGATCCATGATTGCTGTCAATGTAAAGCGTGGAGCTAACCGCTATGCTACCATGCTGCCTTAGAGAAGCATTTCCTCTGTAACTCGTACTTAAATGATCAATCCTACATGTGACACTACACACATGGTTTTTATCCTCACACAGGTGAAGGCACTCTTTCTTCATCTTTCCTGGCAAGGCCCTCAAAATCTTATTTGTGTCAATGAGATCGTCTGTCATTTTTTTAGAATTCCACTGAATATAGGCCTTTTCTGCTTAATCTCTAAACATAAAATAACTCCTGGAAATTAATTCAGTTAAAAACCTCTGCATTTCCTCTAGATAAAATACAATTCCTTCTCATGTTAACTCCATCTTGTGTTTTCTGTTATCCATTTGCTAATTTGTTGCAATTTTAACTTTGTAACTATCTAGTTATTAATTTTAGTTATATATTCTAGCCCTCTACTGTAAATTAGAGTCACAGAGCACTACAGCATAGAAACAGGTCCTTTGGCCCAGCTAGTCTGTGCTGGTCTGATCTTCTGACTAGTCCCATCAAACTACACTTGGAGAACAGCCTCCAGCCTCTCTCATGCATGCACCTATCCAAATTTCTCTTAAATCTTACAGCTGAACCCATATCTACCACTCCCGATGGCATTTTGTTCCATAGCTATTCCATCCTCTGAGTGAAGAAGCTCCCCTCAGGTTCCCCTTAAATGTGTCATTTCACAATCCTCAGATAGAAGAAATGTTACAATACTCACCAACCAATTAGCCATCACTTTAAATTTGTGGCCTGTTCTCTCAATCTCTTGACACTTTCAACACTCGCCTGCCTCTCCTGCTCTTTCACAGCTTTAAGCTCTTTCAAATGGTTCAAATCTTTCAATTTAATATCAGAGCATGTACACAGTATACAACCTGAAATTCTTACTCTTCGCTGACATCCACGAAACAAAAGACCCCAAAGAGTGAAGGACAGAAACATCAGAACCCCAATTCCCCACCCCCCCATAAGCATAGCAGCAGCAGAAGCATCGACCCACCCCTCCCCCAACTTGCACCAACAAAAGTACCGACCCACCCTCCCTCCCACCATGCAAGCAATGACCAAAGCCCCCCTAAGAGATCTTGATCTAGAGTCCACCAAAAACCATAGTCCACAGTCTAGTACTTCGGTATCTCAGATAGACTCTCTTTCACCAGCAAGGGAGAGAGAAAGAGATCGCTCTTGCAACGACAAGACTGGAAGACCAGCAACCTTCTGTTCTGATGTTACAGCGAGCTGCTGGTCTCTCTGGTCTTTGCTCTCTCTTTTGCTGTTTCAAATTCTCTGTTCCTTTCTTGTGGCTTTATACTCTTAACCTGTTCTTTCATTGCTTTGGAAGTTGTAAGAGCTCCCTGTTCATGAATTAAACTACCCGACTGCTTGAAAAAGCGTAACTTTAATGATTCAGTAAGCTGCGACTCGTTTATAAAAGTGGGTCGAGTTGGGGGCCATTTTGGTTTCAATACAAGGCTCAGAAAGGTCTTTATCTGCATTAGTCCTTCAGGGATCAGATTCCACTATAGAAACTGCATGAAGTTGTGATTTAGTCAATATTGTGTAGAGGTAAAGATCAAAGAGAATCAATGGCTGTATAATGCTACGAAAGGCAAGTCCGATAAAATGTAAAGGGATGAATTGGACTCCTTACTCCATTATCATCAGGTATTTGTCTTTTTTACTGTTTCACAGTCAACAAAAAAGAAATACATTAAAGTAAAAACCACTTTGCTAAATTATGTTAAATATAATTATGAACTCTGCAGCAAACATTCAACGTGAAGAAACCACTGTGTTAGCAGAATGAAATCATTATGTTGATCTGAACAGTCCGAGGAAAGGTCCAGCAAGCAGTGGACAGAAAAACAGAGGCAATCTCATTAGCAAACAGCCAGCGGTCGTAGCAGACAATAGATTCTGAAAGGATTTGAAAATCATAAGGTAGTTCAGTGTATCAATGAAATCAAGGGCATTGAGACCCACAGGCAAGTTTGCTATGGTGCACTCAACAGACTAAACAATATGGATGTAGGCAGCAATGACCTTGTCCATCAACACCTTTAGCCTTAATTGAGATAATTCAGCCCTATGGAGCCAACACCACATTTCAAGCTTCATAAAGAACCTATATTATTTACTGCAGTCACAGCTGTGCTTTTATCATAGAATATAGAGTATAGAACAGCATTTTACAGGGCCCACGATGTTGTACTGACCTTTAAACCTACTCTAAGATCAATCAGACCTTTTCTTTCTGCATAGCCCCTTTTTAAAAAAAATCTATGTGCCTATCTAAGAGTCGCTTAGATGTCCCTAATGTCTGCCTCTTTCTTTTTCAATCTTTTTATTAGTTTCATAATGAAAAACAGAACATAGTATTGATACAAAGTTATTGGGATTACATTGTTGTAATTAACATATTTAAATATAAACCCAGTTGACACACGGGTATTAAACCTCCCAATCATACAGGATACAAATATAATATACAAAAAAAATAACATGAAAAAGGAAAAAGAAAAAAAAAACCCCAAAAGAAAAACTAACCTAAACAATGCTAACCAACTTAACTAAAGAAAAAGACGTGGGCTGTTATGTAACATCAAAAAAAGAACCATTAGTGTCATTGACTCCGCTCCTCTTGACATATATTAAAAAGAAAGAGAGTAGGCCTGGAAAAGGTCAAATAACATCATATGGAAGTGTTAAATAAATGGCCTCCAAGTCTTTTCGAATTTAATATCATAAATAACACTTCTAATTTTTTCTAAGTTTAAACACAACATAGTTTGAGAGAACCAATGAAATGTGGTAGGAGGATTAATCTCCTTCCAATTCAGCAAGATGGATCTTCTAGCCATTAGTGTAAGAAATGCAATCATCCGACGAGCTGAAGAGGTTAAATGACTTGATTCTATCATTGGTAACCCAAAAATTGCGGTAATAGGGTGAGGTTGTAAATCAATATTCAGAGTAGTTGAAATAATATCAAAAATATCTTTCCACTATTTTTTCAAAAAAGGACATGACCAAAACATATGAGTTAAAGAAGCTATCTCAGAGTGACATCTATCACACACAGGATTTATATGAGAGTAATAACGAGCTAACTTATCCTTAGACATATGAGCCCTATGCACTATAAACTGTATCAATGCATGTTTAGCACATATAGAGGATGAGTTAACTAATTGAAGATTTTTTTTTCCATTTTTTAATAGGTAAAGTAATCTTAAGTTCCCTTTCCCAATCAATCTTAACTTTATTAGATACATCTGGATATATTTCCATAATTATATTATAAATAGTTGCTATTACACCTTTCTGAAAAGGATTTAAATGTAAACTTTTTTCCAAAATATCCATTGAATATAAATTTGGGAAGGTAGGAAGAACAGTATTTAAAAAATTTCTAATCTGTAAATATCTTAAAAAATGAGATTTATTAGATAATTGTTCAAAGGACATGAAACAATTATCCAAAA
Source organism: Mobula hypostoma (assembly GCF_963921235.1). Taxonomy (NCBI): domain Eukaryota; kingdom Metazoa; phylum Chordata; class Chondrichthyes; order Myliobatiformes; family Myliobatidae; genus Mobula; species Mobula hypostoma. The sequence goes on along the minus strand of NC_086099.1, from coordinate 13,100,143 downwards.
ATAGATCACAAAATCGTACTATACCTTTAGTTTTCCAAGCCAAATAGGCTTGATCCATGATAAGAGGGTTGAAAGAAGAAATTAGATATAATAGGACTTGCTAGAATAAATTGATTCAACCCCAAAAATTTTCAAAATTGAATCCATATTCGTAAAGTATATTTTACTATTGGGTTATCCATTTGTTTATACAATTTAGAAAGAATAAAGGGAAGCAAAGTTTCTAAAATAGAACCCAGTGAAAACCCTTGTAAAGAATTACATTCAAGATACCCAATGTGGACTTGAAGTTATGTCCAAATCCCATAACCAAAATTTTAAATATCGAATATTAATTGCCCAATAGTAAAATCTAAAATTCGGCAATGCCAAACCCCCCTCCCTTTTAGATTTCTGTAAGTATCTTTTACCTAACCTAGGATTTTTATTCTGCCATATATATGAAGAAATTTTGGAATCAACATTAGCAAAAAAGGATCTTGGAATAAAAATTGGCAGCGCTTGAAATAAATATAAAAATTTAGGTAAAATAATCATCTTGATAGCATTGATCCGACCTATCAATGACAGAGACATTGGTGACCATTTAGTAAACAGAAGTTTAATCTGATCAATTAAAGGTAAACAATTAGCCTTATATAAATCCTTATTTTTTTTTTGTAATTTTAACCCCTAAATATGTAAAAAAAAATCAGTAACCAATTTAAATAGTAAACATTCATAAATTGGAACCTGTATATTTAGGGGAAATAGTTCACTCTTATTAAGGTTCAATTTATAACCAGAAAATTACTACACTGAGCCAACAAGAATAAAATAGTGGGGATGGATTTCTCAGAATTAGAAATGTATAATAACAAATCATCTGCATATAATGATAACTTACGTATTTCATTCCCACGGGTAATACCAAAAATGTTAGGTGAGTCTCGGATAGCAATTGCTAAAGGTTCAAGGGCAATATCAAATAATAATGGACTAAGAGGGCATCCCTGCCTAGTACCCCGAGATAAGCGAAAAAGGGAGACCTTTGATTGTTAATAAAAACTGAAGCTACAGGAGTATGATATATCAATTTAATTCACGATATAAATATCGGACTAAAATTAAGTTTCTCAAGGACACTAAATAAATATGGCCATTCAACTCTGTCAAAAGCTTTCTCCGCATCTAATGAAATAACACATTCTGGAGTACTAAGTGAAGAAGTATAAACAATATTCATTAACCTCCTAATATTAAAAGATGAATGATGATTTTTAATAAATGCAGTTTGGTCCACAGAGATAATTTGAGGTAGTACCTTCTCTAACCTAGTTGCTAATACTTTAGAAAAAAATCTTAGAATCTACATTCAGGAGAGATATCGGTCTGTATGATGCACAATCAGTAGGATCTTTATTCTTTTCAAGAATTAAAGAAATAGAAGATCTATAAAATGATTGTGGTAATTTACTAAATCTGATTGCTTCTTTAAAAACTCTAGACAACCAATGAGAAAGAATAGCAGAAAGAAACTTAAAGAATTCCACTGTAAAGCCATCTGAACCAGGTGTTTTGCCAGAATTCATTGAGGAAATATTTCCTCATCCGTAATAGGAGTTTCTAATGGCATTAATTAGAGCAAAGTATCCATAGCAGTTGAATAGTGCTCATTCAAAAAACTTCAAATCACACTTGTGGAATAGAAGACATGACGTGGTCCCTCGGAGGAGAAATTCTTAAACGGGCAGGATACAATAAAGCTGGTCTGAGACCTCTCTGGTAACATTCCAACATCAGAGGTTTGAAAGCCAGCCGCTCCTTCATCACTTCTGGACTGTAATCTTCCACTAAACAGAATTGATACTGTTGAAATTTAATCATACCTTGCCGACGGGCAATTCAGATGAGATGCTCTTTAACGTGAACATAATGGAAATGGAGGATCACTGGCCTCGGTTTAAATTCGGGGGTCGGTTTGGAATGCAATGTACGGTGAACACGGTCAAGCAATGGAGGATCATCTGGGAATACAGAGCTAAATGCATCCTTTAAAAGTTGAGAGAAGAATTTTAAAGGGTCCCCTTCCTCGACATCCTCAGGGAGACCAATTATACGTAAGTTCTGTCTTCTAGATCGATTTTCAAGATCAATAATCTTGGATTTAAAACGCTCTAGCTGTTTAGTCGTCGAAGACAATTTTTGTTCCGAACTCTCAATTTGCAGATCTCTCTTCCAAGTTTCATTGTCCATTTCAGTAATTTTACTTTGTTGCTGTTTTAACTTCACAACCAAGTGATTCCAAAGAATCCATAATTGACTTTAAATCTTCTTTAAAACTTTGACGTTGTTGTTCAAATTTTTCATTTAAAAGATTCAGCAGAGTATCATAAGATAGTTCAGTTTGCTTGGGTTCACCTTTTTTCCTCCCGCTCCCATTGGAGTCTTTCTCATCTTTAGGATCTCGCACTTAAGATCTTGTACTTATTTCTTTGCTCATTTCTTCAAATTTCACAGTTACAGTTCAAGAATAGATCAATAGTATGGAATAAATCTTCTAGTGTAGGTAGAAATAAATTAAATAAGGGTGATCATAGGTTAAAAAAAAAAGTAACGGTAATGGAGCGAAGCCAAAATCAACCTCACTCCATGAGCGCCTCCTGGAAAATCCCCCTAATGTCCACCTCTACCACTACTCTGGCAGCATATTCAATGCACCCACTACTCTGTGTAAAAAGCCTACCTCTGACATCCCCTCTATACTTTCCTCCCATCAATTTTGCCCTCATATTTCTGCGCTGGGAAAAAGGCACTGGCTGCCTACTCTATCAATGCCTTTTATCATCATATAGACATCTATCATGTCACCTATCTTCCTCATTTGCTCCAAAGGGAAAGCCCAAACTCGATTAAGCTTTCCTCATATGACATGCTCTCTAATCCACGTAGCATCCTGGTAAGTCTCTTTTACACTCTCTCTAAAGCTTCCACATCCTTCCTATAATGAGGCAACCAGAACTGAACACAAACACAACTGTCCAAGTATGGTCTAATCCAAGCTTTATAACCCAAGGAACATTATCTCACAGCTCCTTACTTTCCATCATCCTATGTATTTTCAAGATCATCTCAGTTTTTCAGCAACCAGTAAAAAAAAAGATTTTAGAGCATACAAAAGAACTCCAACACAGATTTTGAATAATACATTAACAATTTAAATTCCTACAGTTCTTTGCCCTATTAACGACATTTCTAGTCGTAACTAACATTATGTTCATAGAAAAGAGAAAATCTGCAGATGCTGGAAATCCCAGCAACACACACAAACTGCTGGAGGAACTCAGCAGGCCAGGCAGCATCGATGGAAAAGAGTACAGCCAACTTTTTGGGCCAACTGTTCAGCAGTACTAGAAAAGAAAGATGAAGAGTAGAGATAATATTATTATGTTCATTCGTTCATTATGTGCCATGTCGTATAACGTGGGCGATCAAGGTCTTTCCATGACTACGCATGTTTTTGGCAAGTTTTTCTACAGAAGTGGTTTGCCATTGCCTTTTCTGGGTAGTATCTTTGCAAGACAGGTGACCTCAGCCATTATCAACACTCTTGAAAGATTGTCTGCCTGGTGATAATGATTGGAAGGACAAGGACGTAGTGTACTCAGAAGAGACACTTGATTGCTAACTTAATTGGCTCAGCACAACACTGTGGGTTGAAGGTCCTGTTCCTGTGCTGTACTGTTCTATGTTCTACGATTACCCTTCAAACACCCAGAGTCAGGATCAGGTTTAATATCACTGACATATGTTATGAGTTTGTGGCAGCATACATTGCAATAAATGCATTCCTTTGCATCAACTCATCATCTCCCTATCCTTTGATGGAACACACCATTACGTGTCCTCTGCCAGCAGTTTACACCTTCCGCTGCCTCAATCCGAAATTCATGCCAATGCTTGGAAAGCCTTGTCTCTTTGTTGGCTTCTGATGGTATTTAAAATTATTTCTTGCTTATCAGTTGATTCTTTCTTCTGTCTTATCCAGGAAACCTTGTCTGTGTGGATTCGGAATTGGTTTGCCCACAAAAGGCAGATGGAGGATATTCTTCCTGGAGGTGACCATCCTGGTGACCAATGATGTTTCGCAGGGATCTGTTCTGGGTTCCCTGCTTTTTGTGATTTTCATAAATGACATGGATGAGGAAGTGGAAGGGTGGATTAGTAAGTTTGCAGATGACACAAAGGTAGGTAGAGTTATGGACAGCGTAGAAGGTTGTCGTAGGTTACAATGGGACTCATAGGATGTAGAGCTGGACTGAGAAATGTTTGATGGAGTTTAATCTAGAGAAGCATAAGGTGATTCACTTTGGAAGGTCAAACTTAAAGTTAGAGTCTCTTTCTCTCTCTCTGGCTATCCATCCCATAGGATGATGATGGTTCCTTTCAGTCAGTTAGTGGGGTGGTACCCAACTCCTCAGAAAGGAACAGCGTGTGAGCGAGTGGATTTTAGGTGAGTAGAGGGTTGAACAGGTCCAGACCCACCCTCTTGACATCCCCTCCTGGATCTAGCAGCATGGTGGGGTCCAAGACGGCTGGGGGGAAGTTCTGATGCAGTGAATGGCCAGACCAAGCTTTGATCCAAGGGATGCCCTTTCCGCGCTTCACGGCACGTGTTTGCTAGATGGTCGTTGACCCTACGAGAGGGTTCATCCGCCCTTTGACAGATCTTGTTTTTTGTCCTGCAGAGTGTCTAGCCATCCTCCTCACCCTGCAAGCCTAGTGAGGGAGCTGGTTTAGTCGCCGACCACCCGACCATGCGACAGGTAGTACTGGGTTACATGGCACCAGTAGCACTCAGATGAGTGACCTGACCAGAAAGACAGAGTACAGGGATCATGAAATGATTCTTAGCAGTGTGGAAGAACAGAGGGATCTTGTGGTGTACATCCATAGGCCTATAAAAATGGTCATGCAAGTTGATACGGCGGTAAAGAAGGTATCCGATGTGTTAATCTTCATTAGTCATGGGCTTGAGTTCAAGAGCCAAGTGGTAATGTTGCAGCTCTATAAGACTTTGGTTAGACCACATTTGGAGAGATTATATGGAGTGGTGTTCAGTTCTGATCGCCTCATTATAGGAAGGATGTGAAAGCTTTAGAGAGGGTACCGAGGAGATTTACCAGGATGCAGCCTGGATTAGAGCACATTTCCTATGAGGAAAGATTGAGTGAGCTAGGGTTTTTCTCTTTGGAGCAAAGGAGGATGAAAAGTGATTGAATAGAGATATCTAAGATGGTATGATGCATAGATCAAATGCCAGGGTCTTTCTCCCAGGGTGGAAATGGCTAATATGAGAGGGCCTACTTTTAAAATGATTAGAGGGAAGTATATGAGGAATGTTAGAGGTGGGTCTTCTACACAAAGAGTGGTAAGTGCAGTGGTTGCACTGCTGGGGGTGACAGTAGAGGCAGATACATTAGGGACAATTAAGAGACCCTTAGATAGATACCTGGATGAAAAAAATGTGGGAAGTGCTAGATTGATCATGGAACAGATTAAAAGGTCAGCACAATGTCATGGGCCAAAGAATCTGTACCATGCTGTAATGCTCTGTATTCTATCTCTAGTCTCTGAGATACCCTATTCCCAATTTATTTATTGAAATCTAAAAAAATTAATGATTTTAAAGTATTATGGGGTTTCCTGTCACAGCAGACATTCTTTTCTGTATCTTCAATAGATCAGAAAGAGGAATGCCATTGAAGGGACAACAGGGGGTCAGAGGTGGCCATGTTTAGAATCAGACCCAGTCACATCCACAAGCTCTTACTGATGCACTTAGTCATGCACATGCTGTTTCTCTTCCACAACTTCAGAGCAACGTTAATGGAAAATCGTAACTTAATACCGCGTGCTCTTATCACTGAACAGGCAGATATCAGTGTCAAACAGTACTGAGAATGTAGCTACAGCCTGAAAGCAATTGTGCCCTTTTTGAGACACCTAAAAAGCTAACCCTATTATCTAGTTGCAGTGACATCCTCCTTTTAATCCTGCACTGGGCAGGAACCTCCATGGACTCAGCCTATGCTTCTCACTGCTTCGGTAAGGCAGCCAGTATAATTAAAGATCTCATCCACTCCATATAATTTCTCCACTCCCCTCTTCCATTGGGCAGAAGGTACAAAACAAAACCTGAAAGCATGGACCACCAGGCCCAAGGGCAGCTCTACCCCACTGCTATAGGTTCCCTAATATGATAAGGTGGACTCTGGACCTCACAATCTACCTTGCTATGATCTTGCACCTTATTGCACTTTCTCATTAGATTTTACCTCATTCTACCTCAGTGCTTTGTGAAATGAAGCTTCCAATTACAGCTTCCCTACCACACAATGACGCAGTTAGACAGGACACTCAATGACAGTGCTCCTGTAGAGTGTTAGAATGGGGACAGGGAGCATTGCATGCCTCTGTCTCCTCAGAAAGTGAAGATGCTGCTGTGCCTTACTGACTAATGAAGAGGTGTTCAGGTGGGTTCAGGTTGGGTTGTCTGTTATGTGCACACCAAGGAACTCTGTGACAATAAAGTACAGAAAATGCAGGTGCCATGTGTCTATTTTCTGTTTGCACTGTATATTGTGCTGCGTGTTTATTATAGGTAATTTGTCACATGGATAGTGGATTGGTAGAAGTGAAGAGCATAGTTATGTATTCATGTTTTATCTTTAGTTCAGTTTTTAATCTGGTTAGAGTTAGAGGCAGCCGGGAATGATATTTTTTTTTACTGACCGCTTTGCTTCATTCATCATTTAAATACATTTAAGAATGCTTGGCTTAAAGTATGTTATATTGTTAGTTTAGTTTCATTAGTTTTATTGTTTTAAGATAGTTTGTTTTTTGCTGGCTTCTTAAAAAGAATCGAATGTACTTTCTTTAACTTCAGAACTTCATTATTTGATGGAGGGTGTGTCATACAGTGTTAACCACCCCTCCCCCCCACCCCCGTGCTTAGCCTCTGAGCGGTTTTGATCTTTTTTAAAGTAACCACTACAGTATATGTGACAATAAATGTGTACGTGAGAATAATGATAACTTCTACCTTCCTAATAATAAGATAATTGAGTGGTATTCTCCAACAGGCTGTATCACACCTCAAATTTAGAAGTTCAACATGATAGTAAAAAATATTCATGAAATAGCATGCCTATGTATTTATATAGTTATAGGAAAAAAAATCAATAGAAAGGTAAAAGGAGTTGTACTCGTTCATGCACTATACCATAGATATAGTGGCAATCCTTTTGCTTGCTACATAATGAAGAAAAGATTCAATTTCAGGTGCTTATGAATCTTCTGTATCTCTTGTGGACAAAATTCGGACTTTTTAAAAAAGATTAGTTTAATTTTAAACCAAAATCGAGATTAAGGTGAGTGTTGTGTCTGTATTCAGGTATCATGTCCCAGAAGCAAGCATCCAAATGGTAGGTACTTGGAAGTTTAAAGTAATGGTAATTTAACATGGCTCTGATCTCAGAAGACCAACTGCTGGGACAGAAAAGTGGCATCTCTCTGTACCCCATCAAGTTCTCTAAGGTCTCCCAAGTCTAATCCATGACTGTTAAATTTGAAGAAGGTTTCTGTTGTGAATATTATGGTTCAATTGAATATCAGAGAATGTATACAGTATACAACCTTCACAGACATCCACGAAACAGAAAAAAACACCAAAGAATGGATGACAGAAAATGTTAGAACCCCAAAGCCACCCCACCCCCCTACACAAGCAGCAGGAAAAGCATCAAAATCCAACCACCCACCATGATCTCCCACAGACCATGATCTAGAGTCCATCAAAAGCTACTGCCCATCCCAATACTTCAACATTTCAGAAAGGCTTTCTCTCTCTCACTAGCGAGGGGACAGAGATATTGCTCCCGCAAAAGCGAGATGGGAGACCAACAGCTCACCGTTTCGATGTTACAATTTGCCATGTTATTTGGCTAATAAAATTTGAAAAATAAATGTTCATCCTTCAGTGTGAAACAGAGGAATCTGGATTCAACGTACAAAATTGTTGTATCACTTATTACTGGAATTCTTTTTGAATATATGACCTTATCTTCAATATCAGGACAATACAACAGCAGGATAGAGTTTCATTTAGCATGACATGGCAAATGAAGAATAATGCTCCACATTCACCTGCAGCACATTTTAAACTGAAACCAAGATGGCCAAAGCCCACCATTTCAATACACAAAAGAGATATTTGTGGTTACATTCCCTTAACCACTTTCCAGCACAGAACAATAAAAAACTGAAATAGCATAATGATAAAAATGTTATCAAAATACACTAGAAACCCAAGTGCATTTGAGAAGAACAAAAGATATAGGAACAGAATTAGGTCATGAGGCCCATTGAGTCTAATCTGCTGACTTTTCCAACATCATTCTCCTGGCTTCACCTCGTAAGGCTTAACCACCTTAGAATCTATCCATCTCTGTCTTAAACAACAGGAATTCTGCAGATGCTGGAAATTCAAGCAACATACATCAAAGTTGCTGGTGAACGCAGCAGGCCAAGCAGCATCTATAGGAAGAGGCGCAGTCGACGTTTCAGGCCGAGACCCTTTGTTAGGACTAACTGAAGGAAGAGTGAGTAAGGGATTTGAAAGCTGGAGGGGGAGGGGGAGATGCAAAATGATAGAAGACAGGAGGGGGAGGGATAGAGCCGAGAGCTGGACAGGTGATAGGCAAAAGGGGATACGAGAGGATCATGGGACAGGAGGCCTAGGGAGAAAGATGGGGGGGGGTGACCCAGAGGATGGGCAAGAGGTATATTCAGAGGGACAGAGGGAGAAAAAGGAGAGTGAGAGAAAGAATGTGTGCATAAAAAGGAGTAACAGCTGGGGTACGAGGGGGAGGTGGGGCCTAGCGGAAGTTAGAGAAGTCAATGTTCATGCCATCAGGTTGGAGGCTACCCAGACGGAATATAAGGTGTTGTTCCTCCAACCTGAGTGTGGCTTCATCTTTACAGTAGAGGAGGCCGTGGATAGACATGTCAGAATGGGAATGGGATGTAGAATTAAAATGTGTGGCCACTGGGAGATCCTGCTTTCTCTGGCGGACAGAGCGTAGATGTTCAGCAAAGCGGTCTCCCAGTCTGCGTCGGGTCTCACCAATATATAAAAGGCCACATCGGGAGCACCGGACGCAGTATATCACCCCAGTCGACTCACAGGTGAAGTGATGCCTCACCTGGAAGGACTGTTTGGGGCCCTGAATGGTGGTAAGGGAGGAAGTGTAAGGGCATGTGTAGCACTTGTTCCGCTTACACGGATAAGTGCCAGGAGGGAGATCAGTGGGGAGGGATGGGGGGGACGAATGGACAAGGGAGTTGTGTAGGGAGCGATCCCTGCGGAATGCAGAGAGAGGGGGGGAGGGAAAGATGTGCTTAGTGGTGGGATCCCGTTGGAGGTGGCGGAAGTTACGGAGAATAATATGTTGGACCCGGAGGCTGGTGGGGTGGTAGGTGAGGACCAGGGGAACCCTATTCCTAGTGGGGTGGTGGGAGGATGGAGTGAGAGCAGATGTACGTGAAATGGAGGAGATGCGTTTAAGAGCAGAGTTGATAGTGGAGGCAGGGAAGCCCCTTTCTTTAAAAAATGAAGACATCTCCCTCGTCCTAGAATGAAAAGCCTCATCCTGAGAGCAGATGCGGCGGAGACGGAGGAATTGCGAGAAGGGGATGGCGTTTTTGCAAGAGACAGGGTGAGAAGAGGAATAGTCCAGATAGCTGTGAGAGTCAGTAGGCTTATAGTAGATATCAGTGGATAAGCTGTCTCCAGAGACAGAGACAGAAAGATCTAGAAAGGGGAGGGAGGTGTCGGAAATAGACCAGGTAAACTTGAGGGCAGGGTGAAAGTTGGAGGCAAAGTTAATAAAGTCAACGAGTTCTGCATGCGTGCAGGAAGCAGCGCCAATGCAGTCGTCGATATAGCGAAGGAAAAGTGGGGGACAGATACCAGAATAGGCACGGAACATAGATTGTTCCACAAACCCAACAAAAAGGCAGGCATAGCTAGGACCCATACGGGTGCCCATAGCTACACCTTTAGTTTGGAGGAAATGGGAGGCGCAAAAGAAGAAATTATTAAGAGTAAGGACTAATTCCGCTAGACGGAGCAGAGTGGTGGTAGAGGGGAACTGATTAGGTCTGGAATCCAAAAAGAAGCGTAGAGCTTTGAGACCTTCCTGATGGGGGATGGAAGTATATAAGGACTGGACATCCATGGTGAAAATAAAGCGGTGGGGGCCAGGGAACTTAAAATCATCGAAAAGTTTAAGAGCGTGAGAAGTGTCACGAACATAGGTCGGAAGGGATTGAACAAGGGGTGATAAAACAGTGTCGAGGTATGCAGAAACGAGTTCGGTGGGGCAGGAGCAAGCTGAGACAATAGGTCGGCCAGGACAGGCAGGTTTGTGGATCTTGGGTAGGAGGTAGAAACGGGAAGTGCGGGGTGTGGGAACTATAAGGTTGGTAGCAGTGGATGGGAGATCCCCTGAGCGGATAAAGTCGTTGATAGTGTGGGAGACAATGGCCTGGTGCTCCTTAGTGGGGTCACGATCGAGGACGAGCACGATAGTGGGGTCATCTCTGTCTTAAATACACTTTGCCTCCCTTTTCTTTCGTGGCAATGCATTTCACAGATTCATCACCATCTTTATTTCAGTTTAAAAGAGATTCCTTTTCATTCTGAGGCTGCACCCTCGGATATTAGATTCTTTGACTAGTGGAAATATCCTCTCCACATCCACTCTATCCAGGCCTTTCAGTATCTGTCAAGTTTCAATGAGATATCTCAATACAAGAAGTTAAACTGAAATATCATTGACTATTAGCATTTAGGTAATTGCTCAGTGCATCTTCAGCAGACATGGACCAACTTCTAACTACAAAGTCACAGGGATTAAAGGTAGTCAGTACAGTATCAGTGCCGCCACTTTCCACATCGCAGCTAAAGTCACTGATGACACTAGCGTTGCATACTATGCATTCCAGTTGTTAACTAATTATGTTAGGACCATACATAGGAGCAGAATTAGGCCATTCAGCCCATCAAGTCTTCACCACCATCGCTGATTTATTAACCCTTTTAACCCCATTCTCTTGCTTTATCCCCGCAACCTTTGACATCCTGACTAATCAAGAACATATCAACCTTCGCTTTAAATATATCCAATGACTTGGCCTCCACAGCCATCTGTGACAATGAATTCCACAGATTCACCACCCTTGGGCTTAAGAAATTCCTCCCCATCTCTGTCCTAAAAGGATGTCCCTCTATTCTGAAGTTGTGCTCTCTGGTACTGGACTCCCCCACTGTAGGAAACATCCTCTCCGTGTCTGCTCTATCTAGGTTTTTTAATATTAATTAGCTTCCAATAAGATCCCCCCCCCCATTCTTCTAAACTCCAGTGAGTGTAGGCCCACAGCCATCAAACGCTCCTCAAATATTAACCCTTTCATCCCTGGAATCATTCACGTCAACCTTGCCTGGATCTTCTCCAATGCCAGCATATCTTTTCTGAGATAAGGGATCTTAAACTGCTCATCATACTCCTGACGTGGTCTTACCAATATCTTACAAAGCCTCAACATTATGGCAACAGGAGCTGGGCAGGAATGTCATTAGCCCTTCGGATTAGTTTACCTGATCCACGTTACGGCAAGTCGTAAACTGCAGTGCAAATCGCCCTCTTCATTCTCAGTCAGAATTTATGGAGAGGTGATTATGACGAATTACTTACCTGGCATTTTCCTGTGCGAATATCATACAGAGCCATTGAGCCATGTCGAGCTCCAACTGCTATTCTGTTACTCCTGTCGCAGTAGCTCACCATATAGAACCTGAAATCCACAGAGAATAAAGCTTGAAATCTACCAAAGTGTTTAAATTTATTTATTTGGAGATATAGCATGGGATAAGCCCACCCGGCCTTTTGAGCTGTGCTGCCTGGCAACACACCGATTTAACCGAAGCCTAATCACAGGACAATTTACAATGACCAATTAACCTCCTCGCTGGTACATCTTCGGATTGGACTGTGGGAGGAAACACGCACGCACATGGGAAGGAACATACAAACTTGCTTACATTAGATACCAGAATTGAACTCTGAGCTCTGGTGTCCCGAGCTGTAATGACATCACGCTAACTGCTATGCTACTGTGTCACAATGACCCTCAAAAGCAGCAATGTACAAATTCTAAACCATAATCACAAATTACAAACAATATTATTTGTCATCCTGTATCAATAACATGATCACTATCAAAAGTCACAATTTCTTTTGCTCCCAAAACAAATGCGTAAGGAGATCTTTGGCAGTTATTTGTTAATATGCCAAGCATTGCTCAAGAGCTGACAAACCATTCCAGTAAAAAGGCAATTAATAAAACATAGAATGTAGGGATGATCTTCCAACTAATTTATGCTCATCTCATTTTTCAGGCAATGAGGCTCATGCTATATGACTTCAGAAGACAATTCATGTCAGTTGGCGATTGTGCCATAAGACCATAAGACGTTGGAGCAGAATTAGGTCATTCAGTTCATCAAATCTGCTCGGCCATTTAATCATGGCTGATTTATTATCAACCCCATTCTCCTGCCTTTTACCTGTAACCGTTGACACCCTTACTAATCACAATCAACCTCTGCTTTAAATATACCCAATGACTTGGCCTCCAGTCATCTGTGGCAATGAATTCCACAGATTCACCACCATCTGACTAAAGAAATTCCTCCTCATCACTGTCCCAAAGGGACATCCTAGTATTCTGAGGCTGTGCCCTCTGGTCCTAGACTCCCCTGCTACCTTTTGAATATAAATATTAAAAGAGAATCAAGTTTTAAAAAATTGTTATAAACTTGAGATTGAGATAAAATGTGCCAGACAGACCAATCTGTTGCTATCAAAAAACTGTGTTGCTATCAATGGCTTTTTCATATGAAAAGAAAACTTCATGCATCGGTAATGTAACTTTCTTGGAAATATAGGGTAATTTATAGGAAATAAAACGACTGATAATCTAAAAATCTCAATACCAGTGAAACCTTTTTACAAAATCAATTTACTGTATGAGTTAATTTCTCTTCTCTAAAAATAGGAAGCATCAAAACACCAAGAGATGTTACTTGCTCTGAACATGTCTGCTTTTCCTTTCGAAAAAACTTCAATCTATTCACAGATGGATTATCCAAAGCATTAAGTTTGAAATTTCTACATTATGCAGTGATTGCATAATGGTTAAGATCCAAAGATCTCGACTATTAACCCAGAGGCACGGATCTGAACCCACCATGGGCACTGGGAAATTCGAAATTCAAAGTTCAAAGTACAAAGTACATCTATGTCGCTATACAGTATGCTGAGATTCATTCCCAGTAAGGCATTCGCAGTAAATACAAAGAAGCACGTTAGACTCAATGAAAAACTATGCATAAGGGTGGATAAACAACTAATGTACAATAGACAACAAATTGTGCAAATACAGAAAGGAAGACAAAATAAAAATAACAAGTGATAAATAAAATTGATTACATGAGTTGTAGGGTTCCTAAAAATGAGTCCGTAGGATGTACAATTAATTCAGTGTTGTGGTGTGTGAAGTTATCCACTGTGGTTCAGGAGCCTGGCAATAAACGGTGACATTATGTGGGCAGTTCACAAAATTTCTAAATATACTTCTGAATTCACATTATAAATGAAATCAAAATTCGAAGGTGATACAAGTATGAACCAACCTGGATCACTAAGCTGGAAGATAGCCATCCATACTTGGCCCAATCTAAATTTGATTCCAGATTCACTGAACAATTCACTTTTAACTATCACCTTCTAGTTGTTCTCCCTCCTCTCTCCTACCACTACCATTTTATTTAGACATCCTCCCCCTTCCTTTCCAGTTCTGAAGAAGGGTCTCGGCCCAAAATAGCAACTGTTTCTTTCTTTCTATAGATGCTGCCTGATCTGCTGAGTTCCTCCAGGATTTTGTGCGTGTCTCTTTTACCTGTTCTCTCAGAGACATTTGGCAATGTACAATAAATACTGGCTGTGCTAGAGATGTCCACATCTCATGAATGAACATAGAACAGTACTACACCATACTGGCTCATCGGCCAATGAAGTTATGCTGAACTTTTAACCTACTTTAAGATCAATCAAAACTTTCCCTGCAGAACATTAAGATGCACCTAATGCCAAATTGGGACTGGTGCATGCTTTTAGGACTCTATAATATACAGTACGTAGTAAGCATACAGTGGCCACTTTACTAGCTACCTCCCGTTCCTTTGCTGTAGCTCATCCACTTCAAGGTTTGATATGATGTGTGTTCAGAGATGCCCTTTTGCACAGCACAGTTGTAACACATGGGCACTTGATTTATTGCCACCTTCCAGTCAGCTTAAAGCAGTCTGGCCATCTCCTTTGACCTCTCTCACCCTCAGAACTGTTGCTCATTAGATGGTTTTTGTTTTTCATACCATTCTCTATAAATTTTATAAACTGTTGTGCATGAAAATCCCAGGAAGACAGTTCTTTCTGAGACACTCAAACCACCTCATCTGGTACCAACAATCATTCCACAGTCAAAGTCACATAGATCACACTTCTCCATTCTGATGTTTGGTCTGAACAACAACTGAGCCTCTTGACCTTGTCTGCATGCTTTAATGGACTGAGTTGCTGCTAATTGATTGGTTGACCAGATATTTGCATTAACGAGCAGGTGTACAGGTATACGTAATAAAGTGTCAACTGAATGTAGACTAGTACTTCGTGGTACAGTCCATAAATTACAGGTAAATCTGGTGCGGAGGGGAAGAAACTGTTCCTGAAATGGTGAGTATGCGTCTGCAAGCTCCTGTACCTCCTCTCTGATGGCAGCAATGAGAAAAGGGTGTGTCCTGGGTGGTGGGAATCCTTAATGATCAGTCAATAAAGGGTGCTGCTAAGGAGGGGCTTCAAGCCTAATGATCAGTCCAGGTTCAGGATTGCTCTGTGTTGCTGACTGAAGGCTGAAGGCTTTCTGGAAGAAAGCAGCAGAAATTTCATTGTGCTTACTCATCAGGATTCTTCTGCTTGGCCTATCGAAGTCCAGAGTTGACTCAATTAGGGCATAACATGAATGCCTATCAGCCATGTTCCTTGACCTGGTTGCAGACCATGGCTACCACATAGTCCTCCATCTCCCCGCATGCATATAGTAACAGTATCAAAGCCGGTGACTGTGCCTGTGAAATTGTGTGCCATGTTCTTCATCATCTGTGTCCACTTCCTCCACTGCCTGCTAGGTTGCTATCCTCGGGTACCCAAAGTAAAAGGCAAAAGAGGAAGTTTGTTTTGTAGGAATTGATGGGGGTAGAGGCAGTGGTGGAAAACAGGAAAATTAGTGGTATCCGAGGGGGGATCTTCTATACTGAGAGGTTGATGCTGGTGTGGAACAAGCTGCCTGGGGAAGTGGTGGACATGAGTTCGATTGTTACATTTAAGGGAAGCCAGGATAGCTAAATGGAAGGCAGATGTACGGAGGGCTATGGTCTGTATGCAAGTCAATGTGGCTAGACAGAGACCAAGCTAAATTATGAGGAGTATAGATAGATATATATAAGCAGGCTTTATCCACTGAACTTGGGTATGACCAGAACTATAAGGCACAGGTTACGAAAGAAAAGAGAAATATGTCATGGGGACCTGAGGTGTAGCTTCTTCATTCAGAGGGTGGAGTGAGTGTGGAACGAGTGTCAGCTGAAATGGGAATGGGGGTTTGATTGCAACATTTAAAAAAAGTCTGGATACGTACTGCACATGAATAGTAGGGGTACGAAGGTCTAGGGTCCGCATGTGGATAGATGGGACTAGGCAAAATAACAGCTTAGCAGAGGCTAGATGGGCTGAAAGGCCCACTTCTGTGCTGAAATACTCTATGATTCTATTTGGCATCATTTGTAGCAATACCCTTCTCAACTCACCGACAAATTGATGGGAAGCATTCTTGAAGTCCCTTTTTCTTGACCAAAGGCCCTTCGAGGCAATACATGATAATATCCATAACCTACAGTAACAAATAAGGTGGTCATTAATTCACTAATAATTGTAAACTCTCAAATTCTATTGCCATTTTTCTTGTGCATCTTTTAGCCCATCACAGTCTCTCAGTTATATGCAAGGCTCAAAAACAATTGAGAACTTAACACACTCAGGATGGAGAAGTTCAACTCATCAATGTTTACTACCAGATTCATATTTCATGTCATCAGCACACACTGTATGCATACTTTACATCTCCTCTGGGAATACAGATCCATAATTCCTTGACAGGGTGTCACAGGTAGGTAGGGTCATAAAGAGAGCTTTTGGCACACTGGCCTTCACAAATCAAAGTACAGGATTTGAGATACACAAACACGAGGAAATCTGCAGATGCTGGAATTTCAAGCAACACACATCAAAGTTGGTGGTGAACGCAGCAGGCCAGGCAGCATCTATAGGAAGAGGTACAGTCGACGTTATGGGCCGAGACCCTTCGTCAGGACTAACTGAAAGAAGAGGTAGTAAGAGATTTGAAAGTGGGAGGGGGAGGGGGAGATCCGAAATGATAGGAGAAGACAGGAGGGGGAGGGATGGAGCTAAGAGCTGGAAAGTTGATTGGCAAAAGGGATATGAGAGGATCATGGGACGGGAGGCCAAGGGAGAAAGAAAAGGGGAGGGGGGAAGCCCAGAGGATGGGCAAGGAGTACAGTGAGAGGGACAGAGGGAGAAAAAGGAGAGAGAGAAAGTAAATAAATAAATAAATAAATAACGGATGGGGTACCAAGGGGAGGTGGGGCATTAACGGAAGTTAGAGGTCAATGTTCATGACATCAGATAGAGTAGAAGGTGTTGTTCCTCCAACCTGAGTGTGGCTTCATCTTGACAGCAGAGGAAGCCGTGGATAGACATATCAGAATGGGAATGGGACATGGAATTAAAATGTGAGGCCACTGGGAGATCCTGTTTTCTCTGGCAGACAGAGCGTAGGTGTTCAGTGAAACGGTCTCCCAGCCTGCATCGGGTTTTGCCAATATATAGAAGGCCACATCGGGAGCACTGGATGCAGTATATCACCCCAGCCGACTCACAGGTGAAATGTCGCCTCACCTGGAAGGACTGTCTGGGGCCCTGAATGGTGGTGAGGGAGGAAGTGTAAGGGCATGTGTAGCACTTGTTCCGCTTCCAAGGATAAGTGCCAGGAGGGAGATCTGTGGGAAGGGATTCGGGGGACAAATGGACAAGGGCGTCACGTAGGGAGCGATCCCTGCGGAAAGCAGAGGAGGGAAAGATGTGCTAAGTGGTGGGATCCCGTTGGAGGTGGCGGAAGTTACAGAGAATTATATGTTGGACCTGGAGGCCGGTGGGGTGGTAGGTGAGGACGAGGGGAACCCTATTCCTAGTGGGGTGGCAGGAGGATGGAGTGAGAGCAGTTGTGTGTGAAATAGGAGAGATGCATTTGAGAGCAGAGTTGATGGTGGAAGAAGGGAAGCCCCTTTCTTTAAAAAAGGAGGACATCTCCTTCATCCTGGAATAAAAAGCCTCATCCTGAGAGCAGATGCGGCAGAGATGGAGGAATTGCGAGAAGGGGATTTGAGATGCTATGTTGAAGTTGCATAAGACATTGGTGAGGCCTAATTTGGAATATTGTGTGCAATTCTGGTCACCTACCTATAGGAAAGAAATCAGTAAGATTAAAAGAGTACAGAGAAAATTTACAAGGATGTTGCCAGGACTTGAGGACCTGATTTATAGGAAAAAGTTGAATAGGTTAAGACATTTTCCCTGGAGAATGAGGACAGAGATTTGATGTAGATATATTAAATTACAAGGGGTTAATGCAAGCATTTTTTCCACCTAGGTTGGGTGAGACTAGAACGAGAGGTCACAGGTAAAGGGTGAAAAATGAAATATTGAAGGGGAAACTGAAGGGGAACTTTTTCACTCATTCGACACTACAGCCATTGAACAAGCTGCCAGTGGAAATGGTGGATTCAAGTTTGATTGCAAATATAAGAGAAGTTTGGAAAAGTACATGGATGGGAGGGGTGTGGAGGGCTATGGTCCCGGTGCAGGTCAAAGGGACTAGGGAAAAATAACAGTGTGTCATGGACTAGATGGGCCAAATGGTCCTTTGTAACATTCTATGACTTTTCCCCTGTGTAAGCATCAAGAGGCAGAATAGGAGAAATGTTTTTGGAATACCATTCAATTTATAAGATATACTCACTGTCATTATGTGCCATTTTGTATGATGTAGGCAATCATGATCTCATGACATGATTGCTCTTTGCAAATTTTTCTACAAAAGTGGTTTGCCATTGCCTTTTTCTGGGCATTGTCTTTAGAAGGCAGGTGACCCCAGCCATTTCCATACACTTCAGAGACCGTGTGCCTTGTGTCAGTGTTCATATAACCAGCACTTGTGATATGTACCAGCTGCTCATAAAACCAACCACTATCTAGTCTGATGGCTTCATGTGGCCCTGATTGGGGGGAGGGTGTGCTAAGCAGGTGTTACACCTTGCCCAAAGGTGACTTGCAGGCTAGCAGAGGGAGGGAGTGGATTACACTTCCTTTGGTAGAGATGTATTTTCGACCCGCCACCCAGCATGATATACTATTATTCGCAAAAATAGGACCCGCAAAGTTTTTAACTTTCTCCACTTACTTCTACAAGAAGGTCCACAACATCTGTGGGCATCTTTTCAATTAGTATCTCAATCACTCTGAGTATTTCACCCTTTGCACGAGCCAGTGTGCTGGTGTGTACATTAGGCTGGGACTGAGTATTGGCTGCTAAAGCCGTATGCCTGTGGACCTGCAGAGGAATCAGATCAAAAATAAATATTTCAATGGGTTTATTCATGAGAAAGCATCATTGTATTCTGGAAAGTAAGTCTCTTTACTTTAAAAATGTGTCACAACATGGTTTACATTTTTCCCTTTCTTCCATTCCATCTCCAACTTATATCTCCTCTGGTGAGCTCAACAATAACAAAACATTACTCAATAATCTCTCTGGATTGGGACCAAAAGCATTTGTGTCACATGGATTCTTTTCAAAGCTAAAAAAGTTTAAAGTAAATTTATTATTGAAGTATGTATCACTATATTCTACCTTGAGATTCATTTTCTGGTGAGCATTCACAGTAGAACAAAGAAATTCAATAGAGTCAATGAAAAACTACACACAAACGAAGATTGACAAACAACCAATGTGCAAAAGACAGACTGCGGACATCGAAAAAAATAACAATAATCAATAAATAAATAAACAAATAATACTGAGAACATGAGTTGAAGAGTCCTTGAAAGTTAGCCCATAGGTTGTGTAATCAGTTCAGAGCCAAGGTGAGAGTGAGCCAAGTTACAGTTAATCATTTCAGGTTACTGATTTCTTGGTATCCTGCTTACTGCTTTTCTAGGGAAATCACTCAGGCTCCAATTTCAAAAAAGCACCTTATCTCTTTCTCCTTCAGCCCAGAGGGTTTGTCTGCATTGTGAGCTTACTGTGTCCGAGGGCAAACTGCTTCACAGGAAAATGCAAAATGCTACACAAATGCAAAAAGAAACCTCCTGTACCTAACAAAGTAGTCACTGAACATAAATCCATAAGATGTAGGAGCAGAATTAGGCCATTTGGCCCATCGAGTCTTCTCCGCCATTCCACCATGGTTAATTAAAAACCTATCAACCTCTGCTTTACATATACCCAATGACTTGGTCTCCACAGCCATCGATGGCAATGAGTTCCACAGATTCACTACCCTCTGACTAAAAAAATTCTTTCTCATCTCTGATATAAATGGATATCCCTCCATTCTGAAGCTGTGCCCTCTAGTCCTAAATTCCCCCACCATAGGAGACATCCTCTCCATATCCGTTCTATCTAGGCCTCTCTGAATTAGTTCCAGGCTCCTCAATATTTAATAGGTTTTAAATTCCAAAGTTCAAAGTAAATATTATTATCAAGATACATACATGCCACCATATACAACCCTGAGATTAATTTTCTTACGAGCATACTCTATAAATTGAAGAAACACAATAGAATCAATGAAAGAACACACTCAACAATATGAACAACAACCAATGTGCAAACGACAACAAACTATGTAAATACAAAAGAAAAATAAATAAGTAAGCAATAAATATTGAAAGCATCAGATGAAGAAACCTTGAAAGTGAGTCCATAAGTTGTGGCAACAGGGGTGAGTGAAGTTGAAGCTATCCCCACTGGTTCAGAAGCCTGATAGTTGAGGGCTAATAACTGTTCCTGAACATGGTTGTGTGGGTTCTGAGGCTCCTGTATGTTTTTCTGATGACAGCAGTGAGAAGAGAACATGGCCTAGGTGGTGAGGGTCCTTGATGATAGATGTGCTCAATGGTGGAGAGATTTTAGTGAGATCTCTCCTCATTCCTTTAAACTCTATGTGAGTACACACCCAGAGCCATTAAATCATCCTCATATGTTAAGCTTTTCATTCCTGGAATCAGTCTCTTGAATTTTCTCTGGACCTTCTCCAATGCCAGCACATTTTTTCCATAGATAAGGGGCCCAAAACTGCTCACATTACTGCAAGTGCAGTTTGACCAATGCTTTATAAAGCCTCAGCATTATATCCTTAACACATAGTATTTTACAGCACTGCTTAATACACCCTTTGCCTCCTTTCCCTCTGCCAGACATGATGCTGTTTCACTCAGGCCGCTGTTCAGTCTGAGTGAATGTTTGTGGTCTTCTGCTCCTGCAACCCATCCACTTTAAACTTTGACATATTTTGTGATCAGAGATACTGTTTTGCACGCTACTGTTGTAATGTATAGTTATTTGAGTTACTGTCACCTTCCTGTCAGCTTG
The DNA here is from genome assembly GCF_963921235.1 of Mobula hypostoma. NCBI lineage: Eukaryota > Metazoa > Chordata > Chondrichthyes > Myliobatiformes > Myliobatidae > Mobula > Mobula hypostoma. Next base: position 13,079,194 of record NC_086099.1, on the reverse strand, counting down.
AACCAGTCTGTCCATTCTCCCCGATCTCCCTCATTAACAAGGTGTTTTCAGCCACAGAACTGCTGCTCACCGGATGTTTTCTGTTTTTCACACCATTCTCTATAAACTCTAGATAGAGACTGTTGTGCATGAAAATTCAAGGAGATGAGATATTCAAACTACCCCATTTGGCACCAAGAATCATTCCACAGTCAAAGCCACTTAGACCACATTTTTCCCCATTCTGATGTTTGGTCAGAGCAACAATTGAACCTCTTGACCATGTTTGCATGCTTTTATACATTGAGTTGTCGCCACATGATTGGCTGATTAGATATTTGCATTAACGAGCAGCTGTACAGTGTAACTAATAATTGGCTACTGAGTGTATATTGCAGATATATTCAGGTTCCTTATACACTGGAGCTCAATAATGATAAATAAAAGTAACTGATCGCGAAAGGTGTTCATCACTTTCAAAGTCTCGGAAAATGCCAAATCAATTAGAAGAGCTGATAGGAAATTGGGATGTATTGGGATCCAGTTATAGTGATCAATCTGAAATGAACATTGCACTTGAATATGGATTGAATTAAAAGACAGCAGAAAATTGGTACACTGTGCAAGGCACCAAAGAGTTTTGTAGAATCTTGATAAACAGTTGAACAGTACTAACAATTTGAAAATTTGAACCATATGGTGTTTAAAAATCATGATGTAATACTTAGCCATACAAGGCAAGAAGCTGTACATTTTGTTAGCTCAAATTGCCAATTGGTACTGTTATATGTTCAACAACTCTGCTTACTGGCATGGAAAGAGCACTCCTTGATCTGGATTTCAGCATCTGCAGAATCTCTTAAAAGTTTGTTAATCTACTGACTTTGGACTCAGAACTGGCTTGAAGAAAGCAGTGAATTATCACCACCTGGCTTTACATCTTACTTAATTTATTTATTTAGAGATACATCATGGACAAGGCCTCTCCAGCTCAACGAGTTGCACCTCCGAGCAACCCACCTATTTAGCACACAGGACAATTTACAATGTCCATTAACCTACTAACCGGTACATCTTTGGACTGTGGGAGGAAACCAAATGGAAAACAATAGTCTAGAAATACCCATACTATCTTTTAATAATATTATAACCATGCAATGGGTTAAGCTAAAGCTATTTATGAAAGTCCATAAAGACTGAGTTTGCCAGTTGCAAGGTTCAGGGAATATTATTGTCAACAGTTAGGTTTTACATGGGTGAATTCAATTAATCTGTGCAGATTCTTACATTTGCATGTATTTCACTTGCAGCTACACTACTCCACAGTCAGCTTTTCGAAGAACATCCTACAATGCAATCAAAGGCAGGGGAGCACTGAACCTTCATGAATGGACGCTGATAATGGGACAAGAGGAAGCAGTGGGATATAGCTCTCAGGTGGTCTGAGTTAAATGGACAGTATGACCAAGAAGAGTGCCCAAAACAGGCATGTTCTCTGTACAAGCAAAGTGCAGAAACTCTCCAGGAAAGTTTCCATAAGGAATAGAACATAGACATTTCAACATAGTACAAGCCCTTTAGCCCACAATACTGTGCTAACCTTCAAACCTGCTTCAAGATTATTCTAATCCTTCCCTCCCCATTTCCCATTCTTCTATGAGATTATCTAAGAGTCTCTTAAATGTCCTTAATGTGTCTGCCTCTACCATCACCCCGGCAGTACATTCCATACACCTACCACTCTTTGCAAAAAACATATAGTCATACTTTAATGATCCCGGGGGAAATTGGTTTTCGTTACAGTTGCACTATAAATAATAAATAGTAATAAAACCATAACTAGTTAAATAGTAATATGTAAATTATGCCAGTAAATTATGAAATAAGTCCAGGACCAGCCTATTGGCTCAGGGTGTCTGACCCTCCAAGGGAGGAGTTGTAAAGTTTGATGGCCACAGGTAGGAATGACTTCCTATGACGCTCTGTGTTGCATCTCGGTGGAATGAGTTTCTGGCTGAATGTACTCCTGTGCCCACCCAGTACTTTACGTAGTGGATGAGAGACATTGAACTAGATGGCATGCAACTTAGACAGCATCCTCTTTTCAGACACCACCGTGAGAGAGTCCAGTTCCATCCCCACAACATCACTGGCCTTACGAATGAGTTTGTTGATTCTGTTGGTGTCTGCTACCCTCAGCCTGCTGCCCCAGCACACAACAGCAAACATGATCGCACTGGCTGCCACAGACTCGTAGAACTGTGACATTCCCCTATTTGTTCCCCCAAGCACCTTAAAATTATGTCCCCTTTGTATTAGCCATTTCTGTCCTGTGAAAAAGTCTCTGGCTATCCACTCGATCTATGCTTCTTCTTATTTTGTACCTCTCTATCAAGCCACCTCTCATCCTCCTCTGCTCCAAAGAGAAAAGCCCGAGCTCGCTTAACCTTTCCTCATAAGATATGCCCTCTAGTCCAAGCAGCATCTTCTGTACTCTCTCCAAAGCTTCCACATCCTTCCTATATTGAGGATCTAAATAAAATACTCCCAGTGTGATCTAACAAGAATTTTATAGAGCTGCCTCAACAGAATTCATCTTCAAGCTTTGATCAGGGCTGTTAAAAGCCTTAAGCACCTCTAGAACTGTAGATATTCAAAATGTAACTTTATTACAAATTACCTCAACAATTTTTTTAAAAGTCTTCCAAGGGAGGATCTAACTCAATTCTTGTAAACAACGTTTCACAAAGTTGTTTGGAAGAGTAGCCTTGAAGCTGTGATATTTACAGCGACATTACTTTGGCAGCTTCATTCCAATCCAACTCACCGCCATCTGCTGCCACCAACATTTCACTAGCAAATTCAATTTCAAGTTTAATTGTCATTCAACTATACATGAATACTCATGAATGACACAGTGTTACTCAGGCCCATTGTGCAAAACACAGTACCAGCACCCCATACACAGCACAAGGCACATATAAATCACAAGCACGTATAAGATACATAGCAGTAGAATACAGTCACACAGAAAAAATGTCCAAGTCCCTGAGCCATGAATGCTGCCGCAATCTGCAGTCAAACACAATGCAACTTGTCTTCTGCTTTATGAACACAAATACACGCAACTGACGCTATTTAAGAACTATTTAAGCATGGTGTAGAGTCTAATGGCCGCATACGACTGACACCAGTTAGAAACTGTTCAGCAACAGTCTCCTGTCCCTACTAAGGAACATAGTGTCCCAAATAAACGAAGGCTATTTTCTTGATCAATTTTTGACCCAAATAAGCAGCTGCCCAAATTAACTGATGGTCCAATTAACTGGAATCCACTCTATTAACTTATGTGTTGTGTATGAGTTATACATACTGTGTTGTGCACCTTGTGTACGGTTAAAATGACAATAAACAAACTTGAGTAATGAAACAGATGGAGAATGAAATGATAAATATTTATGCATTAGAAATTTTAAAAAGTGAAGAATTATTTTTTTAAGTCAGGAATTATTCTCAAAAGCCTGCTGTTTATTTTCTACTCTTCGAAGAGAACCTTGAGTGCTTTTTCCTTTTCATCAGCTTTATGTTCAGAACACTTACCTACAGGTTCAGTGTGTGCTGTTTGCTTTAGTATGTGATTCATTTTCTTTGCTCCAAACCATAAACACAAATACAAAACAGAAATCCAAGATACCTGTGTCAGCGTGATCTTGTTTCATATTCTATTTGGTGAGTAAAGTAATCTTAAGAAATTCTTAAAGCTAACATAATTTTTTCTCTCAGCCAAGCATATTGTTAGGTAAAATAAATTAAACATGATTCTCCCAGACACCTTGAAGGTTTGCCACTGAAGAGAGAATATAAGAACTGCTTAGGACACAGCAGAATGACTCACCTCACGTGCAATGGTAGTGATGAAGGCTGGTGGTCTGGCTGTAGCAATGAGTGACAGGGCGTGACGCGCTGAACGGGCGGAGTCAGCTGCCGGGGTGAGTGGCAGTCCCACTGTGATGCTAAGCAGGATCAAACAGGAGCGAAGAAGGGAAAAGACACATTGAGAATCACAGACTGAAAAGATCATTAGTTCATAATGCACTTTCAAGTCAATGGAATCTAACTTTGAAAATAGTGCAGTACAACAATGGAGTTTGATTAAGATCTGTGGGTCCCTGGTTCACCTACAAAGTTAAAATTATACATTACTAAATGCAGGACTCTGCTTATCAAAAAGCAAATCAGTAATAAATTAGTGTATTGTATTAGTGAATATCCAGCCGAATTCTTAGAACCTGAATAGTTGTTTTATATTTATTTGGAGATACAGTACGAATCAGGCCTTTCTGGCCCATCGATCCGAGCTGCCTGGCAACCCACTGAATGAACCCTAACCTAATCACAGGACAATTTGTAATGACCAATTAACCTACTAACCACTATGTCTTTGGACTGTGGGAGCACCTGGAGGAAACCCACGCAGACACAGGAAGGAACTTACCAACTCCTTACAGAGGACACTGGAATTGAACTCAGACACTCCAAGCTGTACTTGCATCATGCTAACTTCTACTTTGGTGGCCCCAAAATTTATTTAAAATAGGTAAATATTTTAGATTAATACAGAATGCTTTTTTCCTCAACTGTGTTACAATAACATTTGTTAATAATACAATCTTTTTGCAGTTTAAACAGAAATAAATGATAACAAAACCCTTTGTTTTAATAAAATTATTTCATTAATACAACCATTATCACACACACATCAAGTGTGTCCTAATACTGAACGCAACTTGTATCTTATTACAGTACTTAAGAATCACCAATTGAGATCCAATGTATTTGTGACAGGGGTAAATTATCCCTCCTCACACTTCTCATCTTGGGTGGAGTCTATGGTGAGATTGACCACAACGATGCTTCCAGACGTCTTTTCACTTCTGACCAACTTGGTAGGATTCTGCTTCTGAAGGCATGGTTCCATGGTACTAATATTACTGGTACAACTACAATTGTAGCTACAATATTCTACAATTACTTTCTTCACTATCAATAGCTTTTAATTTTGTGTTACCTGCAAACTTACTGATCAAGTCTTGTGCAATCACATTCAAATCATTTATATAAGTAACAAATAACAAGGGTCCCAACACCAACCCTTGCGACATACCACTGGCCTCCATTTCAAGAAACAACCTTCAACTGCCACCCTCTGCTTCCAAACTCTGAGCCAATTTGTTTGCTATGGATTCTATAGCAAGAGGTAGGAACTCTTCCCAGCCCAGCCTACCACACGCTGGGTATGTCATCTTCCTCAGATCTCTAAATGCCTTACCCCTAAATCAAAATGTCTCAGGCTACTACTTAAAGAAATGTATTTTTTTCAGCTTGATTAATCAGCAGCAAGTATTTTATTCAGTGACTCGGATGACAAATTACAAATTACATCATAGTACAAATTCTCCAAAAAAATCTTCAGGAGATTTTTATGAACATAGTTGATATTGGCACTCAACACTGCAAGTTTGTCAATTCACTTGTCACAACGGTACCAGTAGCTCCTAACATTCACAAGGATTGATGGGTGGAACAACAGGACTGGGAACTCTGTCTAAGAATCAAACCCTCCCACATCTCAAACACATTGTGGACACTTTCAATTCCTAATAATAATGCTCCAGTCCTTAAAAAACTTCAAATGAAATGCAAGCAGATCTCCTCATGAACATAAACATGAACTCCATCTTTAATCATGTGTGCCATACCTTGTGAAAAAACATCACCATTAATACCACAAGGCTGTGTACTTAGCTCCTGCTCGTTTAACACACAGCTTCAATTCTATATTTCCAGATATGGAAAAACAACAAATTTCACAACGTAGGCTGGTGATATTAAACCTGATTCTGATTTGTAGGCTGAATCAAAGGTGGTGATGAAACAGCATATAGGAGGGAGATTGAAATTCTGGCTGAGTTGTGCAACAACCTCTTATTCAATGTCAGCAAGGCCAAGGAGCTGATTATTGACTTCAGGAGAAGGAAACCAGAGGTCCATGAGCCAGTCCTCATCGGAGGATCAGAGGTGGAGAGGGTTAGCAACTTTAAATTCCTCAGTGTTATTATTTCAGAACACGTAAGTGCAATTACAAAGAAAGCATGGCACCTCCTCTACTTCCTCAGGGTAGTGGACGGTATACTGACAGGCTGCATCACAGCCTGGTGTGGAAATACCAATACCCTTGAATGGAAAATCCAACTAAAAGTAGTAGACACGCCCCATCCATCATGAATAAAAGCCTCCCCACCACTGAGCACATCTACACGAAATGCTGTCGCAGTAAAGCAGCACTGAACATCAGGGACCCCCACTACCCAGGACATGTTTTCTTCTCACTGCTGCCATTAGGAAGAAGGTACAGAAACCTTAGGTTTACACCACCAGGTTCAGGAACAGTTATTATTTCTCAACCATCAGGCTGCTGAATCAAAGGGGATAACTTCACTCAACTTCACTTGCCCCCCCATTGAACTGCTCCCACAACCAATGGACTCACTTTCTTCATCTCATGTTCTTGACATTTATTGATGATTTTTTATTATTATTATTGTTATTTCTTTCTTTTTGTATTTGCACGGTTTGCTGTCTTTTCTGCACTGGTTGAACACCCAAGTTAGTGCAATCTTTTATTGATTCTGCTATAGTTATTATTCTATGGATTGAGTATGCCCGCAAAGAAATGAATCTCAGGGTTGTAAATGGTGACATATACGTAGTTTGCTAATAAATTTACTTTGAACATTATAAATTATAGTAATTTCAGTCAAATTAAGAATCAGGGCCTTTTCTTGAAAGAAAGGTCACTTCCACCCATGTTAAAAATAAGATTTAAAAATATTGGACTTGTTCATAATAGTGAAAGAAAGTGATCATGTACATGACAAATAACCTGCATCCAGCCCAGTAACATGCAGTACGGCACAATAATTGATTAGCTGAAGGAGACCATTGCATAAAACAGAATTAATGAGCTATCATTTAAAGTCCAACAAGTAAAAATCTAGCATTTACAAGGACTTTTAATGACCATGATGGAGTACATTTCAGAATTACTGCATCTTTAATACATTTCTGAGGTACATCTCGGGAAAAAAACATTAAGAAAATAATTTGCACGATGTATTCTTTTAAAGACAGAGAGATGAAGAGTGTCCCCCTTATTCTTAACGGAAGCTAACAAAACTCTGATTAGCCACATGTGTAGGCAGTTCCACGCAGCACGCTTAATGCAGTGGATTCTAGGGGGATTATCCCTAATGCTGTGGCAGGGCAGGGTGCTGAATTTCGTTTCAGTCAATGCACATAAACTGATGAACACAGCCTGCTGTTTTTCTAGTCAATAAATGCGAATTGAAATTAAAAAAAAGCCACGAGCTCAACATAAAAGCTCTCTTGTGAAGCATGCTTAACATCGCAGACAGAAGCAAGGCAGCTGCATGCTTTTATTGTGTACATGGTAAATCAGGCACAAAGGGAACAGCACAGCAGGCCAGCAAGAGGGCAAGGCGCACGCTTCATAATACATCTGCTATTCCAATGGCTTCCCCGTAGCCTCTCTCTCATACGGTAAGCTTCCAGGATGTAATACATCATTTTCTATCTAAATCTAGTTACAAATTAATAAGAAAAACATTTCCAAGTATTTTACAAGTTCTAAGACAAAAAAAAGTATTGGATCCCTGCAAGGTGTTTAGTAATATATTTGTTTCCTGATGCTTTACATACACAGGAAACATTATCACCTTAAGGATATTTATAAAATTGATCAAATAATGATGTTTCCAGTCAGTAAAGAAACTGCTAGAAATAGATTACTTTCCATGCAGTAAGGTGAAGGAGGAAAAGACAGAGTACACAGATTGCACTTTCAAACTTCAAATTTTTTCAATTTCACAGGTGTGTTCTCAGCAGACACAATAGTTGAATCCAAGTTTTTCAAAGGAAGGTTTTGTTTTAAAATAGAGAAATGTATACAAAATAAAAGTGCTAGATAAGATTAAACATGCAATTGTTTATGGGCTATGCAAGAATATAGTGACACAAGTATTCTGCAGATGCTGGAAATCCAGAGCAACACACACAAAATACTGGAGGAACTCAGCAGGTCAGGCAGATTTAAGGGGAGGAATAAACAGTCAAGGTTTCAGGCTGAGTCCCTTCATCAGGACTGCAAGAATATCTTTGCTATTTATTTATCCGCATTTGCAGTTTGTTGGCCATCGATCCTGTTTACAGCTACTGTTCAATAGATTTTCTAAGTATGTCCACAGAAAAAGAATCTCAGAGTTGCAAGTGGTGACATCTGTGTACTCTGATAATAGATTTTACTTTGACTTTACTTTCGCTGAGGCACAAACAAGGAATTGTATTTGGTAGGATAAGAATGGTAGGGAAATGGATAAGGACATTGAAATTGGAATTGGATTATTATTGTCACATGCACTGAGAAAAAAATGTGTAGTAATAATAAATTAAACAAACTTTTGACATCAATTGTGTTTTACTAGGGCAGCATAGTAGCATAGTAGTTAGCATAATAACTTACAGTTAGAGTGACCTGGGTTCATTTCCCACCGCTGTCTGTAAGGGGTTTGTATGTACCCCTCTGTGACTACGTGGGTTTTCTCCCACAGTCCAAAGACGTACCAGAAGTAGGTTAATTGGTCATTGTAAATTGTGCCATGATTAGGTTAGGGTTAAATCTGGGGTTGCTGGACGGTATGGCTCAAAGGGCCAATTCTGTGCTATATCTCAATAAATAAATAGAATTATTATTACTGTGTTCTTTATTTCATGTTAATCTTTTTCTACCTCAGATCTGCAGTAACAATTATTTTGTTCTCCTTTACACTTGTGTACTAGAAATGACATCAAACAACCTTGAACCTTGAATTAATGGAGTTGATGCATTTTGAGAGACAGCTCAACAGCACCAAACCACAATGCCTAAATACTATAATGGACTGGAATTTCCAGCAGTGACAATGGTAAAGCTACCATTACTGTGTAAAATGAAAAGCAATCTCTGATAAATGAGGAAATCAGTGATATCCTGCTCACCCACAGGCTGTGGTGTGGCTTTTTTTTTCAGATGTAAAATCAAAAATCTGACACAAGCTTCAACTTGTCACATACCATCTTCACTGCTGGTGTGCATGTGTGTGTTGGACCTTGTTGAATAATGTGTAACTGAGTGTATAACTGTGTACTAAATTCTAACTAAAGCTGGATAGCTTCTTTGGTGCTGAAACACTAATTTTATAAACATAGATAATTATTCCCTCAAAGATTAAAAGTTCCAAAATATACCATCTACCATGAACGCTGCCTGGGCAGGGCAAAAAGCATTATCAAGGATGCATCTCACCCTAACCATGGACTTTTTACTCTCCTCCCATCCGGTAGGCGCTACAGGAGCCTCCGCTCCCGCACCAGCAGGCACAGGAAGAGCTTCTTCCCTGAGGCTGTGACCCTGCTGAACCTCACATCACAGCGCTGAGCAGTATTGCACCCATATTGTACTGTCTCAGTACTTATATATTTGTGTGCTGTAGCACTTACTTTTTATTCGCAGTTATTTTATAAATAACACTATTCTTTGCATTTCTGGTCAGATGCTAACTGCATTTCATTGGCTTTGTATCTGTACTCGGCACAATGCCAGTAAGGTTGAATCTAATCTAATCTAATCTAATCTAATCTAATATTTTAATTTCTGATATTTTATGTTTCATCCTAATCCCATGTATATGCTCCAATTATTATTTCGCTTCTATAAAACAGGTAATGTGTATTAAGATTGATATTTTTCATTTTGTTTTACTCTGTACTACTTCAATACACTGTTAATGATCTGATCTGTATGAACACTACACAAGACATTGTGTTCACTTTATCTTGGTACAAGTGATAATAATGAACCACTGTAGCACTGTACAGGCCACTTGGCCCACAATGTTGTGCCGACCCATTAGCTTACTCCAAGATCGATCTAACCCTTATCTTCCCCATAGTCCTCTATTTCCCTATCATCCATTTGCCTATCTAAGAGTCCCTTAAATGTCCCTAGTGTATCGGCCTCTACCACCACCCTTGGAAGAGCATTTGAAACACTCACCACTCTGTGTAAAAACCATACCTCTGACATCCTTCTCTACTTTCCTCCAAAGACTTAAAATGATGCCCCCTTGTACAGGTATTAGTCATTTCCACACTGGGAAAAAGACTCTGGCCATCCACTCTGTCTATGCCTCTTATCATCTTGCATACCTCATAATCACAGAGGAGAGAGATGGTGTGGTAAAAGGCCAAGAAGATTAAGGAGTGGAGTTTTTGATGCTAAAATTGAAAGGGTAAGGAGGCTTTGGAGCAGCACAGTAATATAGCAGTTAGCTTAATGCTATTACACCACCAGCCACCTGTGTTTAATTCCTGTTGCTGTATTCCAGTCAAGATGCTGCCAGTGAACAACAATTCCTTGGGCAATAACTTCCAGAGAGTCAATCATTTAAACTTTTCTACGTCTCCTACTTATTCTTTTCACCTTAATTTTCTTTTTGAAACTGTAGGAGCCTGTGACTTACAGTCTGTAGTTCGATCGAGTAAGCCAGCACCCTGCTGTCCCTGAGAAAACTCCAGGGCAGAAATGTGAGCATGAGCTACCAAGAGGAGGAACTCAGAGAAGAGATGAAGGGCCATGATAAACTACATTTCTCACTGATTGAAGCATAGAGGAAAATTGAAATGTTGAGGCAAATGCAGAGGAGAGCAAGCAGTGGATGGCTGCTGGTTCGAGTCATGCCCTCAAAGGAGCCGTTGGGTCCCAATGCTCTCGGAAATGTTTTCGAAGTTCAAAGATTTATGTTTTCGACTGTAGTTCAAACTAACTGCAGTTGAAATTGGTCTTTTTCAGTTCTGTGTTGTTTTTTGTGTTCCCACCCTTTTTTTTATTGCTGATTGGTGGGCTGGAGGTCTGGGTAATCTGTTAGTTTTTTGCGAGGCAGGGTGGGGGTGTTTGGAGTTTGCAAGTTTTTGTTTCTTTGCCTTTTCATGTGGGGGGAATTGATTTCTTTCTTTCAAATATGATTTTCTGTATTCTATGGCTATCTGGAGAAGACCAATTTCAGAGTTGTATTCTGCATACATATTTTGATAATAAAATAAACCTTTAAACCTTTGACCTTTTTGAGCCTTTGTAAAGAGTTGCAAGTTCTCCCTGTGACCATGTGGGAGCTCTGGTTTCTTTCCACATTGTATGGGTTGGTAGGTTAACTGATCATGTAGGTGTATTTGGGCAGAATAGGTTCATAGGGCAGAAGGGCCTGTTAATGTGCTGTATCTATAAATAAAATAAAATGAAATTCTTCCAATTTCTAAAAATTCTTAAACAATATGAGTTAACAATGAGCAGAAGAATACAGCATTACCTGCTTTTAAGAGGAAGACCTTGATATTTCACATGACTTTGTCACGCATGACTTAGGAGGTCACCCTCACTTGAAGAATAAATCTGAATTCCAAAAGTTCATTGGGTACCGTCTATATATACATCACATTTTAAATAAATTACAGCATTAACTATTATAGCTGCCGCCTCAAGTGATATATGCAGAATTTATCTTTCATGTGAGGCTGTTAATTTTACAGATACTTCAGATCAGCAACGAGAGGAAAATAATTAAGAATGACTTCATCTTAACCCATCTTATGATTATATTCATTAAATATATGGGCTTCCCTCCTAATAATAGCCTTCATTTACCAGATAGATTTTGCAGTTTTTTTTTAATTGTATTGTAGAGCTACACTTCATTCTGGTACTCCAGCTCTACAATCAAAGAGCCTTAAGACTTTATTAAATAAGTTGCTAAATTAAAAAATAATATTAGTTTCCAGAATATATTTTCCCAAATATAGGTTTACAGTTTATTTTATTTCATTTTCCCCTCCTTCTTACCATCTATCCTTCATAATTTATTTTATTCTATTTCATTTATTTCTGTGAAACTTATTTCTGACTCTACTCCTGACTGCTTCATGCGGTGCCACAGTAATGACCGCATAAAACAATGATGTGGAAATAGACGTTCAAAATTTTTATTAATGGTTAACAAACCAATTTTTAAATGGAAGTATTTACTTAACTACTGAATATCAAAATAAAACAGTAATGGCCAAATACTTATACAAACCAAGGGAAGATAATGCTTTTATCTGTGTTAATCATTTTATATGAAGTACAAAGAACGCAGAGTGGAGTAATAAGCCATTTGCTACAAATAATTACTGTATGCTCAGAATCAGATTAAGAACCAGGTTTAATATCACTGGCATTTATTGTGAAACTTGTTGTTTTGTGGCAAAAGTACAGTGTAATAAATAAAAATAACTAAATTACAATAAGATATACAGTACTGTGCAAAAGTCTTAGGCACACATATACAGTATATAGATAGGGTGATTAAGACTTTTGCACTGTACTGTATTTGTCAATGTCGGGCAGAGAGTGAGCTTGTAAATCTAGCAGGAGCAAAGGATGTTGGGAATGGTGAGGATGGAGCATAGCGGGAGGGGTGTGGGAAGAAATGCCAGGGCTGGGGGTGGCATGGGTGCAGACACACCCAGCCCCCTGAGACATCAGGCAAGGTCCTTTGATTCCAAACAAATAATTTATTGATCATTACAGAATTTCTCTCTGGTGTTTTCCGTTCTCTCCTCTCTCCCTTCCCCTTTCCCAACCATGATTTCCCTCTCCTTGCCCCCTTCCCATTCTCAGTCCACAACAGATTTCCATATCAGAATCAGGTTTGTCATTACTCACAAATGTCATGATTTTTTTCTGCAGCAGCATTACAACGCAAAACATAAAATTACTGCAGCACCGTGCAAAAGTCTTAGCCTCTTGAGCTCTCTCTTTCTCTCCGTAGCACTGTACTGGGTAATTGGGTCCTTAATGACAAATGTCACCTTTTTGAGGCATCGACTTCTGAAGAGGTTAGTTTATTCTCCACAAAAGGATCCTCCTGTCCCCATCATGTAACTCTAAAAGTTGCCTTCTTCATTCACTAGTCATGTATCGAGGGTAGCAGGCTTAAGTCATGAAATAAGAACACAAACACTAGGAACAACTGGACACTTGACAATCTTTTGAATCTGAAATTTTTTCACAAACCTCTATTTGAAGACATTTCTACTTTTTCCAAAGTATCCTCCCCCTTATCCTGAAGTCGTAATCTCTGCCCCACTGTCATCCAATTTTAGACTGTCCATCAAGGGCAACTATCTCCTTGTATCCGGTCTGACATGTAATGCAAGACCTTTTTCAAGTTTTAATGTTTTTAACATTAGGGACTTTTAAGAGACATTCCCAGGGCTGAAGTGGTTGCCACAAGAGCACACAGGTTTAAGGTGCTGGGGAGTAGGTACAGAGGAGATGTCAGGGGTAAGTTTTTTACTCAGTGAGTGGTGAGTGTGTGGAATGGGCTGCCGGCAACGTTGGTGGAGGCAGATACGATAGGATCTTTTAAAGAGACTTTTGGATAGGTACATGGAGCTTAGAAAAATAGAGGGCTATGGGGAAGTCTAGTAATTTCTAAGGTAAGGACATGTTCAGCACAACTTTGTGGACTGAAGGGCCTGTATTGTGCTGTAGGTTTTCGATGTTTCTATCAGGATGAATGTAGGAATATGGACATCAAAGGACCTGCTTGTGTGCTATATGCAATATTAGATCTCCTATTAGGAAACAAGTTAGGACAGGTGATGGATGTGT